>NW_025919459.1:0-320170 GCF_907164915.1 Impatiens glandulifera | reverse complement strand
GAAGCAAATATATCTTCGCTCATGAGGGTCCCCTGCCAAAAAAAAGGAAATAAAAAAAAAATAAAAAAGTAGCCAAGGAATTGAAGCGAAGATTTGTTCGGTTGCTGCATGTCATCTTCAATTAATTGAATTAATATTTAATAAACGGAAATATAAAATCCATGTCATTTTGGTCTTCACATAAACTGGTAAGTGTCTTTACATGGTAGGCAAGCGGTCTTTACATGGGTGGGTAGGGGGGTTTACATGAGGTTATTATTAAAATTAATTGAAGCAAATATATCTTCGCTCCAGAGAGTCTCGAGCCAAAAAAAAATTAAATAAAAAAATTAAATAAAAATTCCTTCAAAAAAAAGATTGACTTACTTGAAGCGAATATTATATCGCTGCATGTGTTTTTTAATAAATTTAATTAATATTTAAAAAACGTAAATATAATATGACTGTCAATTCGGTCTTTACATGGACGTGTAAGTGTATTTTCATGAACGGCAGGCGTTCTTCTCATGGGTGGGTATGCGGGGTTTACATGAGGGTCATGGCAACGGGCGTGTAGATCAGAGCGAAGATATCTTATCTGGGTATTATCTGAATATTATATTATTTCCTGGCGTTAACGGGCGCTTCCGTTAACGGCGTCTTGTGTGAACCCGGTCCTAAACCCGGATTCCGGATTCTCCCTCCCTCCGTCTCCTGCCCAGATTGATTTATTATTAAATTATTAATGCTGCAATCTGATTGGTCCGCCACAGGGGAACACGGCAATCGGTAGCAGAAGATCTGAACTGATATATTAGGGATAACTTTATAAGACACTTAACAACAGTTATAATAAAACTGTTTCTAACTCACCACTAATAAATAGGATAAGTTCAAACTGCACTTACAAATAACTTAAATAAAAGTATGTGCAAAACATATGCACTTTTATAAACTTAATATAATAAACTAACATTAACAATCTCTCCCCAACTATACTGCATTAATATTCAGTTAATCTTCATCAACACACATGGCATTTCTCAGTTTCTCAAAACTTTTCATCTTCAATGACTTAGTCATAATGTCTAAAATTTGTTCATCAATCCTGCAATACACAAGTTCTATCAAATTTTCATTGGACAAATCTTTGATATAATGATAACGAATATCTATATGTTTGTTTTTCCCATGCATAATAGCATTTTTAGATAGTCTAACTGTAGACACATTATCACAATAGATAACCGTGCACTTCTTTTGTGGATAATGAAGAGCATCTAAAATCCTCTTCATCCATATAGCCTGACATACTCCAGAAGTAACTGCAACTAATTTAGTAGACAATGTTACAATTGGTTGTTTTTTCGAAGACAATGCTACAACAACTTTTCCCATCATAAAGCCGAAAGTGCTTTTTCTATCATCCATATCTTCAGCATAATCACTGTCTAAATATCTCACCATTTCTTCTCGATTTCCTTGTTTGTATAGAATACCCATCTTCAAAGACTCACTTAGATATCTGAGTATCCTTTCCATTAGACCTAAGTGTAAATTTGTGGGTGTTTCCATGTAACGACTAGCTATTCCAATAGAGAACATTATATCTGGCCTAATGACAGTTAGATATCTCAAACATCCTACAATTACTTATAGGCAGTAGAATCTATTATATTTCCATCTTCATCCTTGACAATTTTGACTCCAGAACCATTGAGTCTTCATTCAAGCACGGTTGGACGGGCATCTGCTGCTAGGTCTGGGAATGACTTTCATAACTGAATTTCACTTAACCAACCTAAATCTTTCAAGGACTTACTTTGTATATATTTTCTAACTAATGAAATTAAGACCCCAATTTCTCTTTTCTTTACTTCTACTCTAATGAAGAATCTCATAAGTCCAAGATCTATCATTGCAAACTTTTACATCATAGTCTTCTTAAATATCTATATCATTTCGTCATTATTACTAGTAACCAATAAATCATCAACATGCAAGCTTACAAGCAGAATTTCACCTTCATATTTAAACTTGACAAACAAAGTAGGTTTTACATGACAATTCTCAAAGCGTTGTTGCATGAAATGTATGTCTATACAGCTATACCAAGTCCTCGGGGCTTTCTTTAGTCCATACAATGCTTTCTCTAATTTATAGACTTTAGCTTTCTCTCACTTCTTCACAAAACCCTTTGGTTGTTCCACAAATACTTTTCACACAATTTCCCATGTAGAAAAACATTTTTCACATCTAAATGGTATAAGTTCCAGCCTTGTCGAGCAACTATTGAAATAAGAAAACTTATAGTGTCCCACCTTGTTATCGGAGCAAAAACTTTTGTATAATTAATTCCAAATTGTTGTGAATATTCTTTGACTACTAGCATAGCCTTATATTTGTCTATTACTCCATGCTCATTGAATTTTGTCTTGAAAACTCATTTAACACCTATCTTCTTTGCTCCTTTTGGTAGTTCCATCAATTTCCATGACGGATTTCAACTAGTTGCGAAGGTCATTTTGAAAAAAAAATAAGAAAAAGGATTATGTTGAAATATTCTCTTAAAAGGCAAAGAGCCAAGACCGATACTGCAAAAGTAAATAATCAAACTGAGTCTCCAAAACATATATATTGATAGGTGCGTGAGATCGTTCGTACACGATCCTATTTTAAACCCTAATTATTGTTAGGTATCAAAACATATATGTCCATAGGTGTGTGAGATCGTTCGTACACAATCTCATTTTAACCCCTAATTGTTTTTAGGTATCAAAATTATATGTTGATAGGTACGTGAGATTGTTTGTACACGATCCCGTTTTTAAACCCTAATTGTGGTTAGGTACTCAAAACCCTATATGTTGATAGGTACGTGAGATCGTTCGTACACAATACCGTTTTCAAACCTTAATTGTTGTTAGATATTCAAACCTTATCTATCGATAGGTGCGTAAGATCGTTCGCACGATCCCGACCCTATATGTCTATAAGTACGTGAGATCGTTCGTACATGATCCTGTTTCAAACCCTAATTGTTGTTAGGTATCAAAAACCTATATGTCGATAGGTATGTGGAATCGTTCGTACACAATTCCATTTCAAAACCCTAATTGTACTTATGTACCCAAAACTCTATCTATCGATAGGTACGATACTATTTTAACTCATATTTGTTAAAAGGTTCCAAAACCCTATTTGTTGATAGGTACCAAACATTGTATGTTGACTAGTACCGAGGTCATTCGTACATGACCCATCAAAACCCTATTTATTAATAGGTAACCCAAAACCCTATATGTCGATAGGTATGAGACATCGTTTATACACGATTCCGTTTTAGACTCCTATTTGTTAATAGGTTCCAAAACTCTATCTATGGATAGGTACCAACCCTTGTATGTTGACAAGTACTGAGGTCATTCATATAAAACCCTATTTGTTAATAGGTAACCAAAACCCCATATATCAATAGGTACGTGAAATCGTTCATACACGATTCCGTTTCAAAATCCTAATTGTAGTTAGGTACCTAAAACTCTATTTATTGATAGGTACGTGAAATCGTCCGTTCAAGATTCCGTTTCAAAACATTATTTGTTAGTAGGTAAACTAAACTCTATCTGTTGATAGGTACGGGAAATTGTTTGTATACAATTCCACTAAAAACCCTATATGTTGATAGGTTGAGATATTTTTTGTATACAATTCTATATGAAAACCCAATATGTCGATAGGTCAAGATATTGTTTGTACATTGTCGATAGGTCGAAACATTGTTTGTATACAATTCCGTATGAAAACTCTATTTGTTAATAGGTCGAGACATTGTTTGTATACAATTCCGCTAAAAACTATATATGTGATAGGTCGAGACATTGTTTGTATACAATTCCATATGAAAACCCTATTTGTCGATCGATCGAGACATTGTTTGTATACAATTCTGCTAAAAACTCTATATGTCTATAGGTCGAGACATTGTTTGTATACAATTCCATATGAAACCCTTATTTGATGATAGGTCGAGATATTGTGTGTATACAATTTCACTAAAAACTCTATTTGTCGATAGGTCGAGACATTGTTTGTATACAATTCCGTATGAAAACTCTATTTGTCGATAGGTCAAGACATTGTTTGTATACAATTCTGCTAAAAATCATATATGTCGATAGATCAAGACATTGTTCGTATATAATTCCGTATGAAAACCCTATCTGTCGATAGTCGAGACATCGTTTATACACGATTCCGCTAAAACTCTATATGTCGATAGGTTAAGAAATCATTTATACACAATTTTGCTAAAACCCTATCTGTCGATAGGTTGAGACATCGTTTATACACGATTCCGCTAAAATCCTATAGGTCGATAGGTCGAGACATCGTTTATACACGATTCGACTAAAACCCTATATATCGATAGGTCAAGACATCCTTTATACACAATTATGATAAAACCCTATATGTCGATAGATCGAGACATCGTTTATATACGATTCTGCCAAAACCCTATATGTTGATAGGTCGAGACATTATTTATATACGATTCTACCAAAACCCTATTTATCGATAAGTTGAGACATCGTTTATATACGATTCTTCCAAAACCCTATCTGTTGATTAGTCAGGAAACTGTTCATACACAATTATGTCTACAAACTTTATCCCTCAATAGGTATTCTCCAATCAAAATACTATCTCTTAATAAATACCCAAAATGAAACTATGTCTCTCGATGGGTATCAAATCCTTGTTTGTCAATAAGCATATATATCATCCGTACATGATCGGTTAAAATCCTTGTATGTCAGCAAGAACACCGAGATCATATGTATATGATCCGTTCAAAAACTCATCGCTCGAATATGTATCAAAACCCTATCGCTTGATAGGTACTCAAAGAAAAACCCTATCTCTCGATAGGTATCCGATCAAAAATCATATTTCTCAATAAGTATATCTCCTAATTCACAAAACGTAAAACTCTATCTCTCGATAGGTATCAAAGTCTTGTTTGTCAACAAGCATAAAGATCATTCGTACATGATCCGTTAACAATCTTGTATGTCGACAAGGACTAGAGATCATATGTATATGATCCATACAAAAACCCTATCGCTCTAATAGGTATCAAAACTCTATCTCCCGATAGGTAGCTCAAACACCCTATCTTTCGATAGGTACTTCAACAAAAAAATCCTATTTTTCAATAGGTATTCTCCTTCTAATTCACAAAAATACAAAAATCTATTAGTTGAGAGTTCCACGATTATATGTATATGATATCCTACAACCTCACATGTTGGCAAGTTTGTTAGCTCCCGCGATAAACCTATCTATTGATAGTACCCTGATCATTTCTATATGATCGCTCAACGCATTATTTGTTAAGTAAACCTCGATGAGTTTGTCAACTTTTACTAAGACTTGTTTGTTGACATTCTCATGATCATACACATATGATCACCTTAAGATATTACTTGTTAGTAACCCACATAAAAGTTGCTAAAACTTTATGTCTCATAAAACAACATTAACCATTTGTACATGACTATCTTGAATAATATGTTGATGTTCATGCTAAATAGGAATTGATTTTTCAAATACCTATGATTATCTCTGAATCATTATCCCATGGATTTTACGAATATTTTGTTGAGATTTGTAAAACAGAATACGTGAATTATCCTTGTTAGGATAATCACCAAGGAAAGATTCCTAAGCAACGCTTGGAAGTACCTCGATGAAATGCTATACACAACATCAATAGGTCACTCCAACATCAGCACGCTACAAGTTCCATCTTTCCAAACACCCTCAATGTAAATTGGATAAGAAAACTTAGTGTTAGATGACATACTCGAATCAGCGTTTTCAAAACCAATTTGTTGTATTAAACTCGATTCGAGAGAAGCACTAAAAATCTATATACCCAATTTATAAATTTTAAAAATAATTATTTTGATTATTTTCGAATAAATAAATCAAAATAATTAATCTCAAGACCAAAAACCTAATTAATTAAGGATAATGGTCAAATAAAATAAATAAAATTATTTAGGATAAATGTTGTACTCATTTTATTACAAAATAATTTTAGAAAAAATCAAGGGATCAAAATAAATAATTTAGGATTAAATGTGGTACCCATTTTATCCTCAAAATTAGTTATTTAACCTAAAAATATATAAAAAAAATTAAAATAAATTGGCAAAATATTTGTCATATTTATTTTAAATATTTTGTGTATTTTAAAGAATTAAAAATAAATCCAAAAGGGTGAAGGAAAAATCAATTTCAAACAAATTATTAAGGTTTTAAAATAATATAAAAATATGTGATCATATGTGGCCGAAATTCCAATGAATGGTTGCAGCAAGAATCAGAACCATCAGATGAGTTGGATTTCATCCAACGCTCACAAGTCGCCCGCTGCAACGAAGGAAGCGTGCATCCGCAAGGCAGGCGATGGACTAATGTGCGCGTTAGCTCCGTCTACTGAAACGTGATGGAACAGCCAAAACGCAACGACACACTGACGGAATGCCAACGGACTGTTCCGCTTCCGCGTTCTCACCCGAAACGACGTCATTTTGTCCCCCGATAAACGTCCTCGTCGCGACGCTTGATGGATAACCATCTGTGACCATCTTTGGTTTTTCAAAGATTGAATTTCATCGTTTCTGGGAGGATTGACTCCATTCAAAAGATGGAATGATCACCTTACTATGGTGATCATTTCTCTTACATCTATATCATCAATGATGCCTATTCCAGTAATTGGCCAAAAGAACAACCAAAATGTCATTAATGGCATTTGACTAATTTGATCCACTTGACTCCCTCAACCGACTTTGGGAAGTTATAAATAGCCTTCCTTAATAATTCTAAAACCAAGAGATCTTAACTTCAACTCTCAATCAAAAGATTTCTAAAATACACAATTGAAGCTTAAAGCTTCTAATTTTTCTAAATTTTTGCATAAGGCCTTAAAGTTTGAATTCAGACATCCAGAAAGCTTCCTTAAGGTTTAAGGAGTGTCTCCAACACTTCGTAAACTTTCAATCATCATTTAATTCATACTTCTATTTGAGTTAATCCTCAAGAACAACAGTTTAAAAGGCTTCCCAACATGTTTCTAATGATATTGAGCAACTATTTGGATCATGTTTGATCCATTCCGATCAAAATTAAGGAGTCTCGCACCCGACCGAGAACTCTTGAACCCATGACCGGTGACTTCCAGCCAAGATCGAGGCGTCCAACCGAGAAGTCAGACCTAGGACCGAGGAGTCTCGCACCCGACCGAGAACTCCCAAGCCTAGGACCGATGACTTTCACCCATGACCGAGAGGCCCGACCGAAAATTTTAGCACCCGACTGAGAATTATAGCCAAGGACTAAGAGGCCTTAGCACCCCGATTGAGGGACTTCCGCATCCCGATCGAAGGACTTCCACACCCCAGTCGAGGAACTTCCGCACCCCGACCAAGGATCCTGAACCCGAACTAAGGGGTTCCCGACTAGGACCGATGGCTTTTTAGCCCCTACCGATAAAATGAACTCAAGACCTAGAACACAGGTTCTAAAGCCTATTTGGTTCCAATTTTAAAATTCTAAAATTATTTTTGTAATTTTGGAACCTCAAACTATTTTATAACTGAAAAATTAGAAAACGATTTTAAAATATTTTTGGGAAATATCAAAAAAAATATTTTGACAAAGATTCGTTTATGATTTATTTTTAAATCTTAATGTCTTTTAATACTAATGTTTTTCAGGTATTTTCTTCTCTATCAATCATCAGTAACAAGTACCTATAGGTACCAACATTTACATAATTGTTGTTACAATTCTTTAAATATGCAAAAACTTATGCATGTCTAGGACCGAAAGATTAATCAATTGAAATAAAACGGTATACAACCGATTTTCTAAAGTCAAATTTATAAGTAAAGACCGTTTTTAAAACGGATACAAAGGATGAAGCGCGAAAGCTCTTTTTTGAGTATCACCAAAATACGAACTGAAAGAAACTCTGGCTAAAACACGTTTGTACATATATGTTTTTTTTATTGATTTTCAAAAATCAATTGGGGACTATTTTTTCAAATAAATAATATTTTTAATTAATTTAAACAACAAATTTCTAAGAAATCAAATTATAATTTAATTAATTCAAATTCAAGATTAATTAAATTTGAGCCTAAGTTAATTATTTTTATAATTAGTTTCAAAAATTGTCTGAAATTATTTAAAACTTTTAAAATAATATTTTATTTTAAAATATGACTGACACACAAATCGATGTTGTAATTCTTAACCTCGAGCTTGCTCTGCGACTAAAGTGTTTTCTGGGGTTACACGTTCATCAAATTTGATGTTAAATTTAAAATTTAAAATATTATTAACTTAGTTAGTTAAATGGTTGTACTTGTTATTGTTAGATTGTAAGTTTAAAATATATGTATAGTATTTTTATTTTTTATTTTTAACCGTTTTAAGTTTATGAACAAATGAATTTACGATATGACCCAAGTATTCATTTACTCTCACATATATATATATATTCAAATTAACCATAACTTTCTACTCGGGCAAACCAAACAAATTCAAATGAAGTATTATTATATAAAAAAAATATACGAGTTTGGTCAACTCAAATATATAGGTTTATGTTTTATTTTAGAGTGATTGGGTAATTTTATTTTATAAATTATTATATAATTTATATTTATATATTAATTTTATAAATATTATTTTTTATAATAATTACTAATAATATTTATATTTAATTGAATTAACTATTAACTTATTATAAAAAAAGAAATCTATACTTCAAAAAGAAAGAGAAAGATCAGTGGACCTTTGAGTTCTTCGAAGCTGATGAGTATCCCATCTCCTATTACGCATATCACAGGTGATCTTTGAATCAAGAACCCTAAATTCATCTCCCACCAGATTCTATGTTGGCTCGAATTTGAAGATTGAAGTCTTTTCTCCTCTTTTCTCCGCCCGCCTGCCTTCAACTAAGGTTCTTCCCCGCTAATAGCTGCTCTTTTCTTTACCATACCCCTTTCAAAATTTAAATTCATGACTTGACATTATAGTCAGCTGTAAACAATAATTGAAAGGAAATGATCGTGCCCTTTGGAAATTGAAGAAATTTTGTGGAGATAAAGTTGAACACCAACTGTTCGACATATTGCTTCGCCTAAAAAGCTGATAGATTTTTTTGATACTCTTTCATAAATTGAAATTTCAATCTATTGTATCCCGATGTTAGTGAGGAAGATACTGTCCACCACCAATTGCGGTGTAATCTGGAAAGGATTTGTTCGATTTTCTTCTTCGATCAATCATACACATGAAAAAGTAACTCCATTGCCCGTAGGCAATAGCAATAAGATTCATGGAAGTGGATATCACCTCTCACCATTGTTCTCTCATGGTATACATCAAATGGATGATTGCAAACTTGAGATTGTTGATTCAGATGCTTGGAAGGTTTCTTCTGACATAGCTGAGGCATGGAAAGGAACAAAAAGTTTGTCAGAAAGAATTACCTTCTTTGATGATGAATCAGTAGATGAGGCAACTAATTCTGATCAAACCTCCATTGATTCTCCAGACTTTGATGAGATAGAGGATATGAGAATTCGTGGGAGTCTTTTCTATAAGCTGGAGAGAGATTCCAAGGAGTATGATGAATACACCATTGAATTTCATCGCAGGAATGCTTCCCAAAATAAAAATGACAAGAAAAATGTTAGGGATAAGAAAAGCTTGGAAGGGAAATCGGTTTCTGGATCTGAAAATGGGCAAAAGCTATTAAAGCTTGTTAGGAAAGAAGCTCTACCTCCTTCCATTAATGGAATGGACACCTTTGTTGGAGAAGGGGGGAAGAAGGAAAGAAGAACTTTGACATTTAACCAGATGACAGATCGATACCATGAGCCATTTTGCTTAGACATATTCATATCAAAAGCATCAGTTCGAGCTTGTATTATTCATCGAGAAACTAGTAAAGTGGTCGTGGTGGCACATTCGATTTCAAAGGACATGAAATTTGATTTATCGTCAACCAGGAATAAAACAGCTTGTTTTGCTATAGGAGAGGCTTTAGCACAGAGAGCTTTGGCAGATGATATCCACAATGTGGTTTATACACCAAGGAAAGAGGAGAAATTGGAAGGAAAACTGCAGACCGTTCTTCACTCCATCATTGATAATGGTGTCAATGTGAAGGTGAAGTTGAAGCAATGGAAAATGAAGAAAGCTTCTAGCCATTATGGGTAGGTATTTTCTTTGACAACTCGTCTTAATACAGATCTTGATCAAAATTATATGATCTTTATACAATTTTCTTTGATAACTCTTGGAATATGAAATGGGAGGTTTGGATAATGATAAAATTTTGGTCTGTCATATGTTTTGACAGCTGGATAGTTTGGAAACAAAGAAATTTAGAAGTTTTTGAGAATAAAACACCTTGTAAACACCATTGCGTAGATGATTGGTGTGACTCACAGTTTTCTTCCTTGAGAAGAAATCCTGTAGACTCGAGAGCAAATGTAAAATAGAAACCGCATACTGAGGATTGTGTAAAAATAAATATTGATGTTATGGTTCGTAAAGAAGCTGATTGTTTAGGTATTAGATGAGTGGCTCTTGACACTAATGCCAGTTTGATAAGATTTAACTGGGACATTCTCGTTTCAATTGGCTAAATCTATTTTGTATATCAGCGATGTCCCTTCGTTGTGCGAGTCGCGATTTTCAGAGTCGTGATATGTATCATTTCTCAAAAAAGAATATTGAAAATACAAATGATTTGTCAAGATATGAGAATATACTATAGTAGGTAGGAACAAGGCTTCTAAAGTTTGTACATAGGAAGGCAAATCAGGTGCCTCATTTTTATTGTGACATATATTAGTTAGTGTTTCAAATTTAATTTGAAAACACCATATTTATGTTTAGCACAAGTATTATTTCTACCCAAGAAATGGCCATTTTTTCTTCCCATAAGGTTACTTGGAATAATTCCGATGAAATCCTCTCTTGAAATTTGTTCTATTGTTGCATGGAGTTGAATAAATAAATTCCCTCAGCTTAAAATAATACTTGATTGTAAATTTTGATGATTTGTTAATGTGAGTTGCTTGACATAAACAACAATTCTGAAAGGCGTACACATTTAGATTGTTCAAAATTTATATTATACTTTTGCATTGAAATTTTGTTTACACTCGCATCTTGATCTATCAAGTTGAAAGGGGAAATTTGAGCAAATGACCTACTGATAGGGTGAATAACCAATTGTGCGGGGATAATTTAAATAGTGCTGGTGACCCTCTTTTTTTTAATGACAATTGTACCCTTACGTAACGCAACTCCAGTTGCGTGACGCAACCAGAATTTTATTTATTTTTTATTTTTTTATTTTTTTTTCAATTTTTTTTCGTCTCGCGATTGCGTGATGCAAATGGGTTGCGTGACTGCGTAACGCAACTGGGGTTGCGTGACTGCGTAACGCAACTGGGGTTGCGTGACTGCGTAACGCAACTGGGGTTGCGTGACTGCGTAACGCAACTGGGGTTGCGTGACTGCGTAACACAACTGGGGTTGCGTGACGTAACTGGGGCATTTTCGTCCAAAACAATTTCATAATTAAAATTTTTTGAAAAATAAAAAAATAAAAAATTGCGTCGCAACTGGGGTATTTTCGTCCAAAAACAGTAAAAGGGGTCACCAACACTTTTTTTTTATCTTCTACACTTTTCGCATTTCATCTATTTTTTAGCATTTCATCTATTTTTTAGGGTCATCTCCTCAAATTCCCGTTGAAAAAAATATGCAAAAATACTTTGAACTTATTATAATCTAATTCTCTTTCATTTTGTTTCCTTTCTTTTTCAGTTAAATTTTTACTTTTTGAATGCCTTTGCATTCACAAAAATTCTCTTAAAAAATATTTTACCCTTAAAAATATTTGGATCATCGATTCAACATTAGACTCAACATTAGACGAAGAGGAGACTGTTTTTAAAATAAATTGTTCAAATTGTTTTATCATCATTAGTGATCTATATAAAAAAAAAAAAAAACTCTTGCATTGGAATTGGGGTGATATGGACAACAAAAAATAACTGTGCATAATGATAAATTGACAAATGGTCAGAATTGGTTCAATTCCAGCTTATAGAAAATATGTTGTTTACAAATTATTATTTTTATTATTATTATACTTGCTTCTTGCAGATTGGAGCATCAAAGTTGGGAAAAACAATGAACTTGATGGACAAAGAAGGAATAGAGATGGGAGAATTTACACTAAATAACAAATGATTCAAACTCGGGATATCTCCTATATTGGTCAGCTCTAGCGGTTGTCCATTTAGCAGCATGGTTTTGCTATGAAGGGAACCATCTTTCGAAGTTAAATGGTACTCTTCTCTCAAGCTTGGTACATCCGATGCTTTGCTTCCCACCCACGAAAAACTTTTCTTAATTCGGTGAGTGAAAGATGCTCCATCATCATCGCCATAGTTATTTCTCATGTTTAAGCTGATGATGTTCCTCACATTGACGATGAAATCCGTTTGGTGGCTTAGATTGATTAAGAGAAGAGTTATACCCGTCTGTATGCAAACAATTTGAAGTTGTTAGTTATCGTAAACTAGAAACAGGCATATCTATGAATTGATGAATTTCTAAAACATGCAAATTTTGTGTTTGATCTAAATGAATGGAATATTTGCTAAAAAGAAACATAACTAGGAGGGTGCCAATGGTATTCCCATATCAGTCAACTAGAGGATATCAAAACAAGTTTTACTTTTTGTTTTGGTGAATGTTTCGTTACCACATTCAATACGTTTGTAGAATCGTTCATGTGAAAAATAACAGTACATTACATTCAAGTCATAACATATGCTATCCTGAGTTAACCAATAAAGGAGACAACAAAAGAAAGTCCAAAATAAAACTTCTCAACTGTAGCTAGTCTCAAAATCCCAAACAAAATGTTAAACTATTATATATTATGAGATTATAGTCTATGTGACTTCATTTGGAAACACCATTTAATCCGGTTTTCTTGTCTGGGTGTGGATTCAGAGGAGATTTCTTTTGAAAATATGGTGTATCTGAACTTATTCCATCTCAAATCCAAAAGTGGCAGTTTGGTAAGAATATAACTAGGAGGATGGAAATGCCCAAAAAAAATGCTCAAGCTGAGGACATACTATAAATTTGTTGACAATATGTTTATGTTGGTTCAAATCCTAAGAACTTTTCATAAATATTATATTATTATGCAAATATGATTAGATATTAACATTTTCAAACAGACAGAACATAGTGAAAGAGTCAGGGTGGTTAACTTACCCGTCCTTTTGTGCAATGGGCATAGGAGCGTAAATAGGGAGAAGCAATTGCATTAACCGAAAGAACTTCTTTACCCATTAAGCGATGCCAGAGAAGTGCACTGTAGATCAACAGAACATAATAGAGATAAATATTCAAATCAAGAAATTGAAGAAATTAAGGTTGTGTTATTTTACCTGTAATAATCAGGGTTGGGAATATATGTTTTAATGTCAAGTAGACCATAGTTTGCACCAATTAAAGTCTGTCTGCAGTATACTTTTGTTCCATAAGTAGATGACATCCCAAGCTGGTCCAAGTACCTAATCAATTTCATCAACAAAACAAAATTATTATAATAATCTAATTTTTAACTATAATAGTTCCCATATTAAGGGACACGAAAATTTACACAAGTTTACAGATTTGAAGACAGAAATTTTTTTAACGAGCCCAATCGGATATCACCACCTTTCGGAAAGCATATCTGGATCTGGGCAAGACTAAGTTTGGATCTTACCCAGATAGGAAAAGAAATATCACATTTTATAATCTGGATCATAATCTATAAAATAGTGAAATATCCCATTTGAAGACGCTTATAATTTTTTATCTAGATAAAAAACAACTTTAAATTTGTATCTAACTAAGTTTAGTTTCCAACCATAATACTGTCTAAATAAGTTTCTGGATCCTAAAATTTAGAATCCTGTTGTTTTCAAATGGGACTAATCTGTATACCAAATAACTCCAAAAATGACACTAATCTGGATCATGATCTAACAAATCATCTTTATACTAAATGAAGCAAAAAAATCACATTAAAATCTAGAAACTTCCGGGATGATTTTCTTATACATTGAAGAAAAATCACTTTCAGTTCCAACTTCCGGGATGATTTTCCAATTGTATCGTAAATACCAGTTTCCAAGAAGGCTCGACGGGCAAAAAGTAATAATAATATAGAAGTGGGCAGACATAAAGAAGCAAATAGGATTGAGGAGCAAAATAATTTTCATGAATATGATGATAGAGATGTCAAGTGATCAAAGAATATTCATGAGAGGTGAGACAACAAAGATTTTACCAAAAGCTGTTCACAAAAGTATCAGAGACATTGTGAGCGCCATTGTTATATGCTCCTCCAGATTCTCCAACCCAGGCAGATGACCAAGGGCCAGATGTCTCAATAGTTTGTTTCAGATTGGCAAACATAGTTGATGCTCTAGACAAGTGATTCGGATCGAGAATTTTATTCGTTATATTTTTATCAACACCTGAAAAATAAGTCAAACAAATGGCTTAATCTTTCTCCATATTTTCCTTTGAATTCAACAACATTGAGGTATTGCATGTTTCCTTTTCTGTGCATTTTGATTCATCTGTGACAATTGTTGTGACTTGTTTTGTAATGGTTTGTTTTTTCACTATAAACGTGAGTTTTGTGTTTACTGTGGATTCATTAGTGAAAAGATTCTCAGTTTTCATAAAGAAAAAGCATTTTGAACTTACCTGCACCCAAATTGTACATATGATGTGTAAGAAGATTGACGACATTGGGACCTGAAACTTGAAGGAGTTTAGTGTACCATTCCTTATCAAAGAAACCTCCAGGAGCAGCAAGTAGAGGCTTCTTCAGTTGGGAATTATGATTGTTATCGTACAATTCATCTAGAATAGCTTTCAGCTTTATTACATCCTTTCCATACTGTTCTGCACCAACTCTTGCACCAATCCCCTTACCACTCAACTCATTACCTGCAAGAGTAAGCAAGGAAATTTATGAAATTGAGAGAGAAAGGTAAAGAGAAAAGAGAACTCACCATATTCCCATGAATCTATCTGATATCCTTTGGAGATTGTGTACTTTATAAAATCATAGGCATTAGTGGAATTCCAATTTCCCACCCAACTTCCTCCTTTTATCGCATGCCTTCCACGCAATGCATTCAACCCAAATGTAATCCGTGCTCTACAACCAACCATATATTCATCACTATTTTAACTCAACATCCATAGTAGGAATTGGAGGAAGTTTCTCAATTGGTTGTTCTACAAGGAATGGATTTTCAGGGTTCTTATATTTTGTTTCAAACTCCTTAAAGGTGGTTATTACATATGTTTTGGTTTTCGTTTACTTTTGATGCTTGGAGGTACTCGCATGTCGAGCATTTTCCTCTATCCTTCTATTTTGGGAAGTTGTGTGGCCATTTCATGTATTAGGATAAAGACAATATCTTTTTGCATAAAAAGAAAACTAAGTCTATTTGGAAAAACTAAGATTTGGAGAGTTTCTCAATTGATTGCTTTTCAAGGAATGGAGTTTCTTAACGTTTTAATTTGCTTTATTGGTAGATAGATTTGAAAACGGTAAGAATAATCATTTTATATCATGTCGTTTGAGCAACAACCACAAAGCCAAAGTCTTACAAAAGCTGCAAGAAAGAGTAAAACAGAGAAAACAAACTAAAACGTTGAAAACCCGAAACTAACTAGCCCTCGGTTCCTCGAGAACATTCACAATTTCTCTTGTCAAGTAGGGGTATCGGGTCCTATCCTTGGTTTTATTGGTAGATAGTTTAATAAACTTTTGATGTTTTGAGTTACTCAAATGTTGACTATTTTCCTCCCTTTTATTCCGAGAATTTTGTAAGTCTTGTTTGGAAGTTTCATTTATTAATTAAAAACAATCTTTTCACACACAACAAAAAACATAACTAAGCCTGTTTGGAAACTAGGATATGGCCAATTGTTATTTTGTATCCCGAATCCCGATCCAATTTAGATTTCGGCGAATTATTTTCACAAACACATTAATTTTAGTTTGGTAAAGAAGTATCTAGATAAGATCTAAATTAATTCTTAGAAAATTTGGAGTTGTATATGGTTGAAACAATCAGGAATTGAAAAACAATAATAACAAAAAAGTTTGATTAAATCATGAATGGAATTGACTGAAATCATAAGTTCACATTAGATCGAATAGTAGTATCATTACCTTGTCTCTTTGAAGAACTGGTTCAACTTATCCCACCTATCCATACTTAAGCATCCTTTCGAAAATCCGAACAATCTACCCGCCATCTTTGTGAATGGCTGGCATGACGCATTCACATCTCCTATTCCATACAAGACTTGATCTTGTAGAGAACCTCCAATTCTTATTCTCAAAGAATTGAAAGCTGTAAGAAACAAGAGTATGAAACACAATTAGTTCTCTTAAATCTTATGAATGAAAATAAACGTCCATAATCAAGTACACAAACCTAGAACTGCTTTCGCCAAATTGGTGTTAACCAAGTCCTGACAAATTGAGGCATCCATAAAGATGATTGTAAGTGATGTGAAGATGATATTTTTCTTTTAACTAATTGTCATGACCCTCACTTTTTCAATGAGAATCAAACTTGAAACTTACAAAGATGTATATGAAAACCGTTAAGTTTAACAAAAAAAAAAACAGTTATTTACCAAATTTAACACGGAAGAAGATCCCCATGGACAATTGTTATAGTTACACTTATCAGAAGGCCACCAGTCTATAGTAGCACAGACAAAACTGTCATCTGTAAAAGCAACCGGCGTGGTAGCATTGACTACAATTGCTGCTTCTTCAACATTTTGAGCTAAGATTTCATTATTAGCGTAGGCTACTAGAATGAGGAGGATCAAAGGGAGATAAATGCCCATCTTTTAAACCAACACCACTACTAGTGATGAACCAACTTCTTGACTACAACCTCATCTACAATAAAATAAGATAAATCAAAATTGATCCAAAGATAAGTTAAAAATGACATCAACCTATACAATAAAATAAATGGGTGGTTCACAGAACTAAAAAGATTTGAATTTCTCAGAAGAAGAAGCTGATTCTCCTCTTTAAAATCAAACTAAATTTACAATTAATAAATAAAATAATGACCTAAAACAGCTAAGCAAATGAGTTTACAGTCCAAGTTGAAGCTGCTGGCATTTTCTTCAAATCTAGAACCGACATTAATGGAAGAAAGATCATTCCTTGATAAAACGCAAGAGAAAGGCTCATAATGGGGTATTCATTAGCTCTATATTAATGTATCAAAAACAGCATAAACATTTGATTCGCACAAAACCCAGAATGGAAAACAACAAACCCATGTCTATTACTGGAAATCAGTTAAAACCCAGATGAAAAACTCACCTAATTACTGCATTTGATGCCGATACAGAACCTCAAATATGGTTTAAGAAAGAACAGATCGAAACTATTTAAAATGAGCAAACAAAATGCCAGAAAGAGTTCATGTGGGTGGGTGGGTGGCTTGGCGTTCGAGATGAGATGAGAAAGGAAAGTGCCGCTTAGCAGCAAAGACAAACTGGTGGGCCAAGCGGGATCAATTAATATAATTACTACATTATGATTAGATTAGACATTATTTATTTTATTTTTTATTTACTAAATAATTAGATATTATTGATTTGGAGTTTGAACTTACTAAAATAAAGAAACCAGTTAGAGATTTAATCCTTTTTTTATGGGTTTTAAAAAAAAACTTTCTTTTTATAAATAAATGAGTTATTTGAGATTTTTTTTTTATGATGGTTTTATTAAAATATTTTGTTATATTTAATGTAATAAGGGTAAAATAAAGATATTTTAATTAAATAATTTAATTATTAAAATAGTATTGATATGATAAATATTATTTTTTAAATTTAAAAATAATGCAATTTTTTTAAATTTAACAAATATTTAAACAAACAAAAAATTATAACATGTGCAAGAAAAAAATGTTGAATTATGGTTAGTCGTATGTGTCACGAGAAGGTTGAATTGGTAACTCATTTATTTTTTCATTGTAAAGGGTGATAATATCTGGAGATATTTTGTGCAATATAATTATAATTCATTGGGTGATGCCCGAGACATTGGGTAGTTGTTGAGAAATTTAAATTGATGCGGCTAATATGACAGATCTACATAATTGAGGTATCATTCAAATTATTTTTTGGTAGACTATCTAGCTAGAGAGAAATCGTCGAACTTTTTATTTATCGTAGTCGTTCGATGTCTATCATTCATAATGTTATTATTATGATGTTTTCTGAGATTCATTCCATAAAGTCGATAGGGTCGTCGGGAGGTAATCGTTTTTCTCGTGAACTTACGAGTTCGATAACCTATTGAGTAAGTTTTTTAGATTTTGTTTTTAGTTTTTTTTTTATTTTCTCTTCCTGTTATTCTTGTATTGTCGTGTTTAAACGATTTTTATTGTTTTTAATATACATTATCTTTAAAAATAAATAGAATAATTTGACAAATTGATTGATAACAACTTGATTATAAGTTTGTTTAATTCAACTTATAAGTTTATTTGTAATAAGTTGATATAACAACATAAGTAAATAAAATAAAATAGATTTTAGCATTAATTGAATAATTATGAATAAATTAAATCAAATAAGCCTAATATATTTTTTTTAATTTCAAATATATAAATATATATAGTTTTTTTTTTTAAGTCCTTCCTCACCATATAGCTCGTAATGTGACCAGCTTGAAGCTATGATTAGTCCAACCATTTCTTTGCTTTTTAAATAAAAAATTTATACACTTCTTTCATTTTCAAACATTAAGAACATGTTTGGTTATTTAAGATTTTTATTAGATTTTTTTGAAAAAATCTTGTTTGATTACGTATATTATTTAAGTTTTTAATTAGTTGAATTATATATTAGAGTATGTTTTTGTATTTAAATTTTATAAAAATAAAGTTCATATATTTTAGTATTTTTGTGTATGAATTATGGGTTAGATAATTGAAAAAAATAAGATGTGATAAATTTTTATTTTATAGGAAATTAAGTTTTATTAAATTTATTTGAGAGTTACATAAAGAAAATAATTAATAAATAATACAAAATTAAAATAAAATGATATATTTGTTAAATTGTATGAAAATTTTACAAAAATATAATTCTCAATTAAAAATATTTGATGATAATACAATTTGTTAATCTGTGTATTATTTTTATAAATATTATAAAAAATTATTATTTTGAAGGTTCAATTCAAATAATTTTAAGTTTTAATTTCCAAATTCTCACAAAACTGAATCTAACTGAAAAAATAATAATTAACAAATTATTTATTAAAATCACAAAGTTAAAAGATGTTGACAACTCTCTTTATTTGAAATAATTTTTAAAAATTAACAAGCATAACAAAATATCTAGTTATAGTCAGATAAAATCAAATACTAATATATAATAATTTAATTGCATATAACAGAAAGTGAGATTCTTATCTCTTGCCTTTAATACATAAACCACAATTATAAAAATTAAAATAAAAAACTGATAAGACATCATTAAACACAGTCAAACTGAAAATAAAAAATGCACAACCCACCTGTGTCTAGCACAACACCATATGAGTAAATTTATTAAAATTTATATGTTAATTTGTAATAAAAATGAGTTAAGATAGTTTGATAAATTATTTATTTATAAATTTATATTTAGCTTTAGTTAAGAAGAAAATAAAATATTGACAAATTTCTCCAAGCTCCAATAAGTTATTGATTTAGGTAATCAAAAAGAAATATTTTTTTTTCTGTTTATGTTATTTAATAACCTACACAATTGTTCATTCATGTTCTCAATAATCATATTTTTTTAATTATCAATTAAAATATTATTTTTAATTATATATATATATATTTATAAATTATTTATTTAATATTTTTACATAATTTTTTTATAAAATTATTAAAACTTATTTATTTTTAGATAAAATTTTAAATTATATTCAATTATTTTAATATATATTGCTTTAGTATTTTAATATAAGAATTGTATACTACAAATTAAAACAGAACAATGATAAAATGAATATTTTACATTCTGTCGTGATTACTAAACATTTTACAAGTAGAGAAATTTAAATAATATTTTTTCAAATTTAATAACTGATATTTATTATATAAAGAAATGAAAAAAGTTATTATATATGTAAATTTGAAGTGGGGAGAGGCAAGGGACATCTAGAGACCACACAATAAACATTTTAGAAATAGGAAAAACATAAATATGTAACCTGCCTTAAATTATAAATAATAATAAAATTAAAAAAGTAAAAAAGTTTTGAAAAATAATTAAAGATATATATCTGAGATTAATCCTTATATCAAATATTTGAAATTTTTGTTAAGAATAAAAAATAAACATGTTAAAGATAATATTGAATAAGAAAAAATAAAAATTATAATATAAACTTATTAAAATAAGATAAAGAGGTGTAAAGAAATAATTAGAGTAAGAATTAAACAGTTTCAGTTGCAATGCAATCTTCTATTTACATATTCACAAAGATTATCAGACTAGTGATTTTTAATGAAAAATTAATTAAATAAAAAAAAAATATATTGTTTGAGATTTAATATCTTCTTTATGACATGTGATGTGCTAGCGGAGGAAAAATTATAAACCTTCACGATAATTAATTGTCACGATAGAATTGGGGCTCGTGATTGTCGTATGTATACGATAGTTTAAAATTAAAAATAAAAGACGATTTTCATAATTATTAATAGTGTATGTTAGGATTCAAATAAATAAAACGACATAAATTAAAAACAAAGAAGAAGTCATGCATAAATATGATATCAAACTTTCTTTTCAAAAAAAAATTATATTATTCAAAATTAAGTTGAGCCACACTACATTGAAGATATTTATTTGATAAAATAAGAATTTGAATTTAGACAATCCTAAAAGAATATTGACAGAAAAATGGTTAAAAATAAATTGTACAAAATATATACTTAAATGTGAAAACAAATAAACTCATATCATCCCAATAACTAAAAAGAAGCATCCCAATAACTAAAAAGAAGGATCAAACATTAATTTTAAACTAAGTGTGGGGGCTAAATTCTCTGGTTATAAATTCTTCTCTTGCTATTTTTATATTTAATATACTATGTTTTGATCCAATATCATAGATAGAGATTACTCTAGAACCTAAAATTTACTGCAATACAATAATGTTATATATGAAAATCATAAAAAAAAATGAAAAATATGTATGATTTAGTTATATAAAACAACATGATTTTAAAACTGTGATAGTTTAATTATTTAATCAAATTATTTTGAAAAGATATTTTTTAAAATTTACTCGTCTTATTTGAATTCGTGATGTTTTTTTTGTGCCGAAAATCGTGTTAGTGTCGGCGCATGCACCCTTCGGGCTATCTAAGAATGTAAAGTCAATTTTTTTAATATCACTCAAATAAAATGTAATTAAATTAATAATTATATTTTTTTAAATCTTAATTTTTTTCGACTACATTATTTAATATATTTGTAATAAGTCCTCTGAACTCTAAGTCTATATATTTATAGATTCGGACAAATATGATGGGGTAAGTAGAAAAAAAATTCATTCGCCGGCTATTACATTTTTTTAATAGAATAGTTGATACGTACACATAACTTAAAATTGAAAGGGGTGAGTACAAACAAATATAAAGGAGAATGAAAATTAATAAATAACGGAGAAAACAAAAATTAGAATTTAGACAAATTTTCAAATAAAACATGATTTGAAAATTAAATGGTAAATAACGTCAATAAAATCAAATTTTAAATGTTAATAATATGATAAATTTATAATAAATAAGGTTTAAAAATCTTATAATTTTTTTCAGGTGGCTCTAAAATTTGTAACAAATTGATAAGTTGAGTAAAAAAAAATCTCTATTAAATATTCTGAGAAACAATGAAAATTATCATTGATCGAGATAATAAAGAATGCCGAAAAATATTATGTGAGGGGATAACTAAACATTTACATATATTGTCCAAATAGTAAAAAATCTAATAAAAATAATTTGAAGATAGTTGTAAGAGGGGAAATTTGATGGAATAACCCTCATAAGAGGGGAATTTCCACTATTAACAGGTCATTAATAAATTTTTCATTTTTGACCTTTTGCCAAGGCAAAAGGTCAGTTTTACCCTTTATTAAAAAAAAAAAAAAAAAAAAAAAATTCAGTAACCGTCCTCTCCATTTCCCTCCTCTCCACCAACCGTCCTTTCCCCGTCCTTCCTTCATCAAGGTTCTTCATCATCAAGCTTCCTTCATCAAGGTTCTTCACATCAAGCTTCCTTCATCATCAAGCTTCCTTCATCATCAAGCTTCCTTCATTATCGACGATCGTCTTCAACATTCAGGTTAGACGTTCTTCCTTTTAGGGTTTTGTTGTTTAGGATGTAGGTTAGGTCATGGAATAATGGTTTCAGAGCTTGGCTGATATGTTTTACAGTGAAATATACATCCGAAGAAGGTGACGAAGGCGACAGTGCATCTGTCGCATGCGACAGTGCATCTGGCGCATGCGGGAAATGCATCTGTCGCATGCGACAGATGCACTGTCGCATGCGACAGATGCATTTCCCGCATGCGCCAGATGCACTGTCGCATGCGACAGATGCATTTCCCGCATGCGCCAGATGCACTGTCGTCTGCGACAGATGCACTGTCGTCTGCGACAGATGCACTGTCGCCTGCGACAGATGCATTTTCCTCCTTGCATTTTCCTCCTTTACCTGGTCACTGTCACTGACTTCTTTGAATTTTTTTCAATTGCAGATCACATGAATGTTGGTGTTTTTCTACTCTTTGATGGAGACTGGAAAACTGATATATTATATTTGAATTCAAAACTGATATATTACATTAAAAAATAAATACATAAGGTTTACATTCAAAAATATACATAGCTATGTCCATTTTCTATGGGTCTATTATATGGTGGAACAACCTAACTGCCCATTTTTGTCTCCAAAAAACAATGTTCTCTGATGTCACAGCTGATATATCCAATTTTGCAGTAAGGTACTCCAAATACATGATTGTAAAAAGACCACAGTCTCCACTCTTCGTGCACTTGGGGACTCTTGGGTGTGGTATTACAACATATGACATTCCTTCCAAACTGAACTTAGGATACTTGATCCTGTCATACTCGGTCGTTCCAAATAGAAAGAGATATGGAATCATTTCACATAGTGGTTTCATGAACTTGTCATAGTGATTCTTTTTGATAAATCCTTGTTCGCAGTCATAAACATTGATGCACCAATCTTGTAGTTGCACCTCACAAAGGACCCAATGCTTCATATTAATATTCATAGGGAAATATATCTTATCTACAATCATCCAAGAAGTCATCAATTTTTCTTCATCACCCCTGAAATATTCCATCAAGTCATCGTCGAATGTGTATGTTTGTGGATTTTTGGAGAACTTTGAATAACGTAACGACAACCTCGTAGAGACATTACAGTCACATATTGAGAAATCCATCGGTTGATAAGTCTTGGGAAAATTGGCAACTCTTTTTTTAAGAATGTAACATGCTGCATCTATCTCCTGCGACAGATTCGAGAAAATGAAGTAAGCACAGAGCATCGAATGAATTAAGCACAGAACATGAAGAGAAATAGCAGGAAATGCATCTGTCGCAGGCGACAGTGCATCTGTCGCAGGCGACAGTGCATCTGTCGCAGACGACGATGCATCTGTCGCATGCGCCAGATGCATTTCCCGCCTGCGACAGATGCACTGTCGCCTGCGACAGATGCATTTCCTGCTATTTCTCTTTAACCTCCTGTTAATACAATACCAAAAAAACAGTTTCAACAGCAAAAACTTACCTGATCATGTAGCCAATTCTGAGGCCTCAACATTCTGTTAAACAATTCTCGACCAGCATAGAAAAGACCCAGATTTATCGTGTCATCATCCTCCAGCTTCATCCATTGTTTCAAATCATCCAACAGTTCACTATCATAATCTAAAAGAGGATTTACAGTTACTGGATCAATGAGTTTAAAGGATTTTCCATTAGGATCTGTATAGTTCCCCAATTGTGTGGACCTCTTCTTTCTCCGAAAACTCTGTCCCTGAAATCTTGTTGGAGTCAATACCAATACATCATCATCCTTCTTCTTTCCCAACACAGCCTCTTCATCAGTCTTCTTTCCCATGTCATCATCTTCATCATTCTTCTTTCCCATGTCATCATCTTCATCATTCTTCTTTCCCATGTCATCATCTTCATTCATCTTCCTTTTCTTGCCCAACCTATTTTTGGCTAAAACTACCTTCCTCTTCTTCTTCGTGGCCAATTCTTTCTTTCCCAACTCAGCATTCTTATCAACAACAGCTGCAGTATCTTCAACTTTGTTTACATTCTGCTCGGCTTCTTTGTTGATCTCCAAACCATCAACAACCTCTTCATCAACAGCATCTTCAACTTTGTTTTCAGCCTCTTCAACTTTGTTTTCATTCTGCTCGGCTTCATTGTTGATCTCCAAACCATCAACAGCCTCTTCATCAACAGCATCTTCAACTTTGTTTTCAGCCTCTTCAACTTTGTTTTCATTCTGCTCGGCTTCATTGTTGATCTCCAAACCATCAACAGCCTCTTCATCAACAGCCTCTTCATCATCAATTTCAACAACAGCAGTTTCAACAGTTTCAACAGCTTCTTTGTTCATCTCTAAACCATCAACAGCAGAAGCATCCTTGTTTTGATCATCATCAACAACAGCTGCTTTGTTGATCTCCAACCCATCAACAGCAGAAGAATCTTTGTCATCATCAACAACAGCAGCATTGTTTATCATCTCCAAACCATCAACAACAGCATCCTCCAACCCAACATCATCATTGGTTATCATCTCCAAACCATCAACAACAGCATCCTCCAACCCAACATCATTCATATCAGCAGCATCTTCTTTTTCATTCGGCAGATCATCAACATCATCATTCTCATCAGCAACATCTTTGTTGATTTCCAAATCCTTCTCCACATCATTCATATCAGTAGCAGCAACAACATCCTCCAACCCAACATCATTCATATCAGCAGCAGAAACATCATTCTTTTGTTGTTTTATTTCATCCAATAATTGGATTATGTGTTTGAACATAACCCGTTGATCCTCTTTCATTACCTTCATTTCAGTTTTCAGCTCCTTCACATCCCTTGTCAACTCCTTCACATCCTTTGTAAGCTCATCAAACTTGTCATCATTCTGGGCTTTAGTCACCGGATTGTCAAACTTGTCTTGCCTAGTAGGAGAACTGTCTTCTTTCTTTTGAGGACTCGTTGCTGAAGGGACATGGGTTGATTCACGAGTAGTAGACCGAGAGCTGTCTTCGCTAGATTCATCACTAGACTCGATCATCTTAATTGCTGTCCTTTTAATTGTTCTCCTCTTGGGCGTGATTTTGGGAGTACCATCTTCATTCTTTCTCTTCCTACCATCCACCTCAAATAAATCATCATAAATGTAATCTCCCATTTCTTCAAAGTCATCCCCACAGTAGTTCCTCTTCTCTTCCTCAGACTCATGAATCTTGTTAAAGACATTGCATTTGAAAAGGGCATTGGATACCTCTTGGCTAGTGTTGGTGTTGCTTCTGGAGGCTGTAAAAAGTAATATCCTTGGGCATGTATGTTTTTCCTCGATCATATCCGCAAATTTGGGGACAAATGTCTTCATAACCAAATATGTCCAAACTTGGAAGGCTATGGCGAAGCCACTAATAGTATAAGCAACATCACAGTTCCCCTTGCAAGTTTCCTTCTTCTCCACATATAGCTGCCGAAGATGTTTCATGTCCTTGTCAATACCCTTCAAAGTTGAATTGAATGACACCTTTCCCCATGGAAATTGAAGGAACATTTCCATATCCTCCACCATGCTGAAGATCTTCAAACATACCCTCTTCCTATTATCAGATCCAAAGAGACACTGGTAGATAAGGTTGATGAGCCCAAGCTTCCATGCATCTTCCTTCTCAGAGCAGTTGAGGAAAACACTTTGAACTTCTGTCACTTTAACAATTGTTTTGCCACCAAAGTATTTATGGACTAGAGGTGGAATTTCTTCAGCGTTCCAGTTTTCAATGGCAGGAAATCTTCCAAAATTTAGGCCTGTTACCAAGGCATATTCCTTCATGCCCCAGTAAAGCTGCTGACCATTGACTAAGAAACTTATTCCCTTCGAATTGGAGCTGCTTTTCCTGATCAACATCTGGTGGATTATTGTTCCTGAGAAAATGACAGTTGGGGCTTTCAATAGATACTGAAATTGACTCTTCATAGCCCTTTCCATAAGACCAAAGTGATTAAACTTGTCCTTGGTCTTTAACAAGCAGGTGCAAGTAGATTTCCATGAAACACGTCCAGGAAAGTTCTCAATTACAGTTTTGTTTTTGCATTTGGTTGGTGCCATCTGCAAAAAATCAATAAGTCAGAATAATGAAAGTAAATACCACTAATTTAAAGGAAATATGACATCTGTCGCAGGCGACAGTGCATCTGTCGCAGACGACAGTGCATCTGTCGCAGACGACAGTGCATCTGGCGCAGACGACATATGCATCTGTCGCAGGCGAATAGTATATTCTGCCTGCGACAGATGCATATGTCGTCTGCGCCAGATGCACTGTCGTCTGCGACAGATGCACTGTCGTCTGCGACAGATGCACTGTCGTCTGCGACAGATGCACTGTCGCCTGCGAAAATGCATCGTCGCCATCGACAATAAACCCAAAACCCTGCAACAGCCTTCGACAGAAGCATTTGAAACCCAAAACTAAACCTAAACAATAAACCTAAACAATAAACACTACCTAAACCTAAACACATACCTAAACCTAAACAATACCCTAAACCATTCCTCCATTATAACATGCATGGATATAAATCGGAGAAATATGATAGAAACGGGGAAGATAAACTCACATTAACGTATTTGAGTTGAGATTCTCGTTGGGGGCTCTTGTTTGTCGTCGGAGCTCGTCGGGGTTCGAGGGAGGGTTCGAGGGAGAGGACGTCGTCGATGTTTCGGGGGCTCTTCGGCGTCGTCGTCGTCTTCGGGGTTGATCAGTCGTCTTCGGGAAGTTGGAAGGGAGTGAAAGGAGAACGGGGGAAAGGAAGAGGGGAGAATGAAAATCAAATTTTATTTTTTTTTTTATTAAAGGGTAAAACTGACCTTTTGCCTTGGCAAAAGGTCAAAAATAAAAAACTTATTAAACACATGTTAAAAGTGGAAAATCCCCTCTTATGAGGGTTATTCCATCAAATTTCCCTGTAAGAGAGCCTCAAATTAAAAGATCTGTTTTGATGACTCTTTATTGAAAAAATAAAAAACAAATCTAAATTCGTTAAGTTCATCTCCTTTGTTACTAAGAAAGAGACAAGCACACTCAAAAAATGATCAACAAGACAATCATAGAGTATGAGCAAAAAATATCCCACTAACCACTGGAAATATTATTTGGATTATAAAAATTCAGAATGAAAAATCCAACCCGGTTAAACAAGATACCGCATCGAACAAAAACAATATCAACTCAAATATGAGTGGTGAAATAAAAACGAAGCACAATCCGATGCTAAAGAAGTTATTGGAGGATTTAGTTATCACTTAACATAATATTTTTTGGCGTTCTTTACCAACCCTCGGTTAAGGACAATTTTTATTGTCGCTCAAAATATTTGGTAGAGATTCTCTTGACATTGTTTTATTGGTTTGTTCGGCCTGCTCTACTTCAACACTCATCGTTTAGGAACTCAAATGAGTTCGTATTAGAGTGACCCTCAACACATTGCATGATTATTTGATTTTTTTTTGAGAATTTTAATTTTGTAAATTGTTCATCTAATTCGATATCTAGATCACCAAAATGTTTGTACTTTGTATTAATTTTGTATGTTTAATTTTATATTATTTATTAATTAATTTTCTATGCAACTCTCAATTCTTTATCAAGAAAATAATAATTAATTTAATAATAAGTTATTAACTCAATTCATATCACGTATCAATTATTCTTTTTTTCTCCCTCTCTAAAAAAACTATAAAAAATTGAAAAATCATTTCTTTTTGTCTCTAATGATTTCTTTTAGCATTGGAAGGTGTATCGTTTCTTTTACATCACTTAGATTGAGTTGATGTTGCATTTTGGTTGGTTCGACATCTTATTTAGTCGGATCGAATTTTCTGTCTCGGTTTTTATAATTCGAATAATATACTTTCAACCGTTGGTGAATTGTTTATTGCTCATTCATTCGACTATGTTGGTGATTCTTTCTCAAGTCCGTGTCACCCCTTTCGTATTAGCAAATGAGACGAAATAATTGAATTGACTATTTTTCAGTTTTTTTAATAAAGAGTTAATTACATGATACAATCTTTCATATTTCATATGGAGACCCTCTTAAATGTATTTTTCTATTATTTTTGATGAGTTTCTCACTATTTCGGTCACATACATAGATAATCCATTATTATGTGGTAAAACGTTTTTCGGCATTATTTACCAACTCTCGACTAAGAATAATTTTAATTGTTGCTTAAAATATTTGATAAGGATTATATTGACTCTGTTTTATTTGTTCATTCGACTTGCTATATTTCAATATTTATCGTGACTCAAATAGTTCATATTTGAAGTGACTTTTATAAAATTGTAGGTTTGTTGAATTTTTTCCATTAAAAATATTATTTTTATAAGTTTGTATACAATGTGATATCTATATAATTAATTACTAATTTTAATTTTGTATTATTTATTGATTAATTTTATATTTAATTCTTAAATGAATTTATTAAAAATTAATTTCTTATACACAAATAAAAAATAAAGTTATAAATTCTGTAGATGTGTCATTTAATTCACTTCAAACTGGAAAATAAATAGTTTAATTAATTAATTAATAAATAATTAAATAATTAAATACATATTTTTGAATTTTATCCTATTGTGGCCTGACCAGGTCGTAGAATGTAATAAAATCATGGTACTATTAGTGTCTCTAATCTTTTTTTAAAGATTTAATTAGGCTAATTACAATTATATATAATAATAAGAATGTTTAATTTTATATCTTGAAATATAATTATACTTATCATGAATTAAAGAAAGAAATATCAAACATGACAAGCATATCACTCTTTCCCAAAACATATCACCTTAGATTTCATTATTATATAATTTTTAATAAATTTTATTAATACTATGTTTAGCTCAAGGAAATCATGTCTCCGGATAAAATCACTTTTATTAGGGTATAAACAAAGTAGATCAAACCTAATAATCAGAAAAGATAAATTCAACCCTAAATTAGTCGAAAGGGTCCTGATAATGGTCAAATTCAAAAAATGACCAAAGGTTGATAAATTTTGCAAAAATAACACTTTCGGTTTGCGAAATGTCCGTCTTGCCCTCCGTGAGTGCCCCACTTCCGTGTATTATGTAATATGCGTGAAGCGCATTACAACCAAATACACGTGAAATGAATTATAATGCACTTCACGCGTATTATGTAATGAGCTTCACGCGTATTACATATGCAGCGCATGACTACACGCACAAACTCTAATATATATACCTAACACGACTCTCTCTCCTAAACTCTCCAACTTTAAAAACCCTAAACTCTCCCTTCTCCCTACAAACCCTAAACTCTCCAACACAGCCGCCACAAACTCTCCTTCTCCCTAAACCCTAATCCCCACGACTCTCCTCACCCCATCACTCTCCGTTCAACATCAGCAGCCAACAACCAGGTTGATGTAGACCCACGACTCTCCGTTCTCAAATGGGTATGTTTATTTTATGTTATAGTTAGTTGATTTGATGATTTCTTAGTTAGTGACCTGATTTTATGAACAGTATGTTATATACTATAGTTGATAACTCTTGGATGTGAATAGTATTTTATGAACAAACACAGATTTTGATGCAACATTATGCAATGACTCACATGTATTACAATCACCCTCACGCGTATTGCTCGCTGAGAAGGAGTTTCCTACTAGATTTTGGAAATTCAATGTGGCAAAAATTGCTCACAAGTTTGCTTCAATGGACCTATTGGATAGGGGACTCATATCCATTAGATCCATTGCAGCGAACTTCTGGGAAAGTTGCTACATTGATTTTCCAAGAAACCCTAGCAGAAAACTCCTCCTCAATTATGGTTGATGTCATCTTCAAAAAGCAACAACAGAAGTAAGTAAAAATCGTGAGTGAGGAACATTACAATACACGTGAGGGGAATTTTACAATACGCGTATTGCTCAGGAGGAGTTTCCTACTAGGTTTCTTGGAAATTCAATATGGCAAAAATTGTACACAAGTTTGCTTCAATGAACCTATTAGATAGGGGTCTCATATCCATTAGATCCATTGCAACAAACTTTTAAGAAAGTTGCTACATTGAATTTTCAAGAAACCTGACCTAGCAGGAAACTCCTCCTGAGCAATATAGGGAATTTTACAATACGCGTATTGCTCACGCATGAGGAGTTTCCTACTAGGTTTCTTGGAAATTCAATACAGAAAAAATTGCCCACAAGTTTGCTTAAATGGACCTATTGGATAGGGGGCTCATATCCATTAGATCCATTGCAGCAAACTTTTGGGAAAGTTGTTACATTGAATTTTCAAAAACTATAACAGGAAACTCTTCTTGAGCGATACAGGAAATTTTACAATACACATATTGCAATCACCATCACGCGTATTATTAATACATTCAACTTTCTAGTTCAAATAATTATCATTTATCTGTTTTCAATTACAGCTCAAGTAATTATTTACTATGATGGAGAGTGGAAAATTATGGATGATTTTAGTTATTTTGATGCAAAGTCATCCAAATGTTTGAATGTTCTCATAAATTCTACATATGCCGAAATAATTAATATGATATATTGTGCTATTAATGTTGACAAATTTAGATATAATTTATTGCTTCATGATAAAAATAATTGATTCTATTACTCAATTAGGAATCTAGTTATCTTTTTCATTAGTATAAAACTGATGTTTGTAAATCAATAAAAAGTCAACAAATCAATCATCTTTCTATTAACATCAAGAACAATAATCAACTTGTTCTTCATCTTTTTCAAATTCAAGAACAATAATCAACTTGTTCTTCATCTTTTTCAACTTGGTATCAGAACAGTAAAGGGAAGACTCCCACTATTACAATAACAATGGAAGGCCACAATTAAGTGCTTCCAAATATTCCAGTAAGTATAAAATTAGATATGAATAATTTCACTTACTGGCGATCTCATGTTATGCCAATATTGGAGAGTTATGATTTTTTGGATTTGGTGGAAGGAACCCTAAAAACCCCTCTTAAGTTCGTCAAATCAAAGAACACTAAATCAGTGATAGTCGAAATCTTCAACCCAGATTACAAATCATGGCGAATTATAGATCAAAGAGAACTCGCTTGGCTCTTCTCAACACTATCAGATCAGATCAGACAACAATGTTCCAGATGCACCTCCTCACAAGAACTCTGGATGAATCTGTGGAACACATAAGTGACACAATCTAAGTAGACTGTTACAATTGCATAATCAACATCACAATTCTCATAAAGGCTCTCGGCCACTACAAAATTTTATTTAAGAACTCAAAAATATAGAAAATTCTCTAATGACCGTCGGACAAGAAATATCAAATCAAGATCTACAACTACAACTCTTGAATAGAATTCCCGAAGAGTATGAATTGATGATATGAACTCTCACGCCGGTTAAAGATGTATCCTTTGATGAGATGACCATTATACTCCTTAACCATGAAAATAGACTGAATTCCAAACTGAAGAATTATGGAAATATTTCATCTTCTTCTTCTATTAATGTGGCTTACCATGGAAGGAGAGAGAATCGAAAGTCACGTGGTGCAAGATCTCATCAAATATCTTCAAATGAGTATATATTCTAATTACTCACATGAACATGGCCCATCATCTACAAATTTTAATTCATCTGGTCATTCATCACCTACTTCTAATCACTCTATCACCCACCGTCATAATCAACCTGCCACTCTAAAAGTAATTATGTTACTGACTCACCATTAAACAAACTAGAAGCAACCCAATGTTCTAATTCTAAAATTAATTTTGGGTCAAATAATTTTTGTTCATTCTGGAAATGGGTATAACTTTTGGGACAACAATCGCCCATGGTGTGCTTATTGCAACAAAGATGGTCATTGCTCGGAAAATTGTTTCTATAATCCACCGTGCCAAATTTGTAATGTATAAGGACACACTACACTCGGATGCTCTCGACTTATATTTTCAATGAATTATACCGCCTTTCTAGCAACACTGTCTACTATTGATGATCTAGCTTGGTATCCTAATTTAGGTGCCACTGATCATATCACATCTGATATAAATAATCTAGAGGTCAATGCTCCTTATAAAGGTATAAAAATAATTAAAGTTGGTAATGACACACCTTTAATTATTCACAATATTGGCACCACCAAAATCACAAGTTCTCAACGCACTTTTTATTTACGTAATATATTACATGCACCATAAATCACTAAAAATCTTATTAGTGTTACGAGATTTTCAGCTAATAACAATGTATTTTTTGAATTTCATCCGGATGTTTGTCTTATTAAGGTTCGGGACACAAAGACGGTGATTCTTAAATGATCACTTAAAGACAAACTTTATTGTTTGAACCTACTCAAAGTTCGTCTTCGAATCGTTCGAAAAAATAAGTGTTTATTGGTACCCGATCTTCAGCTCATATATGACACTCACGAATAGGATATCCCTCTACCACTATTACATCGTTAGTCATATCATAATTTAAACTACCACTTTTGGGTAGTAACACTATTCCATTTTGTACACCATGCAAATATGGAAAAGCACACAAACTACCTTTTTCGATTTAGACTTAATTCGAAAATTTAGACTTAATTCATTCGGATGTTTGGGGATCTGCTCCTAAATTTCGTCTAATGGTTGTCATTATTTCGTATATTTTGTGGATGATTTTAGTCGTTTTACATGGACATATCATTTAAAGAAAAAGTCAGATGTTTGTCTTGTTGAAAACCTATTTAGTCGCAAAATCAAAATGTTACAAACAAATTGGGGTGGTGAATACATGAATTTTAAATTATTAACAGATCATCACGGTATTCTACATCGTTTATCTTGACCACATACAAGTGAAAAAACGGTATTGATGAATGCAAAATTCGTCACATAACGAAAACTAGTCTTACATTATTATCTCATACTTCTATGTCACTATATTATTGGAGTGAAGCTTTTGAAACATCTACATATCTAATAAACCGCCTTCCGACTTTAAGTCTACATCAACGATCACCGTTTGAAATTTTATTCAACTCTCAACCCGATTATGATTTTTTGAAGACTTTTGGTTGTTTTATTATCCGCTTACACGACCGTATAATCAACATAAGTTTGATTTTCGTACTACTTTTTGTAGTTTTCTTGGTTATAGTCCGTCTCACAAAGGTTATAAGTGTCTTCATATTCCATCTGGACGTATTTTGTCTCTCGACATGTTAAATTTGACGAACTCATTTTTCCATTCAAAAATAATAACGTTGTACAATTATCTCCACAGTCTCATGATGTTGAATCATCTCTTTCTACAAACATACTAAATGTTCAAACTCATAATAATTTGTCATCGCCACCATCTTCCTCTTCGATCACGCCCACACCTTTGAATACTAAAAATTCAATAGATATTACTCAATCAAATACTACATCTACTATCTCACTTCTACTACAAACTAACACAACAAATCACACGTCTACATGTTCTAATCATCATATGATCACTCGAAATAAATCACATTCTATGCCATCATTTGCCCTCATTACTATTACTTCCGCTACTACATCTATGTGTTTTACTAATGCTAATAAAAATCCACAATGGAGACTTGCCATTACAGATTAATATAATACACTTATTCAAAACAAAACATGGTTTCTTATTCCTCGTAAATCATCACACAATATTGTTGGTTGCAAATGGATTTTCAAACTCAAACACAAATCATATGGGACAATTGATCGTCATAAAGCACGTCTCGTGGCTAAAGGTTTTCATCAACAACAAGCCATTAATTATGAAGAGACTTTTAGCCCAGTGACCAAACCTATAACTATTCGTATTATTCTAACTTTGGCTATTCGCATCAATGGTTTATACATCAACTAGATATCAGTAATGTATTTCTTCACGGGTTCTTAAACGAAGAAGTCTACATGTCACAACCGCCTGGTTTTGTGCATCGAGACTTTCCTAATCATGTATGTAAACTTAACAAGGCAATATATGGACTCAAACAGGCTCCTCGAGCTTGATACTCCACTCTTAAAAATGTTCTAGTGTCAATTGATTTTACTAAATCAAAATATGACATTGCTCTTTTCATATGTCATACATCAACTACATCCACCTATATTCTAGTATACGTGGATGATATTATTCTTACATGAAATTCTCAATCATTTATTAAAGAAATTATTCGTCGCTTAAATATTTTATTTCCAGTTAAGGATTTATGTCAAATACACTATTTTCTTGGCATGGAAGCCACACGCACAAAGGATGACATGTTCTTTTATCAATCAAAATATGTGAATGACATTTTGACTCGGGACAATATGCTTCAATCTAAGCTATTACATACTCCAATATCTTCTGGTTCTTCTCTCTCTAAAGATGATGGAGATCCTTTACAAGATCCTTTTCAATATCAGAGCATAGTTGGAGCCATTAAATACCTCACTTTAAGTCGTCCCGAGTTAGCCCTCACAATTAATCGAGCATGTCAATACATGCAAGCTCCAACTACTTCTCATTGGGCAACAATAAAATGTATTTTACAATATCTTAGACACACTCCTCGTCATTGTATTTTTCTTCGTTCAACGCCACAACTCACTCTTACCACCTACTCTGATGCTAATTGGGCAGGATGTCCTGATGACCGTAGATCTACGAATGTCTATTGCATCTTTTTGGCGAAAATATTATTTCTTAGAACTTTAAGAAACAACAAGTTGTTGCTCGTTCCAGCACTAAATCTGAATATCGCGCTCTTGCACATGCAACTGCTAATCTATGTTGGATTCAATCTCTACTCAGCAAACTTCGAGTCTCGCTACCTTCAATTCTCATACTTTGGTGTGATAATATTGGTGCTGCCTTTTTATCAGCAAATTCAGTATTTCATGCTCGTACAAAACATATTGAGATCAATTTTTACTTCGTTAGAGAAAAAGTCTCTCGTAAACAATTATTCATAAAATATATATCTATTGAAGATCAAATTGCTGACATTCTTACAAAAGGTGTTACCTCTCAAAGGTTTGCTTTACGTAGCAATTTGTGCCTCACCATTTCGCTTGAAGGGATGATAAAAATACCTTATTCTATTACTCAATCGGCTATTAGTTAGGCTAGATTTTAGTTATATTTTCTTTTTATTAATTAGTTTTAATTAGTTATTAGTTAGGATTTCGGTTACCTTTTTCATTAGTATAAAACTGATGTTTGTAAATCAATAAAAAGTCAATAAATCAATCATCTTTCTATTAACATCAAGAACAATAATCAACTTGTTCTTCATCTTTTTCAACTTTTCAAACCAAGTATAATATTTTGGGTATGGATGTCAAATTTTCTGCTATAACTAATATCAAACAAGATATGGATGTGAAGTCTTTTTAATAGAAACGATGTCAATCCACCATTGCACTACACTGTGTGTCTCTTTAGTAGAGAAGTCACTACCTAGAAGTAGAAACCCAACAAACCCAAAATGTAGTGGTTCTAGAAATTCACGATCCTGACGTATTCTCGATGCTTCAGTAGTAGAAGGTTGTCTTTGAAACTCAAAATGACATAGGAAAAGACCCACGTTTGCGTTTAAATGAGGGGGTTGGTGATTAAATTTCTAGTAACCCTTGTTTACGACTAAATGGGGGAGGGTTTGATGATTGGGTTACTAGTACCCAACCAAATAGTGTTTGGGTTGCTAGTACCAAATCAAGCAGCATTGATTGGGTTGCTAGTACCAATCTAAGAAGTGATTAGGTTTCTAGTACCATACCAAGTAGTGAAAATTCGATACCTGAGGCATTAACTTGCAATTGGATTGGATGTCAGTACGTTGTTTGAGAATAAAAAATATCTTCAACTAAGGTTACATAAATATGCGATGGATAATTATTTTGAATTTAAAGTGGAGAAGTCAAGAAAAGAACTTTGGTATGTGAAATATTTGGACGAGAATTGCAAGTGGAGATTGCGTGTTGGGAAAAGAAAATTCTAGGGGATGTTTAAGATTCAGATATTTGTAAAAGATCAAATGTGAGGGTGATTGCAATACGCGTGAGTCATTGAATAATGTTTCAACAAAATTTTTGTTTGTTCAAAAAATAGTATTCGCATCCAAGAGTTATCAGCTATAGTATATAACATAATGTTCATAAAATCATGTCACTAACTAATAAATCATCAAATCAACTAATATAACATAAAATGAACATACTCATTTGAGAACGGAGAGTTGTGGGTCTTCTTCAACCTGGTTGTTGGCTGCTGATGTTGAACTGAGAGTCGTGGGGGTGGGAAGAGTCGTGGAGATTAGAGTTTAGGGAGAGGGAGTGTCTGTGGCAGCTGCGTTAGAAAGTTTAGGGTTTATAGGGAGCGAGAGGGAGAAGGGGAGAGTTTATAATTTTTAGAGTTGAAGAATTTAAGAGAGAGAGTCATGGGAGGTATATATATTAGAGTTTGCACGTGCAGTCACGCGCTCCATATGTAATACGCGTAAAGCTCATTACATAATACGTGTAAAGTGTATTATAATTCATTTCACGCGTATTTGGTTATAATGTGTTTCTCGCGTATTACATATTACGCGGAAACGGGGCACTTATTGGGCAAGTATTTGGTTATAATGCGTTTCTCGCGTATTACATATTACGCGGAAACGGGGCACTTATTGGGCAAAAAGGACATTTCGTAGACCGAAAGTGTCATTTTTACGAAGTTTATCAAGTGTTGGTATATTTAGAATTTGACCCATTATCAGGTCATTTCGTTAAATTTCCCAATTCAACCCACTAAATTGAATTCAATAGTGATATAATAGTCAAACCGATTAAAATTTAGAAATATATATAATTTAATTAAATTTTATATTTTTAAAATTTATTTTTAAGTATAACTTTAATAAATAAAACCAATTGGACTAAACAAATCACCGATACACCGAAACTGATGGTATAAAGTTTACACAAACCAACTAATAAACCATATCTGATTGTTTGAAATTTACCCGAACCTCTCAAGTTTAAACGATAAAACCTAAGTGTAAACACATAATTTTTATATAGATGTAATCACTACAAATTTATTCACTAATTTATAAAAATAAAATAATTATTTTAATTTATTTTTGAATAAATAAAATCAAAATAATTAATTATATGGTCAAAACCCATTTAAAAACAATTAATTAGACTAATTATTATGATAATTAAAGCCTCACTAATTAAAGAAAATAGTCAAAATAATAAAAATAAAACTATTTAGATACATATTGTACTCATTTATCTTAAAATAATTTTAGAAAAAATTAAGGATTAAAATAAATAATTTAGAATGAAATAAGGACCCATTTCATCTCTCAAAATTATTTATTTAATCCTAAAAATATGTAAAAAAAATAAATTGATAAAATATTTGTCATATTCATTATAGTATTTTATGTATTTAAAAAGATCAAAATTAAAGTCAAAAAAGTTGAAAGAAAAAACCAATTTCAAAAAAACCATTAATGTTTTAAAATAAAAACAAAATTTGTAATCGGGTGTAGCAGAAACACTATGAAAAGGCTACAATCGAAACAACAATCGTCAGATGGACATTCGATTTTCATCCAACTCCCAAGGATCGCACGCGTAGCCGATTGTAACCGGATTAGCACCGGATCAGCTAACCGAGCGTTAGCCCCGTTCGCCAGAACGCCAACGTAACGCATGATCGCCAACGAAACACTGAAGAGATGTCAAACACGCACGAAACGACGTCGTTTTGAGCGCCACCTTCATCTTCATTGCGATCGACGAAGAAGATAAGATCAAAGACCCATCTTTGATTTTCTATTTTTGGAACTTCCTCCACAATTAACCAAAATGGCTAATTCAAAAGGTGAAATAATCACCCTACTTTGGCGATCATTTCTCCTACAAAAATATGGATGAATCATCCCTATTCTAGCTAGTTGACTCAAGAACAACCAAAATGACATTAATGACTTTTGGCTGATTCGATCCACTTGAAACTCATAACTGACCTTGGGCAACTATATATAAACCCCCTGAGTAATTCCGGAGGTAAGATCCACTCTCCACCTTCAAATCAAAAAAATTAAAAATCCTCCATTAAAGCTTGAAGCTTTCGGATTTTTCGAATTTTCTGTTCGAAACCTAAAAACTTAGATCTGAGCATCCCAAAAATTCTCTTATGATCAAGGAGTGTTCTCTAATCATTGGTAAGGTTCCAATCACCCTCTAATTAATATTTACAATTTGAAATATTTATATTTCAAATTGCATAATGTTATGGTTAGAAATTCATCCTTAGATGATTTATAAACTTTCTAGATATGTTAGAAACAATCAATCAACCTAAAACAGAAAACCCAAATTTGAATTTCCAAAATAAAATAAAAAGTATTTACTATTATTGGGCTAATTCTCTTGAATCACAACCCAGAAAGCATCCAACATGATTGTAATGATGTTGGACAATTATTTGGATCATGTTTGATCCATCCCGGTCATGTTTGATTAAAATCAAAATTTTCAAAATAATTGAAAATTTTGAGTTGATCAAAACAAACAACTAGTGTTCTTGTTTTGATACCAATTAAGCATAATTTCTCCTTAAAACAACTTTAAAATCAAAAACTCAAATTTTGATCACAAACTATTTTGAACGATTTGATCATCATCCAGGTTGATTGATACCTTGAGATGACGATCAATATGTTCCTAAGAGGTTTGTGAAGCTACCCAAACATTTGGATAAAAGAATCCAAGCTAAAAAAACGAATTAAAAAAAATAAACTTTGGTGTTCTTAAGGACCGAAGCTTGTTAGCCTAGGACCGAGAGATAAAACTGTGGATCCTCGGTTCGGACTAAAACCTAGGACCGAGAAATTCGATCCTAGGACCGATAATTTCAATAGAAACGAAAGGTTCGACCGATGTTCTTGAGCTAGGACCGAGGATTTTAATCTAGGAACGAGAGGTTCAACCTAGGACCGAGAATCCGTGAACTTAGGACAAATGAACTTAGCCCAGAGCTAACCCAAGACTGGTGGGTTTATACACCCATACCGATGAACTTAGCATATGGCTAACCCAAGACTGATGAGTTTATACATTCAGACCGGTAATCATAGTCAATGACCGAAAGTCTTTAGCACCCAGACCGAGTTTTTTTTATTGATATCTTGAGATGATTATCAACATATTTCTAGGAGTTTTGTGAAGCTACCCAAACCTTTAGATCGAAGAATCCAAGCTTAAATCAAAAATACAAAATCTGCATTTTGTGTACTTGAGTATCGAGAGAACTAGACCTGGGACCGAGAGGTCCGACCGACAATCATCGGTCCAAATCGAGACCTAGGACCGAGATTTCCTAAACCTGAGACCGATAGACGTAGCCTAGAGCTAACACAGGATCATGAGGTTTATACACTCAGACCGGTAATCTCATCCAAGGACCAATAGTCCTTAACACATAGACCGATGGACTTCGACACTCCAACCGAAGGTCCCGAGCCTCGACTAAGAGGCTCCTCAACCAAGACCGAGGGATTTTAGACCCCGATCAACAAAAACGGACCCATGGCTTAGGACTCTGGTCCTAAGGCTTGTTTGGTTCCACTTTTCAAAACTCAAAATTATTTTTGTAATTTTAGAATCCCAAACCATTTTCTAAAAGTCCTTAAAAATTAGAAAAAAAATTTAAAATATTTTTGGGATATTTCCATAAAAAATATTTTGACTAAGGCTTGTTTGGTGTTTATTTATAAACTCTAACACCTTAAAAATGATTGATATTCTTCAGGTATAATCCTCCCTAGTTATCATCAACATGTACCATAATTTAAATATTGTTGTTTCAATATTTTAAATAACGCTAAAACCTAAAAGAATGATTAGGACCAGAAGAATAATTGATTAAAACTCAAACGTTATACAACCGATTTTCAAAAGCCAACTTTATAAGTAGAGAGCGTTTTTTTAAACGGGTACGAAAGATAAAGTGCGGAAGTTTTTTCCCGAGTATCACCAAACTATGAACTAAAAAAACTCTAGCACTACATTTGTATACGTATGCTAACTTTTATTGATTTTCAAAAAATCAATTGACAACTCTGTTTCAAATAAATAATCTTTTTAAATTAATTATGTTTAATTAATTCAAACCTAAAAAAAATCAAATTGTGATTTGATTATAGTAAATCCCCGGATTATTTAAAATTGAACTCCGAAATTAATTAATTTTTAAAGCTGTTAGAGATTATTTAAAAATATTTTAAATAATGTTTTATTTTAAAAAAATGTTCCTGACATGCAAACCGATGTTAAAATTCTTGAACCTCGAATCTTTCCGCGAAAATCGATACCTAAAGATTTTTCTAGGGTTACCATACCCCCAATTTAAATAAATAAAAATAAATTAATAACAATTTTAGGTTATTTTAAAATAATATAATAAGTCAAAACGAATATTAATTAAGAAATTAGACTAAATAAATTTGATAACAAGTGATAAAGGAAGGAAATTTGAGAAATGAAATTGTGGAGGAAATGATATGCATCAGATGAAAAAAGATAAAGGAAAAGGAGAGAAATTTTTTATTATTTTTAGATGAATTGGGAGAAGAGAGATTTTTCAAGCAAATCAAATTGAATGTCATGTAATTCACTATCTCATTCCTTCTCTCTCTCATATTCTCACAATTCGGTTCTTAAATAAGTCGGATAAATCAGTCCTATTTAAGAATATGCTATGGGTTTTTCTTTATTAGGAAAGGGAGAATATGAGGATAAGTAGAGAGGGGACAAATGCTTTGTTTCATTAGTTGAACAGAGAAAGGGTTGCTGGGCTCTCAAAAATAAAACAAAAGTAATTAATAATTGAAGTTTATATTCAAATCATATGAGAAATGATGCAGGGAGATAAATTTACAAAATTACGCCTCTTCATATCGATTTTTCGTTATTCAAACTCCATTTGGCATTCTATGTCCAGTTCCACATTCTTCAAACACAAAATGATAAAAAAAATGTTGATTCTTCTCAACTACTTGAGACCTTCGTCTATTTAGTATAGTTGTGTGTAACGTGTGAACTTATTGTAATTTTAAGAATCCGATAAACAAATGGTGCTCTTTGAATCATAAAATAACAAATCTCATATAAACTAAGATAGTTAAGAACATTTCATATAAACAAAGTAATTCTTTTTACTGTGTAATTTTTAGGGTAATAATCCAAATAATGTAATAACAAATATGGTCAGTACATTCTCATTACAAAGAACACATATCTTGACTCTCAAATACCAGATCCAGTTGTTAAGGAAATGGATACATCCAAACTATTTCGATATATCAATCAAATGAAAAATAATTAGATACTGTAAAAAGAATGTCAATGGCATAAAAAATCAATGGAACTACCAATTAATGGAGTGATACCGCATCTTCATCCCCGCTTTTATCTTCTTTGTTCGGAGGAGCAGGAAAATATGCAAACATTTCAGGTGCCATCATTTTTCGTAATGGAATAGTGGCATCATCATTCTTCGTCGTAATGGAATATGCGCTCCCAGGAACCATAACTAGGAGATGATCATCTATGGTTTTTTCTTGCCTCTGAAGGAAAGAAAAAAAAATAACATCTCAATAGAACAAGCCAAAATCCCAAGTGTTAATTCAACTATGGATAAAACATATATATGAATTTCAAGGTAATATTCTCTTCCATTTTATACATCTGAGATTCATTCTTATCTGTGAAGAATATTATGAAAATAATGTTCAAAAGCAGCATAACCATACAAGGAAGATATGAGGGAAATCAAAAGAGATAATTTGATTGTAATTACTTTCTTATTTAGTATAAAGAACTTTTGTATATATTTGATCCTTAATCATGTACAGTAAATTTCGTATTGAATGTTTTGTTGTACATGAGTAAGTATGAAATATAAATTACAATCAAATCATACAAATTATATCTTCAATCATATCTACTAATTTGCCCCAAATCTTCGACTAAATGAATTTGCAACTTCCTTCCTTTTGAACATTATTTTCATATTATAGGAGTCTTGAAAGACTTGCTTTACAACTAATGAAAAGACATCACATTTAGATTGAAGACAAAGTGTTGTTCTACATGGAATGTTGGTGTGAAACAACAAAGTTAGGATAGAACACACCATTATTAATACTCATTTTGGTTGTATTTCCTGCTGCTCCAATGAGCCGAAACATGTATAGTGTCTAATTTATGGGAGCAATTTATGTATATGAACTGGATTTTATTTATTATTCAATATCAGGTTAACAGTAAACTCTAGTCTCTACACGAATGATGGAATACCTCAGAAATAGAATCTGTTCGTTTTCCGTCTCCCTTTTTGAGGTTATCCATGACAGCTTTAATTTGTTTCTTGGCCAAGGCCTTTCTTGTGCGTCGATCAGCACATTGAGCGGATGTGACCTCAGCATGGCAAGCTACACAAAGTGTCCTCATATTCTCTAGATTACATTCACCTATTCAATGCAAGAATTAAGTATAAAGTTAAAAGGATAGGTACTCAAAGCAACAGTGTATTGTGGGATTTGTAATGAGAAACAGTTAATTCAGCAGAAGAGTAGAAGAGTAGTTTTATGATGTAAACTGGGATACAGAAGTAGAATAAAGACACATAAAATGAATATTATCAAACAGTTTATTAAAAGATGACTGCTTACAGGTGAATATAAATGTTTTCTCCCATTAACATCAAATTTAATCTGGATAAGCAAAACTAGCTTTATTAAGGAGGCTGAGGCAACAGAGTTAAACATATGGTCAAATCTAGTGTTTTATGTGGTGGACAATTTGGAAAGAAAAGAAAAGAAGAACATTTCAAAAGAAAAGTTTTGGTGTGGTTTATGCTTCACGTGTTTGCTTCTATTCATAAAAGGGGATTTTGTACTGGATGAGAATTTTTTGAGCTTATTGCAGTGTTCTAAATGGATGAGACTTGATAGCCCTTTGCATTACACTACTTATTTATTGAATCCATTTTTTTACTTCAAAGATTCAAGCATACATAACGATGCCAATGTTATGAATGAGTTCTTGAATTGTGTTGAGAAAGTTTTTTCTACCGATACGAATATGCAATCTATCATCTCCAATGTAGAATTGTTGAAGTATAAGAACAAATCTGGAAATTTTAGTAGGAAAATGGCGATTGCAGCATATGAGAAGGTGGATGTGTATCATGATTTTGATCCGGGTAAATCTCTTATCCAATTATCCTTATTATTATCCATTAACACTTAACATATTATAGGTCACTTTTACCATTTATTCTTTTCCTCTTTATTTTTGAAGTTGGATGGTGGTCCAATTATGGTGGTGACACTCCAAACTTGCAAAGAATGGCAATGAGATTTCTTTCATTGACTAGTAGTTCATCAGGGTGTGAAAGAAATTGGAGCCAATTTGAAGGGGTAGGTATTTTTTATAAATTATAGTTTTATTATTCATTAACTATTATTATTTTTATTCATAATTTAATAATTGATTAGATACATACTAAGAAGAGGAATAGACTTGAGACATCAAGGTTGAATGATCTAGTATATGTCAAATTCAACGCCAATCTTATGAAGAAGAAAAGTAAAAGAGAAACTGGTGGAGATTTGCTTTTATGTTCTCAAGCTAGTGAAGCTCAAGATTGGCTTGTTGAGGGTGGCGATGAAGATGAGGTCGAGCCAGGTTCAGGACTTACTTGGAAGATGGTGGCAGAGGCTTCAGGGGCAGATGAAGTACTAAGACCAAGGAGGAGTGAAAGGGGAATCACTATTAGAGAACTTGACGAGGATTTAGATACATCAGAAGAGGAACATGAAGAAAATGTTGATTTTGAGTCCGATGATGAGAGAATTATGAATGTAGCTGATGGTGCATACATTGAAGATTTAGAAGATTAATTATGCTTACATACTTATTATTGTTAAATGTTACTATGTTGGGGAATACTATGTTAGGTAAAATGCCAAAAATAGTAATTATAAAACATCTTTATTATATTTATATTTAAATTTATTTATATTATATTCAACCGCCTAGGCACCGCCTAGGCACCGCCTAGGCACCCGAGGCAGTAGGCAGTCACTAACCGCACCGCCGCCGCCTACCGCCGTTTAGAACACTGGCTTATTGACATTTAACTCTCTTGTGCCTTTGTTTTGCCTTGTTTCACTTCTTTTGTTATTTTGTATTTGTCTTCCCCTTTCACCATGTTGTAATGTTTGAAAGCTTCTTGCGTTCCTTTTTATTCTAATGAAAAAGTTGAGCTCTTTTGCTGAAGAAAAAAAAGTCATGGGATAAATCTGGGTATATAACATCTTCTACATTTGTTACAAACTACTGAGGAACTCAAAAAAAATCAGTGCTCTAACTCTTTGGAATAGTATAGTCAGCAGAAGCTAAACTTTGAATTTAACATAATGAACTTATGTAACAATTATATAGAGTACAGATGGAAACTACTCTTAGAGGTGCCAACTTAAGAAAGCAACGGAAAGTACTAAAAAGAAAGGTGTGTGACTTTAATCTGCATATAAATAGAGAAAGGCAAATACTGAACTATAATACCTCCTCCAAGGTAGACAGCTATCGTGTGATCTGCATGCCATGCATTGCCTTCAGTTGGATGATGAACAAGCTTGTCAAGCCTGGAAAGTATAACAGAAATTTGGTCAGAAAAAACATACGAATGAAATAAAGTAAAATCATAATTTAAGCAAACCAAGTCAAACTTGACTTGATGGTTGAGTTGTTCAATTAACAATGCTCAACACTTGGTATACACCTTATTTGTATTATTAGAAATCATTCTCACAACAACTCTATTTATAGCTCTCAGATGGAGAAATCACAAGTGTATTGAAGCAGTCAAAACACAAATGAACTGGATCGACACTTTTGCGAAGGTATCCAAAATTTTAAATTAATGTAGTAGGAAATCATATAAGTGTAAAAACCCAAATCTCCTGGTGCTTAAACTTCTTTTATTGAACATATGGGGATATGGACTAAATATGAAGAGAGATGACACCTCATCAGTATGCTTCATATAAGATTTCTTTTGTGGATGATAGGTAGGAATATTGAAGAAATAGAAAAACATTATCAAAGAAAAGTGAGTTCTTCCATTCCTCTGCATGACATAAGTTTTTAGATCAAATTCCCCTATTAAACTTTCAAATAACTGAATTTTGGCATGTTCGATCATTTAACGAAAACACGTAATTCATTAAACTTAGTAAGAGAGAGATACCGATCCAGTAGCTTACAATTTCTTATGCTCGGACAATTTTGGCGCAACCTTCATTATGTACTTCAGCCGGTTTTCAAGTGACAAGGGTCTTATGTCTTTCACAAGTTTGTGGCAGTTCAGCTGGCAAAATGTGCAAACACCTTTCTCAATTTGAAAAAGCTCCTGGATGATCAAAATATTTCAGTGATGAAATTCATGTTCTAAAAGAAAGAAAAACATGTAAGCAAATTAAGAACGAACCCGTCTAAGAAAGTTGTTGCTTGTTCGCATACGATATTCTTCGTGGCAAGCCAACTTACAGAAGAGATCCTCAAAATACTCGGGTGTCTTGGCATGTTCACTCCTGAAAATCAATAATAAATGAAAACTCTGCCAAATAATTGTAGCAATAATAAATTTTAACAATTCTTACTGGCAAGGTGATTGACAAAATTTGCATAGTGGCTCATCCATGACACTCCAACCCTGATTGTATTCTTTTTCTCTCTTACCGTGACCACTGCGCAGATGGACCTTTTTCCAGACAGCATTTAATGGCAATCCAGAGTTTATCTCGTCCAAAGGTGTTGTACGCCTATTGCTTCCTACTTTCAGAAGTCCCTATTAAAGACAAATAACTCATAGCATGTCAATATAAACAACTAAAAGAGCTAAGGTGAATTAAGGGGAGACAGACAATAGTAAGTGATTGACAAGGTACAGGGCAAACCTCACTATTATGATTTTGGTGTTCCTTCAAGTAGTACAACTCAAAGGACAAAGGAAGCTGTAGAGGCTTAGCAAGAAGTTTGTTTCGTTGAATGGGTGTGAGATTATTCCACTCTTTGACAAATGCCGAAAGAATAGACCTATAAGCTGGGTTATCCTTGATGCATTTGTAGATGGCTTTCTCCTTATTATTGCTAGCAGGAGGAGGTGGGACCTCAAGATCCTCTGGACAAAAACTTTCAAACAAAGGTTTTGGCCTTGAATCAGTTCCTCTATGGCACGTGTATATGTGGATCCTTCTAGTATACTGGCTCACCTGAAGCAGGTATGATTAAAAATATTATAGCATGACAATAATAATATTTCAATTTTTAAGAAGCCAAACTAACCTTCTGGAAGCACTTTTTACATGTCTTACCAAAATAATTCATATAGATGGTTGTAAAACAACTAAAATCATTGATCAAGGAAAATAATTAGCTACGAAAGAATATCATGACACAGCCTGTTGGATGCAAATATCATTTAAAAATAAAAAAAATAAAGATAAATAAGCTCCTGAACTTTGATCGAAGGTGATAAAGTAATTAACTATGAAATAATGGTATGATACTGCAGCACATAGAAAGCAACTACCACTTCAACTTCAAAAACATGACAAATAAGCTTAGGTAAATACCTAGATCTTACCTCAAAACGTAGAGATTCAGTTGGGATACGAATGTTAGAATCAACATCCATCACTGCACAACATTCATCGTGTCTTAAATTTTCAGCCTGCAGTTTCAAACATTTTAGCATTAAAAGAATATAGGAAAGGGGTGAAAAAGCAAGAAAACCAAAAAACAGATAAGCACAAAATGACCAGCTTGTTGATAATTGTCTAGGTCACTAAGTGGCACCTTTAGTGAGTTACCACTGTCCTTGAGATCCTTCTCAATGGATTCATTCCCTTCTTCAGTTTGAACTGATTTTAGTGTTCCATTGTGATTGGAAATCATGATAGCCTGTTTCCCCTGGCAGAATTGATTTAAAATTACATAGCACAAAGTAAAAAAGCAATGACGATTTGTAAGAGGAAAATGCTACAAACCTCATTATGAAACAAGTCATCATGAGATGAACTGCAGTCCTTCACATTTTGTCCTTCAGTTGTATTTTCTACTTCAGATCCTTCATTAATTGTTTTGTCAAGGTCTGTGCATAAATTAAAGTCAGAGATCGATTTAGAAGACACCATTGATTCAATTCCGGATGTTCCAATAGATCTTGATTCTTTAAAATTCGGATTTCTTGAATTTCCATCTGTTTCACCTGATATCCCTATACTCGTAACTCTGTCAACCTGTTTTTTTAGCAATAAATAAATATTAACAGCATGGTGATAGGAAGCATACAAATGTAATGTTAAATTATTGCAAAAAAAATGCCAAGAGATTGGGAACATTGCAGCCCAAAGTTAAATCTAGTAGAAGTGAAGGAAATGGTAGACCCAAAGTTGACCAAGTAGAAGTGGTTAGGAAGGATATGATAAAGAAATATAATTGCATGAGACCACTCCCGATGGAAGCATAAGATTGAGATAGATAGCCCAATTTATTCAGGAAAAAATAGAGGCTATATTAAGTTTAAGAATGCATGTTAAATTGTGGCAAATTGGTGGTTGGGAAGATATTGTCAATAGGTAAGCATATGCTGCTCAATAAATTCATCAGTGTATTCTGATATTCTTTCCAGAAGTTTATCAAATATCAATTCATCTGTGCAATCAGCTTGAAGAGATAGTAAATAAGATGACAGCCAATTTAATAATCATGAAAGTATTTTCAAAAGGAACAGGTAAACAGAAGACATCAAGGATGAACACTACTAACTAACCCTAACTTGACCCTATCATGGTGTTGATTCCCTATCTTTACCATCTCAAGTTCTATGTTGGACTGAAAGCACATCACTGTTCTCTGTATTAGAATGAATGAGGAAAAAACATCTCAAAATCAGGTATATGAAGTTGATATGAGATAAATATGAAGGCATGAAGGGACATACAAAGATGACATGTGACCGAAAATTTAGAGCAAACAAGAATATGATAGTTATGCTGATTTAATTAGACAATTATAATTAGTTAAATAGGATAATACTTGAATTACAATAAGTAGATTAGATAGGATTTCATTCAAATTAGAATAGGAATAGAGCTTCACTAGGATTATGCTTGCTACTATTATTTACATTGGCCAATGTTCTGTAGGCAAAGTAATGATCAATCAAATGAAGTAGTCTATTTTATAATCAATATTTCTCTCTATTATCACATCTCCTTATATGTCAACCCAATTCCCTGTAGTCTCGCCACAAATTATCTCTATCTTTTCACCTCTTGTACCCGAGAAAACAACACATAAGAATCTCCAAATAATGCAGTAAAAGAAAATTTGTCACTGTCACAAAAATGTAAACACCAAAGACAAGCTTCAAGGAGATTACCTCAATTCCTCTTACAGAACTATACTTTCCATCCACGGTGGACGAAACACGATTCAAGCTCTTGTTAAGGCTTCGCCAACATGCCAGATCAGAAGTGTCCTAAAACAAGATAAATTTGTAAACTTCAAGCAATAGAAAGAAATATTTCGTCAATGACTCTTACATTGGCACAGAAGATATATATGTTAACTGCCTTGGTTTGCCCTCGCCTATGAGCTCTATCTTCAGCCTTCAAAAGTTAGAAACACATTAATCACAAATTAACCATGCAAAGAAAATTAAAGAATATACAATTACAAATATACTTATTAGACTATAACTGGAAACCATATGCCAAAACATATTCCCCCGCCACTAGTTTTTTTATTTGCAATTCCACCAAGATAGTGTGTTTTTAAGCTAATAATGATATGTTAGAATATTCTTGCATTGAGGCATTAATTCCTTGCAATTAAAGGATATTTAAGTTTCAAAAATTAGTATACAGGCATATTGAATAGAGTGTTATTTAATGATAAATTGAACTGGTGCATAATGAACAAAATGTCATTTGATAAAGGAATTGCATATGGAAAAACCGAAAAACTAATGACAAGATAATTATATTAATTTGCACCCAATGTGAAAAAACAATTCTATGAGAATATACTATATTGAAACCAAACTGATACACTAAAACCAACAAGGATCTAGGAAAATACTAAATTAAAAGAGAAACTAATGAAATGTTAGCATGAAAACAATTCTCTACTAGAATCAATAGTCCTCAATACATAGTAGATATTTAGATAAAGCTAGAAAAGCTTCAAACAGTAAGAGAAAAGTACAGGTAAATATTTCAATAATATGTTGAAGATGAATCTAGCACTGAATGTTCAAGGAAATGAAGTATTCACCTGAAGCATGATAGATGGGCTCAAAGGCAACTCTAGGAACACAACATTTTCTGCTGAGGATAGATCAATTCCAAAACTAGCAGCCATGATCCCAATGATAGCAATCTTTACCTGAAAAATAATTAAATTGTATTATTAAATAAAGGGAATATAGAAAAATAATGGTAAGAAATTAGAACAAATATATGAATTATTCGGATTTTACTGGATTTTCTTCCTTTTCTTTCCTCTATGGAGACATGCACAAAAAGTTCGGATGATCTGTTCTCTCATGGTTCCACTAGATTAGAGTGAACCATGAGAGAACAGATTATTCGAATTGCCTGGATGTCTATAATTTTCGTGGAAACTTAAGGGATAAAGTCCATAATGATTATTGTTATGCCTAAATTGCCTGGATGTCTATAATTTTGTTCGCCAATTCTTTATATTTGCATTAGATATATGCATGACAATATATGTTACAAGTATATCTATATCATAACTAGAGAATCATTCTCTTTAAAAATTCAAAAATACCCTTAGACATTATTTAGCAGGAATTAGGCTTCCAAATTATTTTAGTAATTACCCTGTAATTTCCCCGATTATATTCATCAATAATAACTTGCAGAAATTTAAGAGAGAAAATATGTAGAGAATTGTATTACTTGTGTTCAGTACATAAGAATTCTAGTGTTAAATAATGAAAATTACATTTGCAGGAAAGGATTTAAACAAAAAAATCATATAAATTATAATTGATTTGACAACCAACAACAAATTTTCAATCAATCAGCAAATCAATTAGTCTCATGGATTTGCTACTGATAACATTACATTCTCGGAATCGTTTGACTTTCCATATTTCATTCCAAGGAAGATAGAGAGATAATTATACACTCTCCCTCGAGTTGGGTAAAAGATATTGAGAGTACCCAACTTGCCACATACTTCCTCAAATCGACTTGAGAAGAGCTTTGATGAGAATGTTAACCACCTAATAGGAAAGGCCTTGGGCAGCTATGAGAGTGGAGAGGATGGAAATGTTGATGACATTCTTTCAATTTGATTGATTTTAATCCATGATTCACTTAGTTAGAGGAGTGGCTCTTGGCTCTTGGTTCTTGAAGTGAAAAATGATAATTTTTGACAGATGAAATGTTGGAAGAAATCTGTCGAGACACGAAGACGATGCTCGATGCAGATTCGACTGAAGTGCAGTTTCGAAACGACAAAATTGCCAAAAAAAAACGCACTGAGATTTGTGATAAACAATTTTAGAAAAATATGAGATTATAGAATCATTTGAGTTATCCTCCAATGGCTAATTACACCAATGGAGGAGGCAGCGAAAAATTGTGAATCGGTTTTTTCAAGATGGAAAAACTCGCTCTGATACCATGTAGAAATTTGAGAGAATTTTATTGCTTGTGTTCAGTACATAAGAATTCTAGTGTTAAATAATGAAAATTACATTTGCAGGAAAGGAAATGATTTAAACAAAAAATCATATGAATTATAACTGATTTGACAACCAACAACAAATCTTCAATCAATTAGCAAATCAATTAGTCCCATGGATTTGCTACTGATAACATTTCATTCTCGGAATCGTTTGACTTTTCATATTTCCTTCCAAGAAAGATAGAGAGATAATTCTACATAACTGTTTCTTGTTGAAACAAAAACAACTATTCTTCTAAACTTCAAATTAGAATGATTATTTACTTTTATAATGAATATAATAGAGGTAAACATGTGTTTCGTGTACAATGACATGAATGTTTTGTACAATAATTCAACAAATGAGCTTATTTCAAAACACACTGTAGAATGTTTTGTATCCTCTACTTTCCAATTAAAAACTAACATTTGTTAGTATCATACACAAATAAATACACCCAAATTCCCATTTAAGCAATCACATGCACCAACATCTAAACTCAACTCTAGCTATTTCCAAACAGATTCAATTTCTGGAGACAAAGAAAGAAGAATCTTTGCATACCTCTCTTGATGATTGAAACAAATGCACAGCTGATTGTCGATCTCTGGGAAGAGTAGTTCCATCAATTCGGATGAATCCAATCCCCTTTTCACATACTAACTCCTACAGAAAGAAGTGAATATAGAAAAACATAAAACAAAGACTCATTTGATGACAATCCAAGATAATAACACCATATACTGACTGTTTAACATTCAAAAGAAACATGGCAAAGAAATATGATGGAATGTGGCTTCTTATATGTATGCTTTCATCTCGTTGCATTTAGCATGAGAAGAAATTTTGTTCTACTGTAAGCTAGCTAATTTTATCTTAGGAGAAGATGATAAATGGTATCATCAGTAACAACATACCATGCACGGACCTTTCATAATGTGAAAACATTGTAAATAGGCGGAAACTCTATGATAAACTCTAAATAAGCTGATATCCAGGCTGGATTTAAGAGTTTTAATCCCTTAAATGGAGGAACTAGTCAATACCTAAGTGGTTAATTATCTCCAGTTTATGAAAGTTATGTTTCCTTATTTCCCTGATAGTATTTCATTTTCTAGTCTGTAAGTACTATATAAAGCATTTTAAAATTTTAAATCTAACGCAAATTAGTAGAACTGTTTCTTATATCTATTCACTTCAAGATATCAGAGCTACTTCCACATTTACAACAGCCAGGCACTTTAGCTATTATGTTCTCCAGAGCTCCAACAAGAAAATTACATTATAGGAATTGATTCAAAGAAACAAAAATAATCAGGTGAGAAATCAAAAATCATTTCAGGTCAACTTCATTATATTCTGTTTGTTCCTGTTTAAATCAATGATGTTTGAACATGTCTTAATTACTTTAGAATGACTAACTAACATGCACTTCATTCCGCCAGAGAAGCACTTTCCCATTACAGTTTTGGAGCTGTAACCAAGTTGAAGTTCATTACAATGAGACCAAAAGTACTATCACACATGTGCAACATTTTTATAAAAGTCAGGACAACCCCTTCTCTAGCTTTAGAAGATTTAAGCATAGTTTCCCCACACCAGAAGAAACTTAATGATACATGTGCAAAGTGAATTCCACTATAGCGTGAGTTATACAAACACATTCAGAGTCCAGCGTTAAAGATTTAAACCTCAACTACTAAATCCAAATTTGATATGACATAACTTGCATATGTATCGTCCAATAATTGCTACTCAAGGGTGCCGTATGACTCTTGTTTATGCCAAATGAGTTCAATATTTTGCCCAAAAAAGTATACATCTTAATTCCTAATCTTAGGAGAAAAAATGTTAGCGACCACATATTTAAACATTATGTTAATACCGACATATTTTTGTCAACTATAGCAACTTAAAACAAAAAGTCATGAAATGTTTTGTATTTAAAGATCTAATTACTCCATAGGAAAAAACATTGTGTGTACTAAGTTTGCTCACCTGTACACCATCAAGAACTTTGTGATGATGACCAAATATTATCATCTTTTGACATGAATGGTTAGTTTCCATATCAGCGTCATCTGAACCAGCAAAAGTTGGATGCATGCAAAGCCAGTCACGAAATCCTGACAGTTTGGCAATTCCAATCACCTGCTTGGAGAGTGTTTTCAAATACTCACAACACCCACCACCATCTGAAAGAAAGTTACAGAGATGCTTAGACAAACTGTACAAGAATGGTAAGCTCAACCCAAAGTCCATACATAATTTCAATTTTTTTACATTGAATCTATCAAAAGGTTCTATTTGCTTCAATCAAATTCTTTATTGTCCTGATTTTGATAGAAAAGGAAAATTTAAGGATATGAAGCATTTCTTCTGCAAACTGTTTAGGCTTGCGTTCTACTCTCCATTTCAATAAAAAGTTGAGCTTTTTTAAAAAAATAATCATAAAATTCTCATCCCGTACAAAACCCTCTTTTCCTAATAGGAGCAAAAGCATGAAGAAACTAAGCATGTGGCACAAATCCTGAAATTTCAGATATTTCTATCAGAATTGACATTCTTTTGGACAATCCATCATAAGTAATACAAATGACCATTCTAGTAATTCTCTAACAGTTGATAATTCCGGAGGACATTATGTGTGGGAGTAGAAAAATAATTCAGAAAGTTAAGTGCCTACATGATTCAGGAACGAAAATTCTGCAGGAAAAATTAAGTGAGAATTTATTTAGGTTGATCAGGAAACATGACAATTGACAAAACATTATATAAATCATGCAAAACCTCAAATACTTAGCATATAAAGATGAGTATAAGTTATCTATAGAAAACTGCAAGTGTGGAGAAAATTCAGCAGCATTACCATCAACATCCTCAGAAACCTCAGATGGAATGCCTTCTGCAGCATCTGTAGAAGATTTATCATTCTTTACCATCTCTATTGCCGAAACAATATCTGAATTTTTCAATTTCAAATTTATGAGCTGTCGACGCTTTGGTGGCAATTGCATCAGTACATGCTGCTTCAAGCGTCTTATCTAAAAATGAACACATATAAATCTGAAAGTCAGTTTCCATCAGTGGAAAGAAATTTTGAGAAAACAATGGTGATAAATCAATACTGTTAAGCCACTAGGGTGACTCAAGTGGTAAGAGTCGGTGTCTAAGAGACTAAAGATCACGGGTTCGATTCCCAGTTATAACGTCTTAAGTTAGAATCAGAGTCATAACTAGTGGTGCTAGCTTCCTAAATTCAAAATAAAAATCAAAGACTGCTAGGGCTTAAGCATTTCTACTCAGCTAGTTTTTACTTGCCTTGGAGGAGCAAGTTTTTTCATAGAATTTACACATTCTTTCTGATTTCAAGCTAAAGATCTCGACTACTCTCCCTCATTTATCATAATTTGTTATTCTCTTTATCTCTCCATCAATTTTCAAGAAAGACTTGTATCAAAGAACTTATGTGATAACTTCTTTCTTTGACAACTGAATTTGACTAGGCCGGATTATTCAACATTGAAAATGTTGAATATATAATTATATATACAAGCAAGCATGCAACCTCATGACAACTCATCATCTTATCCCTTCTCATTTAGGCATGTGGCTTTAGTCCACATGCTTCCACTAGATGTTTAATGGCTTTGGAAATATGTATCTCATTTATTCCCTTTCACATACATTATTTATATATTTGTATCTCATGTAACATTTGATGTCATTCACAAATACTGTAAGGGTAAACCAAGAAGACATAGCATAAAAGGAATAAGATAGCATGTAGCGATAGAATCTAAGATTTGGGCAGTTGTAACTAGTTAAACTTTCAAACTGATGTAATTAAATAACAGTTGTATTAACTTGGCAGCAGTTAGGCCAAGTCAAGGGAGCTGCAAGATAGAAGTTATGAATTGAATGTTTAGTTCCTCCCTTGCAATCTAAGTCTTCTTTCTTCCTCTATTGTCTCATCTCTCTCTCTAGTTCTTCACTATCTCTTTCTAGTCAGTCGGGAAATCATAAAAAATAAGTATGAATTCGTACTGTGATGAGTTTTGGCTACAGTTACCTTCTTAGGTATCTTTGGGGCTTGCATTTTCTATCCTAGTTGTTTTTCCAAAGGGATCTATAACTGGTCCGGGAAATTATAATCGGTATCAAAGCCATGATGGAACAAAGGGCCACATACCACCGCTTGAATCCTACGGGGACAAAATGCCATGTGTGTGAACGGGACTAGGATTGGTAATGAAATGCAAAGTGGGAAGCTATTGGACTTACCTTCTTATGCAGCTGTGGACTTATTTGTGATGGCACAATTATTTTGCCTAAGGTGTATATAGTGTATAATTTTCGCCAATGTCCAGGAGTCCAGGTTGTTACAACATTTATGAACTCATCATAAGAAAACCGTAACTTGTACAATGCCTAAAAGTCATATAAGCCATAGAAATATACACAACCTAGTCATTATGGGAAGAAATCGCATATTTTAAATTACCTTAAAGTAACGTCACCTCAAAAGAAGTTATAATTGAACCCCGTGCATTATGTCAAAAACTAAATAAATTTGGGAAAAGGCAATGCCTTTTTTTAAATAAAACCAATAACAATTAAAAAAAGCTAAAAATAAAAAGAATGATGTGAAACAAGCTGAGGAACACAAAAATATCAATTCAACTCTAACCCAATTGAATATACATCAAGAATGCAAAGAAAATGCATGTGGTTAAAAGAAATGAACTCATGTTGCACTATGGTCAGAAGAAATGAAGATGAAATTTGGAAAGAAGTGTACTCATGTTGCACGACTCAAAGTAAAACCTGGAACAAAATACCAAATACACTCAACAATGGGCTGTTTTGCATTGCATGTTAATAACTTTATATTTAGTTCTTAATAATTTACAACTATTATCTAACTAATTATTCAAATATTCCACTTATTCGGGTATTTTTCTGCATATTTGATTTACACTGTATTTACTTCTATTCTCTAACATGGATAAGTTTTTTTTTGCTGTTCTAATATCTTTTTATAGAATTATGTAATTAAAATCTAACATTTGTTAAAATTCATTAGGTTTAATATTGATATCATTAGATATAGTTAAATTGCTTCAGTAAAAAAACTAGTATGTGCAATGCACAAACATGTTGATTAGTTAAGGAAGAAACATGGACCACATTACAAAAACTAGACGCCATCTTGAAATAATTAACTAAAGAGTATGGTCATAAGAGCAAACAAGTACTGTGATATTTTAGCAAAAGATTATGTAAGAAAACAGCAGAAATAACACCACATTATTAAGCTTATATATATGAAAACCATGTAACAAAACCATACCATAACAGTTTGCTTTAGCAAGACATTTAACTCCTCCAATCGAACACCGTTAGAAAAATCCTGAGAGAAGGAAGGAGATGCATCTCAAAATATGGATAACCATAACTATAAAATCACTGCAAAGTTCATTAAATTTCTGACCCCACTGGCCAACCATCAAGAAACTCGCAATATTAACTTATCAATGTGGCATCTCGAATCTAGAAAAATACATGCGACCAAATAAGATAGAACAATCACATAACATAAAGTGAGTAAAACAACCAGATGCTGCACAAAGTATTGCTTTCCTAGTGTAAGATATCTCCCAGACGGGGAAATCCACTAAAAGCAACAAGAATATGCTAACTACTAAACCAAAAAGGTGACTGGTGGACATAAAAGGGAATTACCTTAAACATTTTCCCCTTGCCACGTTGAACAAGTTTGGCAGAACAATAAGTTTTTGCAAATTCATATTTGTCCTTTCCCAGCAAACCTGGCCTAACAAAAATGAGCAACTCAAGCAAACTGAACTAACTTAAATCATCACCAGACTCCAGTAGGATGGGATGGAGATGAAAAAGATTACCACAACATGTTTATCTGTTGAAAAATGTCATATGGCCTGCAATCACCTAGGACGGCACATATAAAACCAGGTTAGCGTGCATTGAGCATACAACATAGAAACATTAAAATAAGTTGATAAGACATTTAAAGGTATAAAAAGGCTAACAGGGAAATAGTTTTGGGACCAAGAGAATTTTTTTTTGGAATAGCATGAAAGAAGAAACAAATGTGGTGACATTTTTGCACTAGAAAAAGTATAATAATATAACCTTGACAGAGAAGGGGTCCCGGACAACAGAACTATTCGATTGATCCTTGCGGACACATCAAGTACAGCTTTTACCTGTCATATGGTAAAAGGGAGACAATAAGGCAATCTAAAAGCTTTAAGGAAGCATAAAAATGTGAATTTAAAGTATGTAAAGAATTATTCTACAATCAAGGAATAGATAACAAATAAATATTCCATTCCCTGAGCAAGAAGAAAAGTAATAATTTAATCACCTCATTTAAGTAAGGAATTTAACTTAATTCAAAAATTTAAGCATTTGCTACTTGGGCTTTCTTTATTTTTGAACATCTTAACTTGTTACACCACTTAATGTCATTGATTGGGCTCTCACTCAAAATGTCATTTTGATGTTTTGGGTCCACAGGAGACCATCAGCAAGTAGAAATGATCTTTTTCTCATTAATAAAATGTCTTTTGAATGTGATTTTTGGGAGGCACATTTCCTAAGCAGACCAATCTTTAAAAAGCACCACAAACCAACCCTAGACAACAACAACAAAACAACAAGAAGGGATCGTAAAAGAACATTAAGTAATTTTATTAAAAGGATAATAACCACTTCTAACCCCCACTTTTTAAATAAGAGTCGGTTCTGATAAAGGGTGGGAAATTTTCCACAACTTCTACTTTTAACAACATAGCACCCTCCAAATAACTTCCACACTTACTCTTCATTTCTTCTTATTCTTCCAATGACTCAATTATTTCTTAGTCTTAGGGTTTTGAATGTATATAAATTATCCTCTCATTCTACAGCTTATTAGAAAACAATCAAGTCCAGAGGTACAGAAAAGATGAACAAGAAAAAGATCTTTGCATGAGACATTTATTTACATGGAGAGTATCTGAATGACTTTCTGTCCCTTACCAGTTCTATTTATACAATGTGCTCCAAGACAAGGAGTTCCAGATTAAGTTCAATAATGCCAGAATAAATTTCAAGAGAATAAATAGGGAATACATTTTAACACAATATTGCTAACAAAAAGACATAGCAAACCCAAGCAGCTTTAGTTTCATTGGCAAATCAAATGTCCAAAACATAGATATAATCACGTATGAATTCCTAATAAGCAATTTTCAGCCCTAAAGTAAACTAGACAACAAATAATTCATTAGTGTATCAACAGAACAAGGTTGGACATTACTGGTTGAAATGTCAGAAGAGATCAATGATTTAGTTATCGCTAGGTTTCAAACAATTTTATACCTATGAAACTCCTGCTTGAAGCAAAGGGAAATAGAAGTTTATCAAAAACTAAAACAAGAAGGCTAGTCCTTTGCAGCAATGTAAAGCTATTCAGTTTAAGACAGACCTTAACTGAAAAAGGTTTCAGTTGTAGGGGCATTTTAAGCTTAAAACTTGTTATATGTCACAATCAACCCCACCCATAAGACTCATTCTGAGTTGTGCCTTATTCTTTTTATTTTAACACGGAAAATCGTGCCTCCCCAAAAAGAAAAAGACTCATTCTACATTTGTACATTGATTTTGACCAACAGATTATCATAAACTCTCTTACACCTAGAATTAAAGCTTGGCTTAATGGCTCATGCGTTTGATTCCATACAAGAAATCAATTATCTAATTCTCCACTCCAACTGCCAAAACAAAGAAGAAAAAGATACCCCTTATTCAGTCAATACCATCCAAGTAGTATGAAAAGACCACATTTGTTACGCAAAAGAGGAAGTTAAGGTAAGTTAGTTAAAGGCAAGCTAAAACTAGATGGCTAAGTTTGGTAATGGCCTAGGGTAAGCTAAAAAATGATGAGTTTCCCTTTAAACAAGAATCCTCAATAGTTTTATGTTATCAAACTTCTGCCACATATACATCAGTATCTTTTCTTCCAACAGTCTAGTATCAGATAATATCTACAACCATTGACCAAGACTTGGCTTTTAGAATTAGCAAAAGATGAAAGTTTTAGGATGGAAAATGCACTGCAATATCCAGAATTGTCAGAACTTGATTGGATGACTTTACCAGCTTACAGAAAGTAAGATACATCAAATTACTAGCACAAAGACATAGTAAAGCAAAAAAGTAAGCAGTATAGCACCTCGTGTGTTTCTCTCAACTTCTTTGAGCTTCGTACATAATGTGATTCATCTACTATCAAGAATGCCCACTGTAACTTTAAGATATTGCTCAACAAATGATGAAGCATTGTGTATGAAATAACCACAACTCTGGGGCATCTTTCCAAGCGCGTAGGATCATTTTGACGGCCAAAAACTAGGAAATGCAAAATTAGTATATATAGCATGAGATTAAGATTGAGTAATCAACCAATAACACAAAGTGCAACACAAGCAATTTTCAGTATCAATTAATCAATGAACTACAATATTTCTAAGGAACGGAAATAAGGGTTGGGAGAAGACAATGAGGAGGGATGAAAAGAACCATTCAATAGGTCAAAGCATCCTCAAACGATGAAGACACTAACCAAAAAGCACAAAAAGGAAAAATCAAACATTACGACATCAATTGCATCCACAACCACCAACAAAGAGCACTCGAGCGAACATCTATCAAATAATACGACAATAACCCTAAAACTATCATCTAAAATCGCACAAACTCTTATCCACACACCACCCCCCACCCCTGCCCTGATATTACCCACCTAATGAGTGAAGTAAATGAAACTAATTGAAAGTTTAGATAATTACCAAGATGGATGTCTGAAGGCGAACAGAAGGGAAGCCATCGCTCCAATTCCTCTGCCCATGATAATCGCAAAATAGCTGGGCAGACAACCAATACAGGGCCTTCATTCATGAAACATGCAGCAATTGCAATTGCCTGAAAAATCAACGTATGCAAATCAGTGACTAATTGCAACTGCCTGTAAGTAACCACTCATGATATGTGCCAGTCAATAAACAAGCAAATTTGAAGACAAATGCCATTTTTTTGAGAAATTTTTCAGTGAGGATATGATGTCAGGTTTCTTACTTCCTTCCAGGAAAAAGATAATTCATAAGTCATTATAGTTCATTTATCCAAAAGAAACACAACAATACAATCAATTATTTTAACACATTAAGAGAAATGAGAATAACTGTAGCCTAGAAATTCTCTGAGATTTCTAATGACATCATTCTACAAGCATTTCAAGGACTGGTAGCAATTTAGCAAAAATAAAAGGACTGAAACATTATATATAAGAAAAAGTCATACATTTACACATTTTTAATTAATGATTAATTCTACAAGGAAAAGACACGGACCATTAAGTTCGTGCATTTTAACAACAAAGTATGTCCAACCTAGCAGTTGAGTCAATTGCTTATACAAAATGTATTTGCATCAGTGGTCAACAAAAAGAACAAAAACAATTTAAGTGCATAAGAAAGATCTAAGGATTATTCCAGAGTTTTAAACCATGGTATGGGTATTTCTAAGTGAATATGTGACTCCTCCTTACTTTAGAGAGACACCAAGCAATTTTCAAAATATATAGTGTTATTCATAATCAGTTTATTCCACATGTCACTTAATGACAATGTAGACATCTTTATCTTTCATTTTTTTGGGGGGTCCGTTTTTTTCTAGAGGAGGCTACCACAACATCCCACCGCCATGACCTCCGACATGTAGACCTCCTATCTAATTCACTATTAGCCAACAAATGGACCTAATAGAAATCTTATTGTACATAATTTTAAAAATGTTTGGCTGGTGAAAAAGTAGTCAACACTATAATACAGACTTTGAAATGAATCATAAAGATAACTAGGCATACTTAATTTGAACTCCTCAGTCGCTGCCTATCAAAGGAAGGCATGTCAAAAAGAGGATTATGAAACCCTTAAAATAGAGTTATTCTCGCCTATGATCATTTCTTCCTTCCATCATTAGTTTAAAGCATAGAAAATGGTTCAGCATTATAATGTATCATAGTTACTGTTACCTGCAGTGTTTTCCCTAGGCCCATTTCATCTGCAATAAGACAACGAGCTCCTCTACGTAACCCAAATCTAAGTCCTTCAAGTTGAAAAGGAAGAAGAGAATCAAGCAGTTTCCGTGGAAGATTCTTAAGCAATTCGTCAACCTTCTCGTCGCAAAAATGTTCTGGCCTACTTGGAATCCAACCGCCATCAACAAAAGTATGAGATAGTCTTTCAACAACATTAAATGTTCCCCAGGGTATCTCTTCAATCTCAATTCCCTTAAAACTCTTCAAACATCTCAAAACTGCGTCATATTCCACAAGTTTGTAAACACAAGCCTTGCCACCACCATGGAGTTGTGTGTAGTGAGACAGCAAAACCTAAGAAAATTTTCCAAAAAAATTGAAATATTCGACAAAAACCTTTTTATTCACACCAAACTATTAAAAAGTAAGCCAGCATAACCTGATAGCAGATTCATAATTGTATAACAGCTACATAACAGACAATTTTCAAAACAATAACATGCTAACGGTGAACAGCTGATTTTGAAATTTCAAACCCATCAAACTGGGAAGTTGAGTTTTTATGCATAATGAGAATTAGAAAGTACTGCAATTAGAAACATGATATCATCACACTTCAGGGTGCTCTGGTGGTCAATTGGGTGTAACCCCTCCCTGACCACTAAGCTGGTAGTATGTTTTCCAACCGGAATTCAAAATTTATGGAAACAAATCCTAATGTCACGAGCATGGTTGTGCAAGAAATCACGAAGAAGAATCATGCATTAGGAAAAGATCATACATTTGCTAGGCATTCCCTCAGTCTCTCAAGGCATACAGCTTCACCCGGATAGGAGATGCCCTTCAAGGGGGCAGGCGTTATTGAGAACGAATCAGGAGAGCATATTTCGAGCCTAGCTTTAAATTTATCAACAGGAACAGGGACTTGTGGTGGTTTCTGAAATTGGTCATTACAGGAGGAGGCATCGTTGGTTCTTGAGGAAGTTACACACTGCTGTAAATTAACTTTCTTGCATTTGAATAGCTTCCATACGTCTTGATTCGAGTTCGAGGCGGCGGTAGTGGTGGGTCTGGTGGTGGTAGCTCCTTCCAGTGTCTTGCGCTTGGCTAGAGCAGCGAGGCGGTTCGATTCGGCTCTCTGCCTCTGTTCTTCTGTCATCGCATCGCCATCCATGACGAAATTCTAGGGCATGAGAGTTTTTGGCTAAATCTCCGACTGCCAGTAGACTGACGGAAATCTAGATATGGAGAAAGAGAGAATTTGATGGCCAAGGGGCGTGTCAGTGCGAATTGGACGAACACTTTGCAAAGAGCGCCAGATTGAGGCAAGTAAGTTTGTTTATTTTTATAGCAAAAAATAAGAAAGTGTTCTTAGTTTATTTGTTTTTTTTATTTTGTTAAAAAAAACTATAAAAAATAAAAATATTGGTTAAGCATTATAATTTACAAAATAAAAAAAATATATATATATTAGGTGGGTTAAGTTTCTAAATTAAAAAATTAAAATGTTGGTATGATATTTATTTTCATAAATTCAAAAAAATATTTGTTCGATAGGTTAAATTATTAAATTTAAAAATAAATATATCACATTATAATATTTTAAATTCAATTTTAAATTCAGAAAAATAAATTATCGGGTTAACATGTTAATTGTGTTATAATGATAAAATAATAATATTTTTATTTAAGAAATAAAAAAAATATTATAATTATAATTTCCAGCTAAAAATAGTGGAAGCGAGAATTATAAAAACACACTAGTTTATTTTATTGAAATTTTAATTTCAATTTTAATTCTTAATCTTAAATGTTTTAGGAATTGACCCAATTTCAATTCTAATTCAAATTCTAATTTTATGGTCACCAAACACACCATGTGTAATCTGATAGGAAAATAGAAAATAATGACTAATTATAAACATGAAAATTTAAAATACCCCAATTTATAAAAATATTTATAATTTTAAAATAATATTTTGAATTTTTTTAATTCAAAATAATCAAAAGGAAAGGTTAAGATTAAATTATGATTAATTATTGTGATAATTATACTCTAATTACAAAAATTAATTAAAGACCAAAAATAATTTAGAATTAAAATATTATATTTATTTTACCCAAATTAAACCCTGAAAGGATTGAAATAATTTAATTATGATTTTAAACATAAGTTTTGTATAATTTATTACTTAAAATAATTAAATAAATACCCCAAAATATCCAAAAATACCTAAAAATAAAATAAATGAACATAATTTTTATTATGTTATCAAAAATATTTGTGTATTAATTTGTTGAAGAAAAATGTAAGAAATTGTTAAAAATTCGATTTCAAATATCCTTTTTAATAAAAAATAAAAAAAAATGATAATCTAGTGCAGCCAAAAATAAATAAATCAGTTATAGCATGATTTTTGTCCATTGTATCAACGCTGAACTTCATCCAGCGCCTAGGAATGGGTTGTGTAGTCGGTTGTAACCAAAGCAACGCGCGCCCGGGTCCACACGGGATCAACTAAAGGGTTGCTACCCGTTAGCCCAGACGCTCGAACACTAGAAGGAATGCCTAACGATGGACGGAACGCCAACCACACGTTAAACAAAACGACGTTGTTTGTTCGTCTTTTCTGATGATACAGGGCGAACACAGAAGCTCGCGCTCAACGTCGGCGGTCCTTCCAAAAGCTCTATCTCCTTCGTTTGTCATCCTTATCCCTCCAAACTTTGCCAATGTGCACGTCTCTCCCTCGTATTCATTACCCTTAAGGATTGAAGTCAAAACCTACCCTAGAACTAGGGTGGCGAGGACAAAACAAAAAAGAAGAAGAGTTTCAGAAGTCGAATTCATAGACCTAGCTTGAGTATAAATACTTCCTAGGTGTTCTTCTTCTAATCCATCGAACAAAATCCAATAATTACAGCCAACTTGAAGATCTTCAAAGAAGCTCCGACGGCTGGTTTTTGAAGAAATTATTCCGGCATTCCAAGCTTCAATCTAGAGCTATGGAAAGAAAGCTTCATAAAAATCATTGGAGTGTTTTTCAATCACTAGTAAATTTCTAGACCTACTGTAATTCAAGTTATGATTCAAAATTAGAATTTTTTCAAGTTCGATCGGGTTGTTGATCTTATTTACGGTTCAATTTCGTTCTTTCTATAATCAAAATCAATCCCTAGATGATGTCTTAGCATTCTGTTAAAAAAGATTTCATCAATTCAACCTCAATAAAAAAAAACTCAAATTTGATTTGAAAATTTAGAAAATTTGAAATTCGTGTTCTTGAGTTTTTTAGCTTGAATTTTGATTCAAATAGCTTCCTAACGTGTTTCTAAACATGTTATGATGATTTTCAAATGATATTACGTATATCCCGATCATGTTTGATCAAACTGAAATTTTTAAAAATTAAAGTTTGAATTTCAGTTTTGAATTCTGTTATAAAGTTTGATTGATGTTCATTTTTGGTCGTGTTCGATTGTAAACATCATTTTCAAAACTGTTGGAACAAGAATTAGGCCATGAGATGGTTTAATTTGAAAGTTCCCAAAATCTGCCTTAAAAATCGTTTTGAAAAATCAGTCATTTTAGGGTTCGATTGATCGGTTTTAGGATTAGGGCTCCAATGGAGTTGATAGCAACTTACAGATCATGTTTTCATGATCTTTATCAAAAGATAAAAAACAGTATTTTCATACCAAATGAAGAACATTCGGTGTTCTTGGACCGAGTCCTGTAGGACTTAGGACGGAGAGATAAGACCGAGAATTCTCGGTCCTGACCGAGACCAAGGACCGAGAAAATTTACCTAAGACTGAGACCAAGGACCAATATTCTTGAGTTAGGACCAAGCCCTAGGACCGGTGTTCTTGAGCTATGACCGAAAAATCCAACCGATGATTCTCACCTAGGACCGAGAGGTCTGACATAGGACCGAGACTCTCAGAATCTACGGCCGAAAAATCTAGATCTGAGACTGAGACTCCTAGACCTAAGACCAAACAATCTGAATTCAACCCTCAATTCAACTAATTATGCCCATAAATGAAAACAAAAGATCTTAGACCATTAAGGGCAATTTGAAAGGTATCACTATACTATTATCTCGAGCAACCCAATAACATAAATGAGTGTAAGCCAGTTAATTTGAATCCCCAAAATTGTATCCATGTTACATATAATTGAATTTGTCACATAAAAAAAATATAGACATAAACAACTGACTAACAAAAAAAATGAACATGCCCCAAAATTTATTAAGCTTAATTTGGCGGCAGTTTACAAATGGACAAATCTCTCATAGGGATCGTTTTCGTGATAATGATTTGGCATCTTGAATAGACATAACCGTTTCGAAAGCACCCACCAAAGCCTTAACCTTATTTTTCTTAGACCGCACAAGCAACTTGTTCGCGGCCTCTTCAATCATATCATCGAGCGAACTTGGTTTGTCTTTCTCCAACTCATCGACGTGTTTTAGATTGATTTTGTCCTCATTTTGAGATTCACACATCTTTTCGATCGTTACAACTTCCCTCAAATCGATTTCTTCCTTACCAACCTCGCCCAATTGAGAAATTGTGCTTCCTTCATTAAACTTAAGCCTATATGGACCATTGTCCTCATTTTCCACATCTATTATTGTTCCTCTCTTGAACTTCATATTCTCAACATTCTCAAGGTTTTCTTCCAATATTTCACTTCTCGCGACATCATCTTCGACATGGGGGATCAAGATCGAAGACAATTGAGAGGAGCTAACATTGTTTTCATTTGTAACATGACATGTGGATGATAATGTCTCGATTTTCTTCTCATCAAGGAATTCGTCTAGTTTAGCTAAAGAAACCTCGGGAATATGTTGTTGGTTGTTTCGTGTTTCACGAGTTGAATTATTATTTGTTTTCCTAGGGGTTTTGCTCAAACCGCCTTTGGAGGATGATGGCCTCGACAACGATACATTTTGTACATTTGGTGAGCCCGAAATAGTCTTCCTTCGTTCAATTAACCGTCGGCTAGTCGAAGTTGGAGAATCGAGAGAGACTTGACTTCCAAGTTTAGTTTCCTTGCGTAAAATCACTTCGCTCATCCTTCTTATATTCCCTAACCGTGGCTTAGTTTGGTCTTCATCTTTATCTATGGGTGACAATAGATTATTTGAAGACATGGATGTTGTTTTGGCTAATCTAGGAACAACCTTCTTTACAAATTGGTGTTTATCTATTAATGTCGTCGAACTTTTGGAATCTTCTTTTTTTCGTGGCGATCTTATTTCGTTTGGGCGTTGGCGTTCGTTATGTCTGGCTAACGTTGTGTCTATTGTCGAATTTTTAGCTTCCTTCTCGAATGAATATGTTTTTGCTAACAATTTTCTTCTATGGGGAGATTTAATTTCTATTTCGGTTGGCTTATACCCGATTTTGCAATTGATGTGGCAAGAACCATCAGGAACTTTGAGGTAATGTGGCACCACCTTATCTTTTTTGAGGACACGAATATCGCTGGTTGAGTTCGTCATTTTTGACACTTTGGTTTGGTTTCTTCTACCAAAGGAAATCGTGGTTATTGAATCTGCGATCAAAGGAATTCTTTATCAATGAATCATCATCATACATGGATGAACATATATTATTTGAAATGAATAAAAAGAGATGAATTATCATCATTGAAATGGAAACATACCTTTTTTTAGCTTTTTGTATTCAAAATTGGTTGTTGGGTCAAGAATTCTTTGAAGCCAACAATGGAAGATCCCCGGAAAATCTGTATGTGAGAAGAGGAAGGAAAGAGAGAATCATAGAAAAAACATGAATTTGAAGGTGAAAAGTTTCATGGATTTCTTTTTACATATCTAATAATTGATTTTCATTGGTAGTTTTGTTTTTGTTTTTTTTTGGCTGAAAATGGCATAATGATGGATAAGACCAACGGATGGATGTGTTTTTTTTTTTTTTTTAATAAGGAAAAAACCTTAAAAAACAGTTTCTCTCTCTACGAATTACCACAAAGAATTGATTTCATAGGATTAAAGGGATACGTTCGATTTCAAATTTGAAATGTCTCATCTCATGTTTATGAGTTCGTTTGATCTGGGTTATTTGGGGATAAAAGTTGAGTTAAAAAAAAAAGGTAAATTAGATATGATTGGAGAAAAAAATGATTTTTATGTATATTACATACATAAATATCTTTATTTTAAATAAAAAAATAAAATATTTAAATAAGGCTTAATTTGATATTTTGTTTAATATACTGACATCAGGTCAATCAAGTAAATCGTCGGACTATGGCAGCTCATTCTTAGAGAAGGCAGTCATTCAATAAAAAAAAACAGTTAGTTAAATTTATTAAATATAAATTAGTGTAACATAATAGTTTAAGATAAAAATGAAGTGTTTTAGGTTATAAGTTCAAATCTCATAAAAAATAATTTTATTTTTTTAATATTTTAAAATAAATATAAGACAATAAAATAAATCTTTTTTTTAACTGGGACGTCTTGTGATTGAAAAAAATAGGACATTTGATGATTGTGTTGAGTAAAATTATTGTATCACTCTCATGTATTTCATTACACTTTGCTAATTTGATAATGATATGCTAATTTGATAATGATATGCTATATTAGCTTGTTTGATATTTCTTTTTATTATCTAAAATTTAATATATTTTTATCTTTGCGCTTTATCTATTTTATCACTCACTTTATCCACTAAAATATCATTTAGATTTTTTTACTTAACAAATTTATTTATAAATTATATTAAATAAAAATAAACTTTATATATTTGTTATAATTTGATATGTTCTTAACTAATTTGTTAAAAGAATATGAAAAGACTTAAACCAGATTTTATCTAGATGGTATTGATCACATATTCTACAATTTTTCTTAGCTTAATAAATTTAATTAATTAAATCAATTATGAATGATATTATATATGCATATCAAATTATGAAAAGAATATGAAGTTTTTTAATTTAAAATATAATGTATTATAATAAAAGTTTAATTACTTATTATTATTTAACTAATTATAATATATATATAAATAATGCATAAATCTAAATAGTTAAATAGTTGGAATTATGAGACATGTGGTCAATTTGAATTTGGCGTTATACAAAATGGACGTGCGGAATTTGAATAAAAAAAAATTGTGTTCATTTTTTTATTTATCTTTTTATCTAACAATAAATGAAATATATAAAAAATTTTATTATATTAAAATAATAAGCGTTCTTCATATATATTAATATATATAGGATAATTTTATTTGTATTAATTATTTTTATAATTATATATTATATATATATATTAATCATTTAAAAAAATATATATAATAATATATTTAAAACTTAATTTGTGATATTTAAATAAAATAATTGTCTTTTTTTATCATTTGTCTATATATTATATTTAACACAAAAAGGTAAATAATATTTTTTATATTAAAAAAATTATTAAAAATAAAATTAATCTTTTTTATTATTTGTCTACATTGGATATATGACACAGAAGGTAAATGCTATTTTTTATACAGAAAAAAAATACTTTTAACTTATTAATAAAAAATAAAATATTATTTGTGAGTTTTATAAAAAAAATCAAAATTTTCAAATTTTATTAGTTACAAAAATATACAATATTAACAAAAATATAAATATTCATCAATCATAAATCCACATAGATTAGAGTTCAAATATTTGAAAATGCAAATTTAAGTAAATTATATGTGTGAATAAAAGGTCGGTAACAAATTAAAAATTGATGGTTAAAAATATATGAATCATATATTTGATTAACTAATCCGTGATGTTACGAGGTTTTGGTAGTTGGTTTGACGAAAGATAAGAAATGTGTGCAAATGTGTGAGATCATGGTATTAGTAACGAGAGATACATTGGATTAGTGATATGATGAGATGATTGATATGTCAAAAATAAGAGTAAAATATGTTGGTACTGTTGAGATGGATAAATAAAGAAGTGAATGAGGTCACGAGATTAGTAAATATGATTGGTCTATTAGGTAAGTAATGGTATTGTTGGTTAACCGAGAAATGAAAGTAAGAGGTCAAAAATGAAGAGGTTGATGAACTGATGAGAAAAAAGTTAAATGAATATCTTTTTATCAAATTTGTTATATATATTTTTTATTAATGAAAACAACGATGAATGTGAAGAGTAAGACGACAACTAGATTTCCTAACCATTGAAGCCATGGACGGACCTAAAAAATTCAGTTGGGGTGGGCTTGAATTCATTTGAACATTGTTGGAGAGAACAAGCAACATATGTGAATTCATTTGAATTTAATATTTTATGGTTTATTAGAATATGACCATTTGAATTTTCAATTATTTGCCTAAACATTATGCTGTCAAGATGCCTAAGTTTATCGTGCCAAATAATAAATTCATTAGTAGCCTTTAGACCTACTATATAGCATATATTTTTGTATAATATAGGCCGGATGAGAAAGTACGCAATTTTTCAAATACCATTTTCTGTCCATTTATTACTTGAGTAATTAAGACATATTCATTTTCTTCTTCATTTGTCGTTTCAGTATGATATCCATTTTTTCGAATATAATTAAAACTTAGTAGATTTCTTCGAATAAAGCATTCACCTTCAATGTAAATGGCATTACTTACATGGTTTTTACCACGGTCATTCCCATCTTAAGGTGGGAGAAAAATATTTTACCAACTATATAACATGTTGTAAAACAACATAATAGATGGAGAATAATATTCAAACACAAATACAATATAGAAAGATTAAGAGAGAAAGTTGAGAGATTTATATAGTATTCATCATGAAAAGTCTATTTATAAGGATGAAAGGTTACATGCATATTGCCACATATATGTCCATGTGTTGAGAAGAATTAACATCCACTTGTTAACGTAAGAACATGCATAATAACACATTAGTATACACTTGTAAAATACATTAGTGTCATAATTAAATTATCACACTTATAAATATTATTAACATATTTTTGTTAGACTAATTCATCTTTAATTTTTATAACCTTCAATCATATCCCATCAATTTAATAATTAATATTTGTTCATCATTTAAATATTCAAATATTTTAAATTTATTTTAGAAAATTTAAGTTTAAAATAATATTTTAATAATTCAATTTAAATAATTTTAAATAATTCACTTTTTCGTTAAACGATTTTTTAAAACATCTTTATGCACAACTCTTTTACACTCATCTTTATGCACAACTCTTTTACACTCATTACTCATTGCATATGCAATGTTAAATAATAATAATAATAATAATACTATTTTAAAGTCACTAGTTTTTTTTTTTTTTTGTCAAACACCATTTGATTAAAGGCTTTAAACCATGAATATTAAATTGTCTTGAAACCTACAAATATGAAATTAAATTATGCAATTTGTTAGGATAGATTGACTGCCATCAACTTACTCTCATTTTCTTTTTAATAAACTTTGGGAATTTTGACAAAATGACCCTAAAGTTGCCTTTATTTGCATCCGTGGTCACCCTAAAAGTTTTATTGCTTTGGTGACCACTTTATTTTTTTTGACGAAAAAACCCTCATCGCGTAACGCGAAAGACCTTCGCGTTACACGAGGTAGGAAAGTATGAAAAATTCAAAATACCCTTATTATTTAATATAACTTGTCAATCTTTTTTCATTTATCTTCTTCTCCTTCTCTCTCTTCACACTCTTGTCCTCCTTCTCTCTAACCCTAAACGGCGGCGACGATTTTCGACAACGGCGACGACGATATTCAACGACGGACACCACAATGAGCACGACGAGCATTGTGGCAACTGGTACGTTTGTTGTTTATTTAAATGAAATTAACATCTTGTATTCGATTCTGAATCACATGAACTATTGTTGTTTATTGTTTATTCGGTTCTATTTCCCGATGAGACTTCATGTTTCGCGAAGGCCTTTCCGTTACGCGAAGGCCTTCTTGTTACGCGAAGGGTCTTCCTTTTTACATATTTAATGAATAATTGCATGGACTTCAATAATATTATATATCCATTCATGTTTTTTATTGCAGCTGAAGTATTCTGGACGATATTCAAACATCATGGTATCAAATGAACATTTCATTGTCAAAATACCTAACGATCTTCCTCTTGATGCGGTTGTTCGTCTTCTCTACGCTGGAATTACAACTTATAGTCTTTTAAGGTACTTTGGTTTGGATAATCCAGGAACCAATTTAGGTGTGGTGGGTCTTGGTAGGTTAGGTCATTGTGCTGTTAAGTTTGCCAAGGCTTTTGGTGCTAATGTGACTATTATTAGTACTTCGATTAGCAAGAAAAATGAGGCGATTGAGAGGCTCGGTGTTGATTCGTTCTTGATTAGTAGTGATACTGATTAGATGAAGAGTAATGGAAAGATTGTCATTGATTTAAGGATGATGGGTAATTAGTTAATAAATGTGTATGTTGATGTGTTCTTATTATGTATGTTGTTTATGTATGTTCTTATTATGTGTGTTGTTAGTAGTTTAGATTAGTTCAACTTTTGGGTAGGGTAATGCAACTTACTATGTAGTAATTAATTAAAGCATGTATTATAATAATATCTCAACTTATAATATCCCAAAGTTGTTCATATTTTGATAAGGTATACTAATGATAAGGTATACTACCAATACAATATATAACACATTTTTGTTTAACAATTGAAATTAATCAAATAAAATAACATATATTTGTATATATAAATCTACAACTTTTATGTGTAATGGATAGATCTGATCACAAATACATAGTTAGATTTATATAAACACAATGTCAACAAGAACATATAACAAAGCATAATAATCATTCATGGTTTTCACATGACAAACTAGTACTGAAAAGTGAAAACAAACCCCAAAACCACAACTGTCTTTTTTTTATCAAATCACCACAACTTAAAAAATATTAGAGAAAACAAAATAAACAAGCTCTCCCCTGCTGCAATGAGCAATAAACAGAGAAGCCCAGAAGGATGATATATCTGAAATGATATGAATAATTATTTTTTTCTCTTGGTCAAAGTCCTGATGAAGACAAAGAGTTGCAGAAATCACATCTCTAGATCTTGTTGAGTTTCTCCGCCTTAGCAATAGGATTGGCTTTAACTATAGCATTATTGGCAGCACCATGATAGTCAAAAAGGCAACCATGTTTATCAGAGTAGCGATGGGATCCACATAACATATTCCCATATCAACATGGCGAGTTCCTTTCCATTAACAATGTTCTCAATGGAGGAGACAACAAGTTTCGTCTGTTCTTGTTTCAAAATCATGTCTTTGTGACATTTGGAACACATTTTCATGATTGTTGCACTTTCGAAGAAGCCACAATTGTTGATGCACAAGATTAGACCTTCCGGTGATGCGTAGCATCTAGTCTCATCATGCTCCATCTTTTTAAGCTTACTGAAATGAACAAAAATGAAATAAAATAGAGTGTGATATGGATTGGTACATGAAAATAAAAGAGAATCAAAATGTTTTGGTTGATGAATATAATGATTCGCTTGATTAGTAGATTGTTTATCACAAATAACCCACATCATACAAGGTCTTAAGCTTGTTCTACATCGCAAACATTCATATATTGAATTACAACTTGCGACTTACCTACAGGCTATAGCAATTCAAAGTTAAAGAAAAGGATAATATGGGATCTACCAAATGGATGAATATGAACAATGCAGATGTCACTTTGTACACAGACATATGGAATAGCATCTGTGAACAGTTATCTTAGTTCAAACAATTATATGCACCACAATTCTCCATTACTGATTTAGGTTGATGATATATGTATCATGATCATGTAACTGAGTCAATCAAAATATATCCATTTGATACTATAAAGAAGATTAAATCTGAATAAAGAAGTTCAACATAGATTTGTGATATTTTACAGAAAACCATAGTTCTCCTAAAACGCAAAAAGCAATACAATTTACAAAATCATTAACAGAAACTCAAAACAAACAATCTATTATTATAAGAAAATTCACAATTCGAAAATGAATTCGAACCCTAACCTGTTTGACAAAATAACAACCTCCTTCCTCCTCCAGAACAATTTGACCCAATCTCCTCCACCCACAAAATCGCAATAATCGAGCATGATACTCGTCAAATAGATCAACAAAAAAGATTAAACAAATCGCAGACAGATCGATCCAAAAACAACATCGTTATACATAGAAAATACGAGGAAATGAAATCAAAAAATATTCACCTTAGAATAAAAAAACAAGATTATTTGCAAATATCATTATCGACAATATGAACAACCAATATGAAAACCAATATGAACAATAAGATGAACAAAATATGAACCAATATGAACAATAAGACATGTTTAGGGTTTGAAGATGAAGATAATGGAAATAAGAACATAAATCGATCTGTATGATGAACAAATGATATTCGGGGGTTTTGGTATCGATCTGTATGATATGTTCGTTTAGAGTTCCGTCGCGGCTGTCGTTGTCGTCGCCGTCTAAAAGAGAACGATGAGTAGAGAAAGAAGAGAGAAAGGAAAATAACGAAATGAAAAAATTTGAGTATTTATATAAAGAACTTTTTCACTTCGCGTAACGCAAAGGCCCTTCGCGTTACGCGATGAGGGTATTTTCGTCAAAAAAAAATAAAGTGGTCACTAGAGCAATAAAAATTAGAGTAATGATAGAGAGCGGGAAAAAAAATGACTAGAAAGTATAGGGAAATGATGTGTCATTTCCTGAGTGGTTTGAAAATCTGAAAATTTTCTTTCTTTTTAAATTTTCAAACCACTCAAAAAATGACACATCATTTCCCTATGCTTTCTTGTCATTTTTTCCCTTTCTCTATCATTACACTAAAAATTATGGGGTGACCACGGATGCAAATAAAGGCATCTTTAGGGTCATTTCGTCAAATTTTTCTAAACTTTAAATTACAAAGAGCATATAAATGTCTAGATGTTCTAAACATCGGCTTGATTTCGGAAAGAAGGGTTATTCAATCTCGTTTTTATTTGATAATTTAATCAAATGAAAATTATTAGAATTCTTTTTCTTCTTCACATTCACACATTCTAAAATTAGAACTCTTTGTGAATATGACTCAAGTTTTATATCCATACCTGCAAGATCATTTTTTTTATTTAACTAATTTCATTAACTTTACTTCAACAAATTCTACTAGATCTTCAAGCTCAATCTTACTTCCAAAAAAAAAAAAGATAATAATAAATTTCAACTCAACTTTGAATATCAATCCATGTTTTTCCCATGAATATTCTTCTTGTGAAGCTTGTACAATTCTTCCACAACACCATCAATATCTTCTTCTCCTTTACTTTTGATTTTGTGTTTCATTTCTCTTGCTTTATTCTTAATCTTATTCCCATCTTCATCACCAACTATGACTTCCCTTATCAAATGTGCAATCTCTTCACCACTAAACCCTCCATTATCATCTCTATTAACTTCCAACCCCACACCAATCTCCTCCACAAGCCTTGCATTCATTGGTTGGTCTATGTTCATGGGTATAGCCACAATTGGGATTCCAAATGTCATAGCCTCCATTGTAGAACCCCATCCACAATGGCTTACAAATCCTCCAATATTTGGGTGCACCAAGATTCTAGCTTGGGGAGCCCATTTATCAACTACAAGCCCTCTATCTCCTACTCTTTTAAGGAAGCCATTGGGTAATGCTTCTTCAATTGAAATCTTCTCATCAAGAGAAAATCTAAGCACCCAAATGAAATTCACCATGCTTAGCTCCAACCCTTTTGCTATTTCTTCCCTTTCCTCACTCGATAGAAACTTCTCTGTTCCAAATGACACAAACACTGTTGATGATTTCTCTTTCTTGTTAAGCCACTTCATGATCTCCTTATCATCTTCACCGTTTTCTTCTTCTTCAACTTCTTCTGGTTCTTGAACCAACGGACCTGTGGGGACTATCTTTCTGCCTAATAGTTTTGATCCAAACTCAATGTATTTCCCTTCAATTTCTCCAAAAGTCTTCACGAATATTATCTCACAACAGTGTGGTACTGATGTTTCTATTCAAATAAATCATATCTCAGTTTAGTTCTAATAATATAATTCTGAAATGATCTAAACCCAGAATATGAATTACCTCCACTCCGAGCTTGATTTCTCCGTTTTACCATTTCTTGACATTTCTGGTTCCAGTAAGTTCCCCGAAGACTAATGATGGGATAAGGGAAGTCATCGTCCTCTTTCAGAGGTTTTTGGCGGAAATAACAGATGATGGAAGCGCTAGAGGTGATGAACTGAACTGCTGGTATCCCAATTGTTGCTGCAGCAATTGAGGCCCATTCTTGGTGGAAGTCATAAATGAGTATGTCTGGTTTCAGGGTTTTAATGATTTCAATGAAAGATGGACTGGCCATATCCATGGCTGTTTTGAGAACTGAGTTGAGGTGAAGTGGGAGGCCATTAGTTGAGTGGAAACTGGGATCAGGAAGGTCTGGTTGAGATGGGATATGGAATTCAATGAGTTTGATCGAATGAGAGTATTTCTGGGTCACCCTTTTCCTTATAGAGCTCAGATTGATCGGAGTTGAGCATAGATAGATTTGGAGGTTTTTGTTGGAAAGTCTTTTGGCAAGCTCTAAGTAAGGTGAGATATGGCCATGGGCTAACCATGGGACCATTACAACATTCAAGCATGGCTTCTTCGTCTCCATTTGAATTGATTCTCAGTTACAGCAAGCTTTGGTGAATCAATAGAAAGTAGATGGGTAAGAATTTTTAAGTTAGAAGAACATTTGAGAGATTGAGAGAGAGGAAGATTTGATCTGATTTGGTAAGTTTATTTAAAAAATACTGATCTTCTGATTTTTAAGATTTTATTATTATTTATTTATTTTTGGGCAAAAAAAAAACTTAAAATTATAATAATAAAATATTTTTTAAAAATATTTTAATATTGTATTTAATGAGTTGAGTGATTGAAAAAAAAAATCTGACTTTAATTGCTCAACCAAATTTATATCAATATCAAAAAGTTGTGGTTCCAAATGGTTAATGAAAAAAATAATTTTTAAATCCGTCCAATGATTGAAAATAGAAATAATCTATTTAAATTTTGAATTATAACTTTTGGCGGGTTGATACAATATACAATAATTTTTATTTTATTAAAATTTTAGAAATAGAAAAATTTATATATTTATCGTATTTTGATTTCGGTATATCTTAATTTCGATAAAATATATAAATATTATACTGTTGATATTAAAAAAAAACATACTTATTTACAAAAAAAAAAAAAAAAAAAAATGAATGAGTAAATTATTACAAAAAAAAACCGTTAAAAAAAAATTATAAGCATCTATTATAAAATTTTTTTTTTTAAGAATACAACATTATTAAAGATTAAGTTTTAAAGTTATATACTAAAGTAGAGGAGAGGAAGATTCCTAACGGTCTTCAATCGCATTTGTAGAAGTTTTTTATAAATTGATAATAAATACACTCTATGTGACAGGATAATAATAATAAAAATGATTTGAGTTAACATTATTTAATTCTAAAAAATTATGTTTATATAATTGAATTTACATAAAATCTATTTAGAAAAAAAAAATAAATCTATTAAGTTTAGATAAATTGATTAGTTGATCACCGGTTTGATCTAATTGAAAATTAGATAATGGCTTGTTGAATCCAATTTTTGAAATGAAAATTAAATCATAATTATTTATAATTTCACTACTCATTATTTATTTATTTTTAATTTAAAAGAATTAACATAATACCCCACCAATATAAGACTCCGCTTTCACTCAAAACATTTCCAGTGGGAATCAAATTCATGACATTCTGATATCTTTGGTCGACTTTTTTCACCAAGCTACTTTGGTGGGGTATATATATATATATAAATATTATTTTGGTATATATCGATAGTTTAAAAATTTCGTAGTTTTACCGTACTAATATTTCGGTATCAGTACCCTACCTTACATTTTTTTTGATTTATCGAAAAAATAATATCTTTAATATTTTGTGATACAATATTTTCGATATACTAACAATTTAATATAATATAAATAATCCTCTCATCCTAAATTTGTAACCATAATAATAGAATGAAGAGTCTTAAACTAGTCAATAATATTTTTCAAGCATTTGACCTGTTATCCTACCTTAATAAAGCATAAATAACCCAAGATCAAACAAAATGTGGAGTTCTTGGGTAGGACGGATAAGGGTAAAATCTTTGTACAAATTAAAATTCAAGAATTATTTAAAGATGTATGAAAATTGAGGGGTGAAATAATATTTTATCCCAAATGCCTTGAAAGCTGGGCCTAATAAAATATAATGCTGGGCCATGATTCTGGTTCAGATTTGAATCTTATATGTTGTTTGATTGTGGATCATTTTTCAAAAAGAAATTAATTATTAGTATAAAATTAATAGCTATTTAATATAATATTTTATGACTGTTTTTCAATTATTTTAAAAATCAGTTTACTTTGAAAGATATAGTACATTTGATGGAAGTAAGGTAAAAAGTTGTTCTCACATTTAAAATGTTATTAAGGAGTAAATATGTATATAAAAAAATAAATTATCGTAATAATAGTTAATATTGATAATAGTTAAAATTTATTTATAAAATATAAAAAATAATGAAAATTTATAGATTTTGCGGCTAAATTTAAATTTCTTTTTTAATTGAGAAAAACATTATATTATGCTTGAAGTTAGAGTCACTTTTTTAATTTATGTAGAAAATATGTAGGTATTGTCCACGTACAAAAACCCAAAAATGCACCTATAATATTTATTTCAATAATTCTCATCGACCATGAGGGCAACAAAAAAACAACAATAAAAAATTATAACTATTTAAACTATACAATAACTTAATATGTTTTTTTATAATATAAATTTTAAATAATTCATTATTCAACTTAAATTTATAAAATAAATAATTTATAATACGTAATTTTAAAACTTTTTAACAAATATATATATATTTATATATTTAATGTTTATTTAAATATTTAGAGATTAATACATAAATTTAAAAATTAATGTAATTTAAAAAATCTTAACATACCACCATAAAAAAATGGAATGATTAGTTAATTATAATTATAAAATTAAATATATATTTTTAAAATGGTATAAATAAAAAAAATCGTTTAAGCATAATAACAAAACATCACGTGAAATAAAACAGTATTTAATAAGTTATCGAGTTCAAAAATCTCCGAGAAGAACGATTAACTCCTCGACAGACTCTACTGACTTTCTGGACGAATCTCAAAAAGCATCATAATAATAACATTAAAAATGATATGCATCGAATGCCAACGATCATTGAAAGTTCGATAATTTCTCTCAAATCAGATAGTCCTCAAAAAAATAATTGGGATGATAACCTAAATATGTAGGTATACCATCTTAACCGCATCAATTCAAATTTTCAGCAATTATCCAAAGACTCAGGTATCACCTAATGAATCCCGGTAATACTTCATAAAAGACTTCAAATACTAGTTACCCGTCAATAATGCAAAATTAAATGAGTTGTCGATTCTACATATTCGTAACACATACGACTAACTATAATACAACTTTTTTTCATGCACATATCATCCGTAAGAATTTCACCGTGAATAACGCTCCATCCAAAGAACGAGATCTTGGATGAAATCTTTGACTCCCAAAATTTTTCCCAACAAAAATTATATGGAATCATCTTAGAAAGCAACTTTTAGCAATGCCACACATGAAAACTATCTATATCTTGCCAACACATAACATCTTATTAGATGGGACACTTGCTTGCGTCCTATCAAAAGTAAAACTCTATTATGGGACATATTCTCCATAAGTTTAATCTCCTTTTATATTTAATCCGACTAGTGAAACCACTAGATTATCAAACATGTCATTAACTGTGACATTTCTACATATAACAATTGAAGCAAACTAATGATACGTCGTAGCTAGACTTTTCATACTACATCAAATGTCATCCAAAAAAATAATCGAAGAACCATCCCCACAATAAATTTATACTACTCACGAAAACATTTCCACATAGAATAAATTACCTCCAAATGCTATACCTCACTAGATAATTAAACATTTTGGTGAACCAACTAGACCAATTATGATAATACTTACATCTAATTATCGGTGCCCAAAGACTATTCTGTTTTGTTGAAAATCTACTATACCATTTTGATATAAGAGTCTTATTAAAAAAAATAAGATCTCGAATATCCATACCTCCTTAATATGTACAACATTTAACCTTATCCCAAATAACTAGATGACAAAATAATGTGTTATAAGAACCCATACAAACTCCACACTCTTAAGGAGAATCAATAACGACATCATATATGTGGATATAAATGACAACACACTCTTAATAAGGATTAATCGACCTTTTTTGAGATTTTTTTATCTAGATAGTTTACATTCTATTTTATTGATAATCAGGTCCCAAGAGACCTTGGATCGTAATTTAGCACTTAATGGCATACCAAGATAGGTTGACGGAATTATGTTATTATATAACCGTTTACAGAAACTCAACTTAATTTTATTTAAAATTGAAACGTAATAAAAAAATTAAATTCCATTAGTTTTTTAAATTTTCATACTAACCACCAAACATTCTAAAATATTTTAATTTTTTTTTATAAATTAACGAATTATTTACAAATTTATAATATAAAAAATATATATAGTATTGGCCATACATCTCTTCGGTTTGATGTTTTGGAGCAAAATGTTGAGTATATCTACCGAAACACCGTCTTGTTGTTGGGATGTTCTCAATCCCCTGTGTCCCACGTTGCCAACCAATTAAAACGAAATATAATATTATATTATTAAAATTGAGTTTAAAAAAAAAAACGAAACCAAGCATGACTCATTTCGTCCTTCCGTTTGTAACCCAAATTGGATACCACTCTGTCACATCATCTCCCATCAGTCTTCATTTCGTCCAATTTCACCATTTTATTATGATTTACAATTTCTCTCTCTAGACTATTCACGATTTCTTTACCGAAAACATATTACACGAATCTCTATCGAAAACAAGCTTCAGTAGCTAGCCAAAACTTCACAAATCTTTGCCAGAAACAAGCTCCGTAGTTCTTGAAAATGGTACATTTGACGCTTTTGAAAACTAACAAGGTTCTATTTTATTCGTGTGATATGTTTTGTTTGGAGAACTAATAATTTTATATTTTGTTAATATTCAGGAAACATCTTCCAGCAACATCAACGATAATGATGGGAGGTAATGTATTTCATTTGAAGCGTTCTTAACATGAGAGCAAACATCGCCTGAGAGCGTACATTAACTCTCTTGTAAAACACCATTCATATTAGAGTTGTTGTACATCAGCTATTGTGTATGCTCGTTTCACATTAGAGTTGTTGTACATCAACTCTCGTGTGATGCTCATTTCATATTAGAACTTATGTACAACAACTCTCGTATAAAGCGAGCATCACACAATAACTGTAATGTGAAGCGCATTTAACACGAGAGCACATTAAAACAGTTGTACAATAGCTATCATGGGATATTCGCTTTACATGAGAGTTGTTGTACATCAACTCTAATGTGAAGTGAGCATCACACAAGAGCTGATGTACATCAGTTCTTTATACATCAGCTCCTTAATACAACAACTCTCTTGTAAATCACCCTTCAATTAGAATTGTTGTAACAAAATATTATTATTACGATGTTCACCAACATTTTGTTTTTTTCATGATCTAGAATTGAGAGCGAATGTACACCGTCAATTAAATTTGGATCAAAATGGTAAATTTGAAGAGTACTAACCCCTAAGTGTTTCAAAAAAATTTATACTACATATGGGTAGAAATTTTAAGAAAGAAAAAGATGTATATGAATTTTACTTAGCATACGCTAAAGAAATTGGATTTTGTATAAGATGCAGTTCAAAACAAAATGATAAATATAAAATTATTTTCATAATCTATTCACATATATTATTTTATATTCCTAATATAAAGATTATTTCCATAATCTATCAAGTTTTAATACTAGATAGGGTTTTGTGTTGTAGTGCACAAGGTCAAAGAAAAAAAAGTTAAAAGAGATTATTTTGTCAAATGTAGTCGTTCTGAAATAAGATTTAGTTGTGAGGTTAAAATGAGGATAAAGAGGGAGAAAATATTGTGTTTAAAGTAGTGGATTTTTTTAGTGAGCATAAACATCCTCTTACAAGTCCAATGAAATCTCACATTTATAGATGTCATAGGAATATATTTGCATCTACAAATTTACAAATTGAGATAACATTTGATGTAGGAATCTCTTCAAAGGCATCACATGCTATTATGGCGAAACAAGTAGGTAGGAGAGACAATTTATGTTTTATTCATGAAGATTACAAAACTACTTGCAATCCAAAAGAACAAGAGATTGTATGACTGGGGATACATGTGGTTTGTTAGAATATTTGTAAAAAACGCAATTTGATGATCACAATTTTTATCATGCTATTCAACTTGATGCCGACGATTTAATACCTATTTGTTGGTTTCATGCTAAGAAGCGAGCTGATTATGAATACTTTGGAGATGTTGTTTGCTTTGACAAGACCTATAGGAAGAACAATGAAGGTCGTCAAATTGCATTGTTTGTAGGTGTTAATCATCACAAATAATCCATAATTTTTTGTGTCACTTTATTATATGATGAAACTTCCTTGACATTTGAATGGTTGTTTGAGACATTTACTACAACTATGATTGCCAAAAAACCGACAACTATTTTTACCAATCAAGATGCGGCAATGTAAAGTTCTTTAACATCAAAATGTCCTAAAACAAATCATCGTCTATGTATTTGGCACATTTATCAAAATGCAGCCATACATTAAAATAAAGTCTTTAATGAGTTTAGAGAGATTTCCAATGATTTTTTTCATGTATATATGTTTTTGATGAATAAAAAGATTTTCTTAAAACAATGAATCAAATGTCGACAAAGTATGCACTTGAAGACAATGATTGGTTGAGGTGTATGTTTTGCATTAGGATAAAATTGACTTTAGCATATGGACGATACATATTTTGTGCAAATATGACTACAACTCAAAGAATGAGAGCATGAACAATGTTTTGAAAATGCATGTCTCCTATAAACACAAGCTCTTTGAATTTTCAATCACTTCAAAAGACTCATTGATGATTGTAAATATGAGGAGTTAAAAGCTAATTTTAAATAAACTAATAGTGTGTCATGTTTGTCCTACCCAATTGAGGTCTTAAATATTTCAAGTAATATTTACACTCCTTATGCATTCAAGTGTTTTGAATGATAATAGTTCATGTATCACGATTGTGGTGTAGAATTTTTGAGGACGTTGATACACACAAAATATAAAATCACTCATCCCAAAAAGAGATATCATCATATAGTTATATTTTATAAAAATTGTGATAAAATTGAGTGTAGTTGTCGGTAATTTGATTTTGGTGTAATTTTATGTTCTCATGTTCTGAAGATATTCACGATGAGAAACATCATGAAGATTCTTACTAAGTTGATATTAATAAGGTGGACTCGTACAACCAAAAATAGATATTTTAGAGTTACAAATTCAATGATGAATATTAGTACTTTGGATCCAAAATATCTTCAAAGTAGGTGATACAAAGAATTATGTGAATTGTATATTCATTTGATTACGAATGCAACATAAATGGATGACACTTATAGGGATGGTGAAGACATTCTGTTGACCCAATGTAAGATCGTGGATGATAAGTTACAACAAATAATTTTGAGTCAAACACTATTTGGATTTTCTTTCAGTGTGGTACCTCTATGAAAGTTAAAGAAATTAAATCGAAGAAGAAAACAAACTCTAGTAAAAGATTAAAAGGTGCCTTAGAGAAGAATTCAAGGAAAAGAAAATTAATAAAAAAAAGTCAATAAACAATAATTAAGGTATTTCACTATTTTAGCCAAACAACAATAATTGTGGTATTTATTTCAAGTCATTATTTACTAACAAATCGTTCATTGTTTTATTGTTTCAGCCTTCAATTTCAATGTCAACAACTACTATAGTCACAACTCCACAACATTAGAATGGAAGTTTGAACATGGACACTAACACTCCATTTACTATACTTTTGTCATCTCAACTTTCTTAAGTAGGGTCGACTACGTGTGAAGGTGAAGGGCCTTTACTTGATATGGTTGCTTTAAACGACTCATATCATTACTGAAATTATTCAAAGAGTTCTACAAACATTAACTAGTAGTTAAGTCTCCAATTATGCATAGAGTTGTAGAAATATTGAAGTTATTATATATATTTCACGTTTATTAATATATTTAACTCATTTTATTATTGTCTTCTTTATATTATTTTTATTTAAAATGTTATTCACATGAGATCGTAACTAACACCTCACAACCTATTTAAAAATAAAAAGACTTAGTCCTTTTACAAAAGCTAACTTTAAACTAATGTCAAACTAACATTTTACATGAATGTGTGAATCGTTTTACACGAGAGTGATGTATAGAATATATTGTGGAAAGCGCGCTTTACACGAAATTGTTGTACAACAACTTTCGTGTAATGCGCGTTTTACACAAGAGCGTTTCACACCAACTTTCATGTAATGCACACTTCAACATGAGAATGTACATTAAATTCTAGATCAAGGGAATTTTGTGCCATATGATTGAAAACATCAATAACTTTGGATGTCAATATCTGTATTTTGAAATCAGATAATTTAGAGTCTATAACCCCCAAAAAACCTTTGTCTCAAAAAAAGCTCAAGATACGAGAAATTTCAACATCGGTTTGTGTCTCAAGAAATATTTTTAAATAAAACATTATTTAAAAGAATTATGAAAATATATCTTGACCTTTTGAAATTAATTATGACAATAATTAATTTTTGATCAAATGTTAAATAATCTTTTGGATTTAGAATAATCAAATTAAAATTTGATTAATAAAAATTTGTGTTTTAAATTAATTAAAAATAATTAATTTAAAGTATTTTTTATTTGATAAAGAGTCACAAATTGATTTTTAGTTTAAAACCAATAAAAAAATATACGTATACAAACGTATTTTTAACTAGAGTTTTATTGGTTCATAGTTTGGTAATACTCGGGAAAGGACTTTTACGCTATATCCTCCGTACCCGTTAAAAAACGGTCTCTACTTTATAAAATCTTGGATTTTGAAAAAAATGGTTGTATACTATTTTATTTTAACAAATTATTTTTCCGGTCATAAACATGCACACGTTTTTGTGTAATTAAAATTGTAACAACAATATTTAAATGTTTGTACCTGTAATTGATGATGATAACTAGGGAGGAATGTACCTAAAGAATATTAGTTTTAAAGGCATTATAGTTTTAAAAATATATCTCAAAAAAGCTTTTGTCAAATTATTTTTTATAGAAATATTCTAAAAATATTTTGAAACCATTTTCTATTTTTATGAATTTTTAGAAAGAAATTTAAGTTTCCAAAATTATGAAAATAATTTTGAAATATTAAAAATGAAATCAAACAGACCCTAGGACTGGTGCTCTCGATCCTATGTGCACTTTTTATCGGTTGGGGTTGAGGCCCTCGATCCTGGGTGAGAAATTCTCGGTCGGGTGCGGGATTCCTCATTTCTAAGTTCGGGAATTCTCAGTCGGGTGCGAGAATTCTTGGTCCTAAGTTAGCCTGTGGCTAACTTTGTCGGTCCTAGGTGTTGATGTCCCTCGGTCATGGGTTAGCCTTTAGCTAACTTTGTCAGTCCTAGGTGCTGATGTCCCCCGGTCTTGGGTTAATCTTGGGATAACTTTGTTGGTCCTGGGTGTTAATATCCCTTAGTCACGGGTTAGCCCTGGGCTAACTTTTGTAAGTCCTGAGTGTAAAGAACATTCGATCCTGGGTTAACTTGAGGCTAACTTTGTCGGTCTTGAGTGTGAAGAACACTCGGTCTTAGGGTAGCATGTGGCTAACTTTTTCGGTCCTAAGTGTGAAGAACACTTGGTCCTGGGTTAGCCTAATACTAGTGTTCCTCGGTCCTAAGTGTGAAGAACACTCGGTCCTAAGTTATCCAAGGGCTAGTTTTCCTCGGTTCTAAGTATGAAGAACACTCAGTCCTGGGTTAGCCTTGGGTTAGTTTTCCTCAGTCCTGGGTGTTGAGGACTCTCCGTCCTGGATAAACTTGGGCTAGGTTTCTCGGTCCTCAAGAACATCCAAACTATAAATTTTACAGTATGGGTTTAGGCATGGATCCTTTGATCTGAGGGAATAAGAAGCTTCACAAAACTCCCAAGATCTTTTAGAACATCATTCCGATGTATCATTCAATCGGGATGAGGTCACATTCAACCAAAATAGTTTTGGTACAAAAAATGGGTTTTGATTGTAGGACTTTGATGAAGCGTAAGGAGCTTATCAATAGCTCCCTTATGCTTCATATGGTTGAATGGATACAAAACATGAACACTAGCTTTTCGTTTTGACCAATTCAAGAATTGGAATTTTTATTTTTTATAAAAAAATTACTTTTTGATCAAACATGATCGGGATGGATTGAAACTGGTCCAAATAGGTTTCCAACATTATTAAAAACATGTTGGGAAGCTTTATGGGTTAGTGTTCTTTAGAAATAACTCAAAAACATAAAACCCTATTTTAAAATTTTCCAAATTCAAATTTGTTTTTTATTGATTGATTGTGTTTTTCTTCAACATAAATCTTGTAAATGATCGTATGATCGTTTTCTAATCAAGAAATCTAACAACCGGGCTGTATATGAAAATGTGAAAACTTAAATATAAAAATTTCAATTTTAAACTACAAGATTGAATTAGAGGGTGATTGAAGTTTATTGAGAGTTGGAGAACACTCCTTAGATTTTAGGGAAACTTTGTGAACGTCTAGATCAAAGTCTTAAGTCCTTGCACGAAAATACCAAAAAATCCAGAAAGCTTGAAGTTTTAATGGCGAATTATTCAAAAATTTTGATTGAAGGCTTGAAAGTGGATCTCTTGCCTTCGACTTGCTCAAGGGAGACTAGTTATAGCCTCTCAAGGTTGGTTAATTGACCAAGTGATTTCAATTAAGTCAAAAGACCATTGATGGTCTTTTGGATGTTTTCTGGCCAGTTGTCTGTATAGGCAGTAATGATGCTCCTAGGTGTAGGGGAAATGATCACATGAGTTGGGTGATTATTTCACCTTTTGAACGAAGTCAAAAGGTGGAGAAACGATAAAGTTCCAACTTTGAAAAATCAAAGATGAAATTATTCTTATCCAGTTTGTCGTCGCGAGGAAGAAGACAAACCAGACGTGATACGACGTCATTTCAGGCGTAAATCCAAATGTGGACGCTTTGTTGGCGTTCCGTCTATCTTTCGTCCTCAATTGGGCATTTCGTCGCGTTTTGGCTAACGACGTTGAGACGCCCGTTTGCTAATCAGGTGCTGCGCGAAAGTGCTTTCCTTCCATTGCAGCGGGTGACGTGGACAACTCTTTAGCGTTGGATGATTTCCAACGCCTATCCAAAGGTTGTGGCTTTTGCTGCAGCAACTCTTCTGAGTTTCGGTTACACTAGATCTCATGCAGTTTTTAGCCTAAAGGGTTTGTTTGAAATTGTTTTTTCTTTAACCTTTCGATTTTTTTTTTAATCTTAAAAATATACAAAATATTTTTAATGAATATGACATATATTTTTCCAATTTATTTATATATTTTTGGGTAATAAATAATTTATTTGAGATAAAATGGATACAACATTTATCCTAAATTATTTATTTTAATTCTCTTTTATTTTTCTAAAATTAATTTGGGATAAAATGAGTACAATATTTATCCCAAATTATTTTATTTATTTTCTTGACCATTATTCTTAATTAATTTGGGTTTAATTATTCAATTAATTTTTAAATCATTTTGGTATTGGTTTTAATTATTTTGAATTTATTTATTTAAAATAATCATTTTAAAATTTATAAATTAAGTATGTAAAATTTTAGTATTTACATAGTCTAAACAACGTAACAATATAATTAAATGTGAAGGGCTTGCAATGACAATTTATAATAGCCTTTTAAGTATAATTGCACATAAAATACATTCTCATATTCTGAAATCTCATGAGGAGCCTCTCCCAAAACATGTTCTGGATCCCTTCAAGAAGTGAAAGGTGTGCAAGAGGTCTCCCACGTCCAAAACCACCTCTTAGAGATTATACCAAATACTATAATCACAACATATTAGTCATTCTTAATCCTAAATTTATTTAGTTAATGTCTCTTTTTATCTCTTACTTTTTTTAATTAATTAATTTAGTTTTATTAAAATATACAAATAGTTTATTTATTAAATAATAGAAAATGAAAGTTATATCAAAATAAGATAAATAAATATCCAAAAAAATATGTAACTAAAAACAAAATAATAACAACAAATCTACAAAATATAATTAATTTAGAATAATGATGAAATATTGAGAAATATTCTCACAAAAAAATTAATTTGAAGTGGAGAATGTTACACTAGCTTCCTATATTAAACAAAATTTATTGACAAATATATATTTGTGACTATCTAACAGACTTAGCTAGATAGACTACACCAAATTTTGAATTGTATATGAAATTCAAAAAGTAAAACCATAAAAGTTAACATAGAACTCTAAAATAATGTTTATTTGTAGTTATTTAGTATTAGAATTTGTGATCTAGAGGGTCTTTTATTCAGTGAATTTTTTAAATTCTGTATATAATAATGTAAATTTATAATTCCAATTGACTAATCACTATTTATTTATATTATATAAATATTTTTCTTTCAAATTATTAATTTTATTATATATAATAATATAATTTTATAATTTAATTGACTAATATATTATTGACATTTTATTTATATATATTTTTAACTTACATTAGTTTAATGTCACCATATATCATCTAGATATTTGCTTATGACAATAATAAAAAAAATCTTACATACTATATCGAATCAAAGGAAATTAACCATGAAATAAAAAGTTATTTGAAAAACAAATTAATTAACCAATCAAACAAGCATCGCATTATTCCATCAAAAAATGACTTTCTTAATCTCATTCAGATTATCAATATATTTTAATTATTTTGACAAAATAATTCAATTTTCAAATAATTTTTTTTTTTTCAAATAATCCAATACCAAATTTAAAAACAAATTAACATGTTAACATATTCAAATCACTTCTTAATCAAATCCATAAAATTATTAAAATATTTTTACTTCATTTTTATAATATGGTAAATATTAGTATATTTTGATAATCTAATATCCTACATAATCTATTTGTATCAAATTTCATTTTACTTAGTCAACAAATATTACTTTCTTAATCCATAGTCATATTTAGTTTCTCTCTTTTAAAAAATTACCAAATTTTTAAATCGTCCCTACTCAATTTACATATATTTAATCTTAATAATTATTAATCAAATATTTTATTTTTAAATTAAATCTAACATTATCATAACTAAAAATATAACAAAAATAAAATAATTTTTGAATATTTTCTTTCAAATCTCATAACTATTAAAGTTATATGCAAAATGAGATTTTTATTTAATGATTTCAAACGTTGTTAAATTATTATATACGTGACATTTATAAATAAATACAAGATCTATGCTATTAACTTGACTATCGAATTCAGCGAATTGAAGGTTTTGACTATCGATTTTTTGAAATTTAGTAGTTAAAACTCAAAATCGTCACTTCCCTTAAATTCGATAGTTAAATTAGAGATATTATATTTTATTTATAAATAATAAATTAACGACGTTTGAAACCGTTAAAACAAAATTTAGTTTGCATCATTATTATAATAAAATATTATAAAATTTAAAAAAAATGTCTAAAATTCTAATTTATCTTTTTGAAGTCTTAATTTTGAAAATTTGACCAAACAAATTTACCAATAATAGTAGAAAGAAAAAGAAAAGAAAGATTAATGAGTCAAGGTCTTAAAAATGGCAAGAATTCTGTCTAAACCTTGACTCTGTTTTCTCTCTCCTAAGATTTATAAATAAGAAGAGCACAAACGTGCTTACCAATGGCAATCAATGCGCTTTACCCCGACATTCTGGCCCATATTCACCAATATAGTAATGGCGAATAGTACACTAAACCTTTCAACCTAACATATCTGAAAATTTTCAATCTTTGTTACCATTTCTGCTCATTTCACTCCATCTTGTTTACCGATTCCATTCTTTTAACAGACCCATTTGTTTTTGTACAGTTTTAAAACCCTATTGTCGTGATTGTTGCTATGAACATTTGATTTTGATAGAGATGAAGAGATTAAACAGGGTTGATCCTTCGAAAAAGGAAGAAAACAACTCCGATTATCTTCATCAGGAGGCTGTTAATAAATGGGGTGGTCTGAATCTAAGGAACTTGTTGGGGATCGTCGTTTTACTTTTGATGGGTATCTCTCTTCTGTTTTCAATTTCTGCGATTCTTAAGGACTCACCTAGTGATAGAATGTGGGCTTTTGCTGAAGCTAGGGTTCTTGAAGTACATACAAAAGAAGGTATTCATATTTTGATTTTCTTTCGTTTTCTTTGTTATGTTCTTGTTTTCTGTTCATTTGACATGGATAATCTTCTTAGTTTATCATTGGAATCCTCTTAAAGACAATGATCTTATTTCATAAGTGTGATTTGTTCCAATTTGTTGTAGAAAAATCTCCAAATATTGAAATTGTCTATGAAAACAGTAGTTTCATTTGGCTGGATTATGATCATAAAATTTGACTAGTCTTTAAGGCTAAATGACAAACCAATTATCAGGCTCAAAGTCTTGGATGGGAAAAAGGGTATTTTTATATTTTCATTTATTTGTTAGGTCAAAAACCAACAATTATTTAGAAAATAATTTGGTTCATGATATAGAAAATAATGTTATATGTAAAAACACACTATAATGTGGATCATGATGCAAAGAAAATCTATAATACCGAAAATTATGGTAATTTTCCAAAAGGATTGTAATTGTGACAGAGATTTTTGCAATCCAAATTTTGGTTTTTGTTCTTCATGTCTCCATTAGTTGCTTTGGAAAGGTATTTTTTTATAAACATCCATTCTTGGTGTTAGGTTTAATCCAATGTTTTCCTTTATAATCTCATCTTAGGCATCCTTTTCTACCTAAAAAACTGAAGAACATCAAATGCTGATTGAAATCCTTCTCTAATTGACCTGATATAGGAGAGAAAAAACCAGATTCGGGTTAAGGGCCCTTTTTCAAACCCTTAATCTGAATAATCCTTTGTTTATATGGTTTTCCCGCCACTATTATGTTTAAAATTTGTCTACTGCCCATGAACGGCCTAATTTACTAATAAGTTCTTTTTCTTTTTGGTTGAAATGTAGGTCGAGTGAATGATTTATCTCGGAAAATTGACATCCCTAAAGATTACTTACTTGACGGCCTTTTATCTCCCGATTTCAACAAAAGGTCTTGTCTTAGTAGATACCAATCAACGTTATATGGTAAAGGGTTGAGTCATAAACCATCCTCTTACCTTATTTCAAAACTTCGCAAATATGAATCTCTCCACAAAAGATGCGGCCCATACACAAAATCTTACAACGAAACAATCAAACGCCTCCAATCCAGCCAAGATTTCACCTCTTCCGGCCCTTCAGACTGTAACTATTTAGTATGGATTTCGTTTAGTGGTTTGGGAAATAGAATACTTACTCTAACTTCTGCATTTCTCTACGCTCTACTCACAAATCGAGTCCTACTTGTCGATAGAGGAGCAGACATACCCGACCTCTTCTGCGAACCCTTTCCTGAAACCTCATGGCTACTTCCTAAGGATTCTCTTCTGGGTAATAATGGTTTCGATAGTTTTAATCAAAAGTCACCTCAAAGTTATGGAAATATGCTGAAGAAAGGTGTTGTTTTGAATCAGTCTTCTGTCTATGTACATTTGGTACATGATTATGACGATCAAGACAAACTATTCTTCTGTGATCAAGATCAGATGTCGCTAAATGTTGTGCCTCTGTTGATTATGAAGACGGATAATTACTTTGTTCCATCTCTTTTCTTGATCCCGTCTTTCGAGCGAGAACTCGACCGTCTCTTTCCGGTAAAGGAAACCGTCTTCCACTTCTTGGGCAGGTATTAGAATTTACTCGATAACCCAACAAGTTTTTTCAAACATTTTTTCAAGTTACATTCACTATGGCTCATTTGGAAACATCTTTTGGATTTGGATCAGGATTTAGATGATAAAACGTACATAAATTTATTTGCGAACACATTTTATTTCTTTGTCAAGTATCTCATCTTCATGTTTATCCAAATATAGACACAAATTCATAAATTTGTTGATATTTTCTCCATCACCCAGATCCATATCCAGAAAGTGTTTCAAAAATGACTTTGCATTCTTCAGTTATTTCATTCTTTATGGATGAATACCTTAATTTGGAATGAATTTACTACTTTTAACAATATCATATTCTTGAATTTCTTTTCATATTTATCCGTTGCTTCTATTATTGCTCCTATAAATTCGTAATTCCTTTTCCTTTCAAATTTCATAAATGTATTGGCAGGTATTTGTTCCACCCAACGAATAAAGTATGGGGGTTTATTACTAGATACCATCGTGCTTACTTGGCGAAAGCGGATCAGAAACTCGGAATTCAAATAAGAGTGTTTGATTCTGGCAATGGCCCGTTTCAACACGTTTTAGACCAGATCTTGTCTTGTACAAGGAAGCAGAATCTCCTTCCCAATATGATCAGTACAGAAGAAGAAGAAGAACACGCCTCTAACCCAAAGACGAAAGCAGTGTTGATTACTTCTTTAAGTTCTGGGTATTCTGAACGAATGAGAGACGTTTACTGGGAAAACCCGACTAGTAATGGAGAGATTGTTGGTGTTTTTCAGCCTAGCCACGAAGAATATCAACAAACAGAGAAGCAAACACACAATGTGAAGGCATGGGCAGAGATGTATTTGCTGAGTTTGATGGATGAGTTAGTGACGAGTTCATGGTCTACATTTGGTTATGTTGCTCAGGGGCTTGGAGGGATTAGACCTTGGATCTTGTACAAGCCAGAGAATCGAACGACTCCAGATCCTCCATGTCAGCGTGCGGTTTCGATGGAACCTTGTTTTCACGCCCCTGCTTTCTACGATTGTAAGAAGAAAGTGGGTGCGGATACAGGTGCTATGGTGGCTCATGTGAGACACTGTGAAGATATGAGCTGGGGTCTTAAGCTGGTTGATCCTCCTGCACATTGAAATTTTGTAAGTAACAATTTAGAAGCAGCACTATTGTTTGTTAATGAAATTACTATTAGTTTGCAGTAAATATGGTCCTTAAATCTCAAATTTATACATTTTCATAATCAGAGAATTGGTATTTGTTGAGTCTTTCTAAAGATGGAGAATATATTCGAAAACTCAATCCAATGTAAAGGATTACCAATGGGAGATAAAGAGCTGACATTCAAAAGTCTCCAGTAATTTTGTTACTTCAACTCATTTGTTAGGTTTGGTTGGGTTCTCCTTTTTTTCCGATTTCGTTTCAGTTCAATTGTTAAATCCAAGAGACAAGTGTCCTGCTCCTTCATCAAATGTCTTCAGAATTGAAAAGTTGCAGTGATCCTTCATGTGGATTATAAGATCTCTTGGATCAAGCTTATTGAACATGGAAAAGGGAATCAGATGTCCTTTTGGAATTTTTTTGTGGGTTTCTGTGGCTTGACTTAGCAAACTGTTCGAGCTGCAACTCTTGATCATATTGTGATTAAACAACATTTTATTGTTTTGAATCCTCATTTTCTATTGTGATTGTCTTTGGCATTGTTTTAGTCATATATTTTTTTGGTGATATCTTTGTTTTGCTTGTATTATGTTGTCATATTTTTTGACTGGTAAGTGGGTTTTGAGTGTTAAATAAAGTAATTTTTTTTAACTCATTATCGTAGTTTAAGGGAGATTATAGTTTTGTCGAAGAGACAAAATATTATGGGTTCGAGTACTACTAAATGATCGTGTTAGTTTTATAAACTATGAAAGAAAATCTCTTGTAAAAATTTATTTAAAAGTGTTTTCAAATCATATTTTATATTCTAATCCATTCCCACCCTTTAAAAAAAAAACTTTGAGCAGCCTTAGATTGTTATTTCAGTCTGTGAAACATAATTATTTATTTAATATCTAACTAAATCATAGTTAATTTAAATATAAATATTAATATTTTAGAATGTTATCATTCATGAGTAAGTCATGTCTCATAGCTAATAAGAACATTGAGATGTTCAAGATGTCTTATTAGCAAGGAATGAGAGTACATTATGAAAAGAACGAATATGATTAATTTCCAAGGAAAGAGTTTTGGAGCAATTAAATATTCTCCACTTCAAACTTTAGTATTAATCAAGAAAAAAAGAAATGTGTTTCGGATTGAACTATCTCAAGCTTATCAATCTAACTTTAGTGTAGTTTTTTTTTTCTTTCTTCAGTCTCTTGTTTTATTGCAAACTGTTTAGAATTTTTTTATTTATTTAAAAAATAACATTTTAAAAACACAATTTTTTAAAACAAAAATTTGTTAAAATTAAACTAATTACATTCATTAAAGGCAAAGAGAGGAGTCAGGAACAAGATCAGCAAGCGGCGGGGGGTCGGGAGATCTGGGCTTGATTGAGCTTAGGAAAGCGCCGGAGGGAGAAAGGGGCACTCGCCGCTACTAGTACTTACCTCTTCCTGCTTCTTTGTGAAAAAGTATTCATTTTCAATACGAGATGTCTTCGGGAGCAGAAGAAGCAAACGAATCAGCTTTCGCAGGGTTGGAACCATTCTTTGAGTCTAGCAGAAAGGAAAGAAAGTAGTACGGTACGCATGTAGCAGAGATGACTGGTAATTAACCGCAGAGACGGTGGAAGGTGAAGAGGTCGAGTCAGAGGTAAGGGTTGAACGCTAAGCTGCTTCTCAACTCTTAGATTCTTTTGGGAGTGGGAAAGCTGCAGTCATTCTTTGGAAAAGCCCGGTTCTCTTTGTCTTCCTATCAATCACGCGACGAATCTTAACGCGCGCTGCGCTGCCCGACACACAAAAAGAATTGCGATTTACTGAACCAACTCGACAACCAGAAACAGGCGACGTAGCCTGAAATTCCAATTTATGGGAAAACGAATTATAAATAATAAAAAAATCAAATAAAATTCAAAAAAAAAATTAAACGTAGATTAACAGTGAATTTAATCTAAATTATAATTAAATATTATTATTTAATTAATATTTAATATCTAATTAGAAAATTAAAGTTTAATGTTACGATAAATATTCAACTTTAATTAGCCTAAGACTTTTCATTTAGTTAGCATTGAATAATTGATGTCCAACATTGCATTTCAACAAAAATATAGGCAATAATGTTAATTAGTTATAGATAGGGATGACAATTTAAAACCGCCCCGTGAAAACCGAACCGAATTGCCCCGTTTCGGACGGTTTTCCCCGAAACCGAACGAGAATGGGGCGGGGATGGTATTTGTGTCTCCCGCCCCGACCCGCCCTGATTTCACCCCGTTTTCACCCCGATTCTGCCCCGAATACCATACACATAATTAAATATATTAAATCATCAATATATTTATTTATTTACTATATTTTATAAGAGTATTAAAATTTTTTTTTTTATAATAATATAAAATTTTAATATATTACAATATATATTATATTAAAAAATTGCTTTATATAATTTTATTGTATAATATTTATTTATTTTTTTAAATAAAAATGATTAATGGTGCCCTGCGGGATTCCCCGAAACCGAAAAAAACTGAACGGGGCGGGGATGGTATTAAAAAAATCTCCGAAATTAAAACGGGACGGGGATGGTAATTGCATTCCCCGTCCCGAACTGCACCATTGCCATCCCTAGTTATAGATTAATTGACAAATGAATGAACAATATTTATTTCTAATAAATATTTGAATAATTTTATTTGAAACTTTAATTCTAAGTAATATATACTTATTTTTTATTCATTTCATATCACTTCATCTTTTATTTATTTTTTCACTCTAGAATTCTAAAAATCCTCTTGTTTTTGTGAGTGTTTTTCGAGTTCTTTGCTCGGTATTTTTCGTTGAAACACGGTGATAGTTCAGGTACATTGATCAAGTTCGATGCATAGTGATTTCAGTGCAGAATCACTACTAGATTCGTTGTACACTGGGAGACAACCATCTGGGATAAGCTCCAGCACAAACAGGAGATGATGAAACTGTTTTAAGAGAAATGTGTCTAACACATCCCTCAAATCAACATTATATTCTATAACAATATATATATATATATTTCTGTTTATTTAAAGACAATAATACTAACGAAATGATTTTTTTTTTTAATTATGAGAACAAAAAAATCATTTCTTTTTGAGATGCAAAATGTTATACAAACCGACCAAATCTTTCCGAAAAGCAAGATAGATCACGACATCTCGTAACTTTAATTTTTTTTTTACATTTTATATTGGATTTAAAATTTTTTATAAACAGAAATACAACCAGACATAGACATTACAAATTTCTTATACAAAATGAAAGGAAAGTGAAAAAGATTGTATCAATGAGTTAACAAAAAAGTTGTATAATTAATTTATTTGTAATTAATCCATAATTTATTAGGTCTTTTATGCTTGCTATTTATATTTACTTGTAAAGCACTTGCTTCATTGGAATCACAAAATATCACAGATGAGACAACCCTTGAAACTGAATAATTTTCATGATGCTTATAAAAAAAATAAAGGGAATAACGTGTTTTTTTATTGCTAGAATAATGAAATAAGTATTATTTATGGTTTTAAAAAGGGGAAATACATGGGAAATTTGATGAAATAACCCTCATAAGAGAGTTATTTTTAAACTTAGCATAGCCCTTTTAATTTTTTCATTTATAACCTTTTCCTTATGGAAAATGTCTCTTTTGCCCTTTCATTAAAAAAAAAAAAATTCACTTTTCTTTTCCTTCTTTCTCCCGTTCTCCCTCACTCTCCCTCTTTTCAACTCCCCCAACTCTCCCCCTCCCTCGAAGACGACCGATCCAGCCCTCCCTCTCCCCGACGACGAAAAGCTCCCGAAACATCGACGACGATCCAAACCCACGTAACCCTTCCTCTCCCCCGACCCCCGACGAGCCCCCGACAAGAAGCAGAACGATTATCCATTGATATCCATTGAAGGTGAGTTTATGTTTAGGGTTTATTGTTTAGGTTTAGGTTTATTGGCTGACTGAATCGTTTTGGGTTTAAAATGCATCTGTCGAAAGCTGTTGCAGGTTGTCGTAGGCGAATGCGCATCTGTCGCAGACGAATGTGCATCTGTCGTCTGCGACAGATGCGCATCTGTCGCAGGCGAATGCGCATCTATCGCAGGCGAATGCGCATTTATCGTCTGCGACAGATGCGCATCTGTCGCAGGCGAATGCGGCATCTGTTTCACCCTTTCCCATTTTGCTGAGTCTAGTACACTATAGTAATAGTAGTAGTAGTATCCTTAGAGATAAACTTGAATGTCAGTACTACTTTGGACTTACTTAAATACCTCTTCTATGAGGGTATCGTCATTCTCATCTATAACTATTCCACTTACTGTTATTTTTTTGTTTTGTTTTGTTCTTAATCATGCAGGATATATAAGGATTGTTGCTTACTATTGTGTGTGTTTCATAATAATAAACTTATGCAATGTTCTGAATTTCATCAATCTCTTGTTGTTTTGTTCCAGGGACCAGAGAACTCTTCTTATTGGTGAACTTAGCAGTGTTGCTGATGTTTCACTTTGCACTGCATATTAATTGAGCTGATGACAGATGTCTAGATGATCGGTTCTTGATGATGAACTAGTTGGGAATTCCAGGAATTGTGATAATATACTAGTATCGCATTATATATGTGTTATACAATGTCCCCAAGATAGAATTTTCAAGATTCTATGTAATAAACAGTTCACTCTTTTCTATATATGTCATGGATCATCTCTTTTATTTATATATTTCTGAAACAATTGCACTGATGTTGATGTGTAAATAGTTTTTTTTTAAAAAGGTCAACTTCTCATTGAAAATAAAACGCAATATGCGTTTAGTGAATTACAAATGAGAAATAGAGGTAGAAGAGAAACAAAAATAGAAGAAGAAGAAGAAAAAGAATAAGGTTCAAAAAAAATCCCAAGTACAAATTCTTTTTTACGAATAGAAACAAAAGAATGTTAATGGGTAAATAGTAAAAACTCACTATTTGAGCTATAGTATGTTATTGTGTTCAATAAATAACACTATTTGTTATTGTGTCGCAGGCGAATGCGCATCTGTCGCAGACGACAGATGCGCATTCGTCTGCGACAGATGCGCATTCGCCTGCGACAGATGCGCATTCGCCTGCGACAGATGCGCATTCGCCTGCGACAGATGCGCATTCGTCTGCGACAGCCTTCGACAACCTGCAACCGCCTTCGACAGATCCATTTCAAACACAAAACGATTCAGTCAGCCCAAAACCTAAACCTAAACATAAACCTAAACACTAAGATGCGCATCGTGGTCAGAGGAGAGGTGGTGTTTGGGGGAGGATCGTGGTCGTCGTCGTCGGGTGTTTGGAAGAGGAAGAAACTGGGGTTCTTGCCTTGGATGGATCGTCGGGGGGGTTTGGGGAAGAAGAAGAAACTGAAGGAAATATGAAAAGAGGAGAGAGGGAAGGGGAAAAAGAGACAAAATATCACTTTTTTTTATTTTTTTTATTTGAGGGTAAAGGAGTCTTTTGCCATAGGCAAAAGGTTATATTTGATAAAATTAATTTTCCTATGCTAAGTTTAAAAATAATCCTCTTATGAGGGTTATTTCGTCAAATTTCCCAAATATATTGCATCGGTTGGAAAGTGCTGAATATATAGAGATTTAAAATCACCAAATAGGTTGTTGAACAAAATGTAAAAAAAAAAAGGAAGATTAATGAGAATTTTGAGTTTTTTTACATTGATTGAAAACCCAGAATTTGAAACAAATGTTGTTAAACATGTTAATTTTTTTATTTATTTTCAAATATATAATTTAAATATTATTTTAGATGTAATAATATTATGAAATATATCTTAATTATATATATATATATATATATATATATATATATATTAGTAAATTTAATAATTTAATTGAGTTTTTAATAAGGTCAACTATCTTTATTTGAGTTTGGACTAGAATATATTGATATATTTATTTAAAATCATTTTTTTTTGTCAAGTTTCTTGTACTAATATTAATTATTTTAATAAGGAATTATTTTTTATTAAATTAAAGAAATACACATGTAACATTAATTTACAAAATAATAAGAAATAGCGTCTAAAGTCAAATGAACTAAATAAAATTTTAAATGTTAAATAATACAAATTTACATGTATAACAATCATTATTATTATTATTATTATTATTAAGATGATACTTAAAAGATTCCACTTTTCTTATGATTATTCCAATCTCTTTTAAAGTTCAGAAAATTATATGAATAATTAAAAACATAGAAGTGAGCTGTGGCTTATAAATAGGAAGAATGTCATGTTTTTCATAATCTAATAAGACTGTTTTCAAATGTATGATCCACGAGCGCGATCTCGCCTCCGTGTCTCCTAGTATGACTAAGATGACCTTCTCGTTGTTCAGTTTAATATGTTGATGCATCTGATTCAATAAATGTCATGTAATATTGCAATGGTCTTTGAGATGTATAAGTCTATTCTAGATTTGATATTTGGGTCGACGTACTTCTGCATATGCTTAGGATTTGCTCTTTGTGTCTGGTTCGATCGTTTAACAGCTCTATAAGCACTAAAAATCTATCTACCCAATTTATAAATTTAAAAATAATTATTTTAATTATTTTTAAATGAATAAAATTAAAATAATTTAAACCAAAGGCCAAAGTCTAATTAAATAATTAATTAGATTAATTATTGTGTTAAAATCTAATTAATTAAGAGTAATGGCCCAAGAAAATAAATAAAATAATTTAGGATAAATTTTTATTCATTTTATCTCAAATTAATTTTAGAAAAGTCGAAGGATTAAAATAAATAATTTAGGATAAAATGTAGTACCCATTTTATCCCATTTTTTTTATTTAAACCAAAATGATGCAAAAAATAAAATAAATAGAAAAAATATTTGTCATATTTATTTTAAATATTTGGTGTATTTTAAAGATATAAAAATAAAGGCAAAAGAGTAAAAGAAAAAACCAATATCAAATAAACCTTTAAGGTTTTAAAATAAAATTTAAATTAGTAATCTAGTTTAGCCGAAACCCAAAGGATTCGGTGCAGTAAGAATTACAACCATCAAATAGGCGTTGGATTTTCATCCAACGCCCTAGCGCTGCCCACTACAAAGGAAAGAGCGCGCGCCCGCGAAGTAACGTATCAGTTAATGCCATGTTAGCTGAAACACAACAGAGAGCTTAGAACATGGAAGGAACGCTAACGGACTGCTTCGCATTCGCGTTTTTGCCCGAAACAACGTTGTTTTGCTTGTGGCTTTCGTCTTCATTGCGATCGCCGGACGGATAAGAACAACAACTATCTTTGATTTTTTAAAGGTGGAACTCTGCTATTTCTCAACCATTTTGGATGATTCGAAAGCTAGAAAGATCACCCTACTTCGGTGATCATTCCCCTATATCTAGGTGCATCATTGAAGCCTATCCTAACAATTGGCCAGAAGAACAGTCAAAATAGCATTATGTCTATTTGACTAATTAAAGCCACTTGGCTCCCTCAATTGACTTACTTCTGGAGGCTATTTATAGTCTCCCTTGATAATTCCGAAGTCAAGAGAACACATTTCAAGCCTCAAATCAGAATTTACAGGAAATTATCTATTGAAGCCCATAGCTTCTAGATTTATCAAAATATATACCACACCTTAAAGACTGGATCTAGGTATCATCAGAAGCTTCCTTAGGTCAAAGGAGTGTTCTCCAACACTTGGTAAACTTCCAATCATCCTTTAATTCATACTTACATTTTGAAATTAAAATTTTTATATTTCAGTTTTCATAATCTTGTATGATGTCTGGTTCTTGAATTTCTTGATTGAAAATCGATCTAAAGATCATTTACAAGATTTATGTGAAAGTTAGGCTCGATTAATCGATCTAAAACAAAAAACCCAAATTTGAATTTGGAAAATTGAAAACGAATTTTTTATTCTTAGACTAATCTTTAAGAATAGTAGCTCAAAAAGCTTCCTAGCATGTTTTTAATGTTGTTGGAAAACTATTTGGATCATGTTTAATCCATTCCGTTAATGTTGGATCAAAATCAAAATTTTCAAAATAATTCAAAATTTATAGTTCTTAAATTGGTCCAAATGAACAATCAATGTTCATATTTTTGGTACCAATCAATCATATGAAGTATAAGGAAGTTATTGGCAAACTCTTTACACTTTATTACAACCTAAAAACCAAAAACTCGATTTTTGGCATTCAAACTGTTTTGAATGAATCGAGCATCAGCCAGGTCGATTGATACCTTGAGATGATGTTCATAATGTTCCTAGGAGCTTTGTGAAACTATCCAAGCCCTTAGATCAAAGAATCCAAACAATTTTGATGTTCTTAAGGACTAACATGTCCGACGAAGACCGAGAAATTCCTACAAGGACTGAGAGGTCCACCGAGGTTTTCCAACTAGCATAGAGAGGTCTGACAGATGTTTTTTACATATGACAGATAATCGAACCAAGGACTAAGAAGTCTCGCACCCAATCGAGAACTCCTGAACCCAGACCGATGACTTTCACCTAGGACCGAAGCGTCCGACCGAGAATTCTAGCCAAGGACCAAGAGGCCTTCGCACCCCAACCGAGAATCCTAAACTAGGAGCGATGGATACCTGACTTAGGACCGTGGGATTTTTAGCTCAATCGACGAAAATGAACCCAGGAACGAGGACACCAGTCCTAAGGTCTATTTGGTTCCAATTTTAAAATTCCGAAATTATTTTTATAATTTTGGAACCTTAAATCATTTTCTAAAAATGCCAAAAATTAGAAAATTATTTCAAAATATTTTTGGGATATTTTCACAAAAAATATTTTGATAAAAGCTTATTTAAGATTTACTTTTAAACCCAAATGCCTTTAAATATTGATGTTCGTAAGGTATTTTCCTCCCTATTAAACGTCATCAGCAATAGTTACCAACATTTACATATTGTTGTTACAATTTTTAAATATACACAAACATGTGCATGTCTAGGGTTGGAAAAATAATTGGTTAAATAAAACGTTATACAACCGATTTTCAAAAGCTAATACTTTATAAAGTAGAGACCGTTTTTAAAACGGGTACGGAAGATGAAGCACAAAAGTCTTTTTTCGAGTATAACCAAACTTCGAACTAAAACGAAACTCAAGTGAAAAATACGTGGATATACGTACACATTTTATTGATTTTTAAAATCAATTGGAGACTTTGTTTTAAATAAATAATATTTTTAATTAATTTAAACACAAATTTTAAAAAATGAAATTTTAATTTGATTATAACAAATCTAAAGATTATTTAAACTTAAATCCAAATTAATTATTTTCATAATTAATTATTTTCAAAATTAATTCAAAAAGTTGTCAAGAATTATTTAAAATGATGTTTTATTTTAAAAAGATTCCCGATACGTAAACCGAGGTTGAATTTTTTGAACCACAAGTTTTTCTGGAACCAAGGGTTTTCTGGGGTTAGAAGCTATTTCTAAGAAACCTAAAGAAGATTGTTGATGGACGGCAAAAAAAAGGATTTGACTTTGCTCATGCTCCGTAGATGCAAAACCCGCTGCTATTGAATTAAGAACCGCTTTTATGGAAAAATTAAGAAGTCAATTCAATGGAGTTATTGAGATTTGCTGAATATATTAACCAAACAGGTGCCAAAAAATAAATTTGATTGAAGAAGACTAGGCATAAGTGGTTTCTTTTATAGAGGGTTTATCGGGTATAACTAATAGAAATTGATCTAGACGATGAAAGGCGTTGAGTGTCCCCTTTATTTTATAGCCCGGGCCTAGTAGCACGCTTGTAAAAGATTGATTTGAAAGTAGACAGATGTTCCCTCTATTTTCTTTGAGAAATCGAGTTAGCTGGGCTGCCAGAAGCAAGTAAGACGAGGGCGCTCTACTTCTCATTTACAACATCGACATATGTTGGATGCTTGAAGGCCCCGTTAGAGAGGAAGCTCAACTATAAAATGTTCAGTTCTTCAAGACGCTTGAACAAAGACAAGATAATCCGAGGGGAGCCCACGATGGAAAAAAAGTTTGATATCTAAAAGTTCCAAGAAGTGTTCTCTAAAAAACTAGGCTGGTTCTTTTGCTCGTTAGTAGGGAAAGGTTAGGACCGTCAAACCATGAGAATTGGTTTCTCCCGAAGCATCATAATAGTTTTTGGGGTAAAAGTTCATAGGTGAAGAGCCATTGGGATCTAGAGAATAAAAAAAAACTTTAAGGTTGGTCTAAACTAACATGGGTCTCTAGCATTCTTAGATTTGAGAATATAAACTCACCTTGACCATCTTGGGATCTAAACATCCATTGTTTGCCGGAGGTATAACTCTAAGTCTTATTAATATTTAGAGTAGTGACCGTAAAACACTAACAATTTAAATAAATTTAAAGTAGGATTTTCTACTACATAGGCTACGTGTCCTTTGGACCCTTCGTCCGCTAAAAAGTCAAGGATCTTCAAGACGCTCAAGCTTAGTTTATTCAATCATTTAAGGAGAATGAGGATCGAGTTATATTAAGTCACTAAGAGAAAAAGTCCTCCGACCTGACTAGGAGAGAACACACGGTGAAGTCAAGCCCTGACTTGTGGTGTTGCTAGGTTCGACCAAACCAAGCTAGATAGCCCCTCCAGAATGTTGATAAATTGGATAATTTCCCTACTACGCCCTTCAAAGCTTGCTTGCAAATAACTCATTCTCGTACTAATTTAGACTAAATAACATATTGTTGCTCCCTAGCCTAGTATTTCTACCCAAGACCTCGGTGGAACCGGTGAACCATGTGAGCTAGTTAAATGTGTGGCGTTCATTTCTTCCCGACCATGTTAGGCTAAATCTAGGTCCTTTTCAAACAGAAGGAGGAGGGAGGACTAGAGATTTGTGACATAAATACCCATTACTCTGACTTCAAAATGGGGTTCTGTGGGCCGGAAGCAATAATAATTGTTTGTGAGCATGAAATGAATCAGGAGTCCTATCTCATCCCTTCGCCCATCTTGGGAAAGATTCATGGCACATTTATCTCACTTCCTCGCTCATAAGGTTCGCGGTTGGAAGGGGAAGGGGAGGCCATGATAAATCCTTCTACGTGTCCTTGATCGCGAGAGGAGCACCTTGTTATTATGAAAATGCTACTTGTTATTTGTCAGGATATCTTTTTTGTCTCTCATGGTGATTTGGCTTGTAATAACCTAAGTATATCTAGGAGTTATTAAGGGAGTGTTGAAGAAAAAAGGTTGACAAAAGCATTTGAAAGGGAAGGACCTAAATGAATATCAACAAAGAACATATTGCAATCGAACTTATATGCTTCGATTGGAACTAGAAGTGGAAGAATAGACCCGACTAACTTGATTTCCTAAAGAAAAGAGAGTACCCGTAAGATCCTTTGCATAGAGGAGTCTTAATCTTTATATCGATGATAATAGGACATTTTATTACAATCCAATTACTAGGAAAACCTATATATTATCATGTATCCAAAAGTAGGTTGCCCCCTCTCTTTTCTATAGTTCACGGGGTAGTCAAAACTCTTGGACGATATCTCATCTCCGTCTATTAAAAATTGGAGGTCCAAATCGAGAATCAAAGGTCGACGTCGATTCACCGAAAGTGGCTAATTTGGCCGTATCAGGGACTTGGGCCAATTTAATCAATCAATATGTTCACAAATCCATCTTTGTTTATGCTCACCTCAAGTCCAAAAAGAATAAAGAGTAAGGGAGGAGTTGACAAATGAATCCAAAGAAATCTAGAAGAGCCAAGTTGAGCTCAAATCAATCGTGTTCGTGAATTGAGCCAAAGACGCTAGGTTCAGAAGGCGATGGTTTCATATGGCTGTAACCTCTGAAAAATCCTTTAGTATTGGTTTTACGAAAAAACTCGAGGTTTGAGAATTTCAACATTGGTTTGCATGTTAGGATTTTTTTAAAATACAACATTATTTTAAAATATTTTTAAATGATCCCTGACAACATTTAAAATTAATTAAAAATAATTAATTTGGGGTTTCATTTTTAAGTAATCCGGAGATTTGCGGTAATCAAATCACAATTTGATTTTTTAGAAATCCTTTAGTTTAAATTAATTAAACATATATAATTTAAAAGATTATTTATTATTTAAATAGAGTCAGCCATTGATTTTTTTTTAAATCAGTAAAAGTTGGCATACGTGTACAAACATATTAGCTAGAGTTTTCTTTTAATTCGTAGTTTGGTGGTACTAGGGAAAGGCTTCGCGCTTCATCCTCCGTACATGTTTTAAAAACGGTCTCTACTTATAAAGTTGACTTTTGAAAAATCGGTTGTATAACGTTTGAGTTTAACCAATTATTCTTTTAGTTATATTCATGTTTATAGGTTTTAGCGTTATTTAAAATATTGAAACAACAATATTAAAATGTTGGTACATGCTGCTGATGAGAACTATGGAGTATTATATCTAAAGAACATCAATCATTTTTAAGGGTGTTAGGGTTTAGAAATAAACATCAAACGAGTCGTAGTCGAAATATTTTTTGTAGAAATATCCCAAAAATATTTTGAATAATTTTCTAATTTTTTGGTGTGTTTAGAAAATGGTTTAGGGTTCCAAATTACAAAAATAATTTTGGGTTTTCATTCCTATTCTTTTTTCTCAAAAGATGGTTTAGACTAAACATAAATTCAAATAGAATGGAAGAGAAGGGGAACCACAAAGGCCTTAGACCGGAGTCCTAAGCTATGGGTCCATTTTTATCGACTGAGGTCTAAAAACCCTTTGTCTGAGTGTATAAACCCCATAGTCTTGGGTTAGCTCTAGACAATGTCCCTCAGTTTCGAGTTTAGGAATTCTCGATCCTAGGTTATGGAATTCTCGATCTTAAGGCCGGACCTCGCGGTCATAGGTTGGACCTCTCGGTCCTAGATATAAAAACCCATGGTTGGACCTCTCGGTCCTATTAAAATTCTCGGTCCTAGGTCTTGGTCCGGACCGATGATTATCGGTCGGACCTCTCGGTCCTAGGTGTAGGTCTCTCGGTCCTCAAGCACACAAAATTGGAGATTTTATATTTTTGATTTAAGCTTATATTTTTTTATCTAAAGGTTTGGGTAGCTTCACAAATCTCTCAGAAACATGTTGATTATCATCTCAAGATCAATCAACATAGATAATGATTAAATCGTTCAAAACAAATTGTGATCAAAATTGGATATTTGATTTTAAAATTGTTTTTGAGGAGAAATGAGTTATCCAATATATTTCTTATATCTCATATACTTGATTGATACCAAAACAACTAGAGACTCGTGACATAAATACCCATTACTCTGACTTCAAAATGGGTTCTGTGGGCCGGAAGCAATATTAATTGTTTGTGAGCAGGAAATGAATCAGGTGTCCTATCTCATTCCTTCGCCCATCTTGGGAAAGATTCATGACATATTTATCTCACTTTCTCACTCATAAGGTTCGCGGTTGGAAGGGGAAGGGGAGACCATGATAAATCCTTCCACGTGTCCTTGATCTGGTGCCTACGACATTCAATGGGAGTTGGCCCGTTTAAGGGCGAGAGGAGCACCTTGTTATTATGAAAATGCTAGTTATTACTTGTCAGGATATCTTTTTTGTCTCTCATGATGATTTGGCTTGTAATAACCTAAGTATATCTAGGAGTTATTAAGAGAGTGTTGAAGAAAAAAGGTTGACAAAAGCATTTGAGAGGGAAGGACCTAAATGAATATCAACAAAGAACATATTGCAATCGAACTTATATGCTTTGATTGGAACTGGAAGTGGAAGAATAGACCCGACTAACTTGATTTCTCAAAGAAAAGAGAGTACGTGTAAGATCCTTGGCGGAGAGGAGTCTGAATCTTTATATCGACGATAATAGGACATTTTATTACAATCTAATTACTAGGAAAACCTAGATATTATCATGTATCCAAAAGTAGGTTGCCCTCTCTCTTTTGTGTAGTTCACGGGTAGTCAAAACTCTTGGATGAAATCTCATCTCCGTCTATTAAAAATTGGAGGTCCAAATCGAGAATCAAAGGTCAACGTCGATTCACCGAAAGTGGCTAATTTGGCCGTATCAGGGAATTGGGCCAATTTAATCAATCAATATGTTCACAAATCCATCTTTGTTTATGCTCACCTCAAGTCCAAAAAGAATAAAGGAGTAAGGGAGGAGTTGACAAATGAATCCAAAGAAATCTAGGTTGAGCTCAAATCAATCGTGTTCGTGAATTGAGCCAAAGCCGCTAGGTTTAGAAGGCGATGGTTTCATATGGTTGTAACCTCCGAAAAAATCCTTTAGTATTGGTTTTACGGAAAAACTCTCGGTTTGAGAATTTCAATATCGGTTTGCATGTTAGGATTTTTTTTTAAAATACAACATTATTTTAAATGATTTTAAAATGATCCCTGACAACTTTTAAAATTAATTAAAAATAATTAATTTAGGGTTTCATTTTTAAGTAATCCGGAGATTTGCGGTAATCAAATCACAATTCGATTTTTTAGAATTCCTTTAGTTTAAATTAATTAAACATAATTAATTTAAAAGATTATTTATTTTTTAAATAGAGTCAGCAATTGATTTTTTTTAAATCAATAAAAGTTGGCGTACGTGTACAAACATATTAGCTAGAGTTTCTTTTAGTTCGTAGTTTGGTGGTACTAGGGAAAGGCTTCGCGTTTCATCCTCCGTACATGTTTTAAAAACGGTCTATACTTATAAAGTTGGCTTTTGAAAAATCGGTTGTATAACGTTTGAGTTTTAACTAATAATTCTTTTAGTTCTATTCATGTTTATATGCTTTAGCGTTATTTAAAATATTGAAACAACAATATTTAAATGTTGGTACATGCTGCTGATGAGAACTAGGGAGTATTATATCTGAAGAACATCAATCATTTTTAAGGGTGTTAGGGTTTAGAAATAAACATCAAACGAGTCTTAGTCGAAATATTTTTTGTGGAAATATCCCAAAATTATTTTGAATAATTTTCTAATTTTTTGGTGTTTTTAGAAAATGGTTTAGGGTTCCATATTGCAAAAATAATTTTGGGTTTTCATTCCTATTCTTTTTTCTCAAAAGTTGGTTTAGACTAAACATAAATTCAAATAGAATGGAAGAGAAGGGGAACCAAATAGGCCTTAGACAGGAGTCCTAAGCTATGGGTCCATTTTTATCGACCGAGGTCTAAAAACCCTTTGTCTGAGTGTATAAACCCCATAGTCTTGGGTTAGCTCTAGACAACGTCCCTCAATTTCGAGTTTAGGAATTCTCGATCCTAGGTTATGGAATTCTCGATCTTAAGGCCGGACCTCGCGGTCATAGGTTGGACCTCTCGGTCCTAGATATAAAAACCCATGGTTGGACCTCTCGGTCCTAGGTCTTGGTCCGGACCGATGAATGATTATCGGTCGGACCTCTCGGTCCTAGGTGTAGGTCTCTCGGTCCTCAAGCACACAAAATTGGAGATTTCATATTTTTGATTTAAGCTTATGTTTTTTTAATCTAAAGGTTTGGGTAGCTTCACAAATCTATCAGAAACATGTATCATGTCAAGATCAATCAACATAGATAATGATTAAATCGTTCAAAACAAATTGTGATCAAAATTGGATATTTGATTTTAAAATTGTTTTTGAGGAGAAATGAGTTATCCAATATCTTTCTTATATCTCATATACTTGATTGATACCAAAACAAGAACAATTGTTCGTTTTGACCAAATCAAGAACACAAAAATTTTAATTATTTAGAAAATTTTGATTTTGATCAAACATGGTCGGGATGGATCAAACATGATTCAAACAGTTGTCCAACATGATTACAATCATGTTGAGAAGCTTTATGTGCCGTGATTCAAGAGAATTAGCCCAAAAATAGCAAATATATTTTTTTAAAATTCAAATTTAAATTTGTTCTGTTTTAGGTTGATTCATTGTTTCTAACTTATTAAGAAAGTTTCTAACCTAGAGCGTTGGATGAGAACCCAACGCTGATCCAATGGGTGCGGTTCTGGCTGTAAGTTTTATTCCGGATCCCAGATACACTAGATCGCAAATTTATTTTAATTTTAAAACCTTAAGGGTTTGTTTGAAATTGATTTTTATTCACAATTTTGTCTTTAATTTAAATCTTTTTAAATACACAAAATATTAAATTAAATATGAAATATTTACTAATTTAATTTAATTTATTTTATTAAAATTATTTGTTTTAATACCTTATTTTTTATTAAAATTGTTTTAAGATAAAATAGTATAACATTTATCCCAAATATATATATATTTTTTAATTAATTAGACTTTAATTGTTTACCCTCCTCTTTCCAGGTCCAACCTCTTCGGTTAGAGTAGCATCTTAGAGCACGCCCATTTTAATTCCATGTTTAAAATCAAGATTCAATTGTCCTATCTTGAAATCTTTTGGGAACCAATATAGTGAAAAATTATCCTCCTCGATACATGCCTCTAGATCGATGAGAAAAAAGTGATAAGGATTTTTGTCATTTGATTTAGGAAAATAGTATTCTGTCATACGGTAAGTGATGTTTCCAGTGGTTGACAGGTAAGTAACGTGGTTCTTGCATTTCCACGAACGCGATCTCGCTCGTAGCCCTCGGTCACTAAGACGACCTCGTCTGCTCTCTAGGACACGACCAACCTTCCAAGTTATAGCATTTTAGTAGGGGAGTTGATAACATAGTAAACTCTTCCTCAATCAATTAATCCTGGTCAAAGTGTAAAAGATGATTCGGCGGGAGGAAAGAGTGTTTGAGGAGTTGGTAGTACTCGATTTGCAGGCTCACCGAAGAGTCATACAATAGAAGATGGCAAACCAAAAAGAGTCCGGCATTGGAAGGCCTCGCTACCCCAATTGGTTGTAAGGAACTAAAAATCTAAAAAAGTAAGGAAGCGGTAGATTATACTCCAGAAGTCGAGAAAGGCTGAAAAATATACACGTCTCAAGATAGAGGTTCCATGCATGGAGCGAGGAGGCTCCAAGCCATACCAATGGAAAAGCTGAGGCGATAGACAGTGAATCAACCCATCTAACTCAATTTCCCAGATTTTATTCGCCTCCCACCGATTTTCATGGTGTAAGCATTGTTCAACTTGCGCCCTTTCTATAGTTGTAGGGAGGCCTGAAGGCCACTTTCAAGCGAGTAACTGACTATTTACCTTTTGCTTTTATTGATTCTGAAAATATTGGGATCCTTACCTATTCTTACTATCTCATCTCTGTATCTCATTATTTCTCTTATCATCCAATTCAGAGGAAGAGCGACAACCAGATGAAATCGGTAACGACGAGGCTACCTTGAGGGTCTGCAAGAGAAGATTCATGAAGGCAAGTGTCTACCATTTTTGGAGTTTCCCTTAGTTTTAAAAAATTTTTGTTAGTATTTATACAGGCATCGAAAGACAGTAACAAATTGAATTAATAGATTTTCAATGCGTCTGAATTTAGTGTCTTTGTTTCACGAGAGTTGCTCAAATAGGAATAGTAGGGGACTGGTTGGACTATCATGAGGAGGGTAGTTCAGATAAGGATTAAGAAAGACTAAACTAAAGAAGAATGTCTAGGTGTTCCCAAAGATATACTTTTGGGTCAGGCCATCTCTTCCAGATCTAACATTGACGGGAAGCTTCCCACTATAACTAATATAGAAAGAGACTACACGTGGACCAACCAAAATAAGTTATACAACCTCAAAACGACCCTTTTTAATCAAGACATACTATCGGTTAAGTTCTTTTTTTTTCGCTTTTCCGGAACCGGTACAGAAATGAGTGCATTTTTTAGGCTGTTAAGTAAGACAATACCTCTAGCTCTGGAAAGTGAAAGTCTTTTTTTTTTTTTTTTTTTTTTTTTTTATGAAAAACGTAATAAGACAAGCAAAATGAGGAATTCGCTCGAGGAGGGGCTCTCTAATTATCATATCTCAAGAATTTATAAGTTTGGTATGACCAATTTACTCAACAAAGGATGCGATGAAAGAGTCACGATCCATCACATGGGTGAGAAGGGCGGACTCCTTCTTCAACACCTTCACATCATTCCCTTGCGTCCGTTTAGGCCCCGCTTAGGTCCTTCTCGATTCTCCTCGAATTGGAGGATCACTTCAGTTAGAGAGGCGGAGGAGGAAAACTGATAAAAGATCATTTCTTTCATTCTACGCTATTGGGAGGCAACAATGAGTTTCGTTTTAGTCTTGAGCTAGGGGAACCTGCACACTCAAGAGAAGTGTAATCATTTTAATGTACTTTAACTATTTACTTCCACAACTTTTCTAAGTCTACAAGGGAACTCTTAGTTAGGTCCCTGAGCACACAAACCTTCATAAGCCCCTGAGCACACAAACCTTCATAAGCTCCGGTTAGAACCCGGAAATGGAAGGGCAAACAACCATCATAGTTGATAGCAATCAGAGAACCTTTTATTTTTCGTTTGGCTCTTGGAATTCAATCCAGCAGTGGTTGTAACAGCTCGCAAAATTTGTTCCCTCCCCATATAGGTATTCGAATCACATCGTTATTCGATTAAAAAAATCTTCGTTTCGAGAACCGTTACAGGCCCGACGTATGAAGTAGGAGGAAATCGGTGTTGAGGGGGCTTTTTTTTGGTGGAACCAGAGGCTATTCTAAGATAAGTCTTTTTCTCGGCGTACTTCCCATTCCAAAATAAAAAATGGATTCTCTACAATGAGACTATCAGATACAGATCTATGTAGGGACTTGGCCTACCCCGAAATAAATAAAAATAAAATAAAATAATTTTTTATGGTAAAAATGTGACATCACCCCTAATTTTTTAAATTTTTTAATATAATTCACTGTTTATTTATATAATTATTAAAATGTAATTAAACATACATTTATCCACTCGTTTAATCTAATATCTTCTTATTTTTTAAGTCTATCCCAATTTTTTTCAAATCCACCCCAACTTTAAATTTTGGGTCCGTCCCTAGAGACTATGATACAAGGTAATCGAAGTCCCGGTTACCTTGCAGATCTCAATGACGCGGTGATGCCATAAGTTGTTTTGATATATGATTTTATCTTGTTTCTTTTTGCAAGTACTCACCTATTTCAGCTCCCTTATCTTTCTAATCAGCATTTTATGTTAGAGTGAATTCAAAAACGAGATTATATTATTCTTACAAGTTTATTAATATATATATATATATATATATATATATATATATATATATATATATATATATTTATTGGTCCAACTCACAGATAAAAAATTCTTAACCACATTAATATAAAAGTGCAAATGTATATATATATTATGGATAGAGCAATTTCCCTCTTATTATTAAACAAAACCTAAAAATTTGGTATACTTATTATAACTTAGAATTATTAAAAATCAAAGGCATTATTAATTAGTTCAAACACTTGTGTCTCTACTTAAAAGATTCAAACAAACCATGATTAGTCTCCCCAAAAGACATCTCCCCCATTAGAAGATCATGTCCGTCCGTTCCACCATCATGATGATGATCAAGAAACCATTTCTCCGTTGGAAGTAAAGACACTTGTTGATGACTGCGTTCTCCATCATAATTCGCAGCCGTCTGATCATGATCATGATCACGATCATCCCCATCACAACTCGAAGACGAATTAAACCTAGAATATGAATATGAATACGAATACTTATGATTAGATCCAAACCCAGCTTCTTGCTCCGATGGGTTTGACCATTTTCCATGGCTATTAACGGAGCTATGAGCAGTTGCATCGGAGCTTGTTTGTGATAAAGATGGTGGGTCGTTCTTGTTTTTCTTTTTCATCCAATTTGGGAGGAGTTTTGCTATGTTTTCGGCACTAGTTAAGTATGAACTGGCCAACGGCGGCGACGGCGACGACGACGGCGGAGGTGATGAGAGTAATATGATTGGTTCTTGTGTAGAGGATGATGGTTGATTATGAAGTGATAAAGCTTCACTTAGGGCTTGTTTGGCTTTGTGAATATCGGTTTGAAGTCTTCTTTCCCATCTACCCTTATTGGACATGTTTGGATAATGATTAGATCTTGGTGAGAGTGAGAGTATTGAGGTTTCTTGGTTTTGATTGTTTACATTATCATTCTCTTGAAGGATGTGTCCGAGTTTTTTCTTTAGATGGGTATTCCAGTAATTCTTGACATCATTGTCGGTTCTTTGTGGGAGATAAGAAGCTATTGCTGCCCACCTAAAAAAACAAAACCAAACAATCAAACAATTAATTTTATAACATGTTATGTTTTTTTTTGTTTTCAAAAAAGAATTTAGTATATGAAATGTTACATGAAACATCCAAATTTGATTTGACAAATTTTAATAGAAGTCATATTAGATGTATCATGAATATGTTATCAAAAGAAAAACCAGATATTCAAATCAAGATTCTCGAAAGAATTGAGGTCAACCTAAAGCTTTAAATCCTTTGAGGATGTATCAATGACATGGTTCGACTTTGATCTTTTTCCCGTCTTATTGTTTTTCATTTGATAAATTCATGACAAACCCTTGTCAATATTTCACTTTTTAAGTAGCATTATTCTAATTGAATGTGGATTAACGAAAAAGAGTACTCATGCTTTCAATGGAAAAAATGAAAAATGAATATTAAGATAGCACTATGATTAGTAAACCTATCATCTTATTGTTCTCTTAACCATATTTTCATATCAATTGTAACTTGTTTTAATTCACAAATACACGCGTCTCGGTCTCTTATTTGCGATGAAACAACAAAGAAGGTTCAAGAGCTAGGGTTAGGAGATCAATTATAAGAGTTTGATGATTAAGAATGAAATCATACCTATTACCAAGAAGTGCTTGAAGTTGAATGATGAATTTATCTTCTTGATGAGTGAAATTTCCCCTTTTGATCCCAGGACGAAGATAATTATTCCATCTAAGTCTACAACTCTTGCTACATCTAATTAACCCTAATGAAAGCATAAGAACACGATTAATTACGAATGAAGAAACATATTAAACAAAAGAAAGATGGAACATATATAGTACCAGAATTGGAAGGAACATCCCTCCAGTTTCTTGGACCATGTAGTTGGATATAAGAAACCAAGATGATGTCTTCCTCAGGGGTCCATGGCCCTTTCTTCACTGATCCCATTAATAATTTATCACAGCAAGGAGCTCTTCCCATACTTTCTTTCTTAATTTTCAGGCTCAAATATTGCTGAAATGATCTAATTAGTTTATAAGATTTCCATGCATACCTCTCTATATATATAATGTTGGGAGAAACTAATTAAATCACTTGCATCATAAAAGAAAAGAGTCAAAGCAGACAGCCAAGAGCATTAATTAAATCAATCTAACACCTTCAAAAAGTCAACTTGCATACTCGTGTGAGTGACAGAGATGGGTTTGTTTGATATTGGTTTTCTTTTTCTTTAGAAAATTGGTTATGATTTGGTTACTTTGTTTGATTGAAAAATGAATTATTTGAGATTTTTTTTATCAGTTAAATGGCTAAATTTCTTTTTAAGATATAGTGTGAAATACAAAAGAAAAATAACGTAAAAAATCCGACCTCAGAAGAGAAATACATCAACTGCATAGTGTTAGACGAGAATGGATAAGAGAACAAAGAATAGTGAGTCACAAAATTGAAAATATCGTAAAATAAATAAAATCGAGAGTAAAAAGAAAAGCTTATAAAGTTTATAACGAAATCGAGAGCAAAGATGAGATATTGTTTTATTTAAAGGGTTGTGTAATATTGTTTAGAGGTGTTATAATGATTTTATTGTATTTCTTGAATTTTTATAATATATTTGTGATAATAAAAATGTTCTGATTTAAGGTATTAAAGTAGTTCAAGGGTTAGAAATATTGTTAAAGTTTTTTAAATGGTTCATTTATTAATATAATATCATTTAAGCACACCAACCAAAAAGATAATATTAAAAAATAAAATTTAAAAAATCACTAAATATGAAATAAGAAAATAATACAAATATATTGCCCAATAAATCATCGAGCTCATAGGCCCTCGAGAAGAACGTTTAACTCCGAAATACTCCACCGACTTTTAAGAACAAATATAAAAAAACGTTAAATAGCGGGTTCTTCCTTAAATCTTGTATTATTTTGTTTACATGATTTTTTAATGTTAACTGATGATGTCTTTTTTTTTTATTGATGTTTTGTAATAACTTAACTTATAATAGTTTTGGTTTGTAGAGGTGTGATTTTCCATTCATGAATCAATGAAAATGAGTCTCAATTCATAATAAGATGGAGGAAGAAAACAAGTTAACTTTTTATCAAAACAAACCAGGCCTGAGGGCTAAGACAAGAAGGTGTGATGAAAAATTATATATTGCATTAAAGAGAGAAGTAAATGACATAAAATACCGCTATATAAATTACTTAAAAATCTAGTTGAAGAGTACTATAGTCGGTGGATTTACCTTCACAACTGATATCACTTCTCGAGCCCTGTTTGTTTTGGGTTATTTGACATTATTTTTAAATAACTCACCATCACATTTCACATCTATTTATTAATTACTAAAATATAAAAATATATTTTCTAAAAATGTTTTTTTTATTATATATTTATAATATTTAAATTTTTTATTCAAATAACCCACTTTCTTTTTTATAAAACAAAATTATTTTAAATAAGATTAATTATTAAATATTTGAGAGCCAGAAGATTTCATGATCTTGTTCTTTGGATGGCTAATCATTGCCGTATGTGTCAAAAAGATGTTAAATCGACAACTCACTTATTTTTGTATTGTCGAGTGATGACTAGTATTTGGAGTTTTTTGTAGAGTATTACTGCGATAGTGAGATTTATTGGGTGATGTCCGAGTTTTTAGGTAGTTGCTGAAAAGTTTGGATTGATGCAACTGATATAACAATGTTACATATTTGGGTTATCATCTCAATTATTCTTTGGTGGACTATCTAGTTGGAGAGAAATCGTCGAACATTCAATGATCGTAGTCGTTCGATGCGTATCATTCATAATACTATTGTTATGATGCTTTCTAAGATTTATTCAGGAAAGTCAATAGAGTCTATCGGTGAATTAATCGTTCTTCTCGAGAATTTACGAGCTCGATAACTTATTAAGCATCGTGTTTTTTTACTTTTAATTTTTTTTCATGTTTTTTAAGTTAAACAATTTTTATTTTTATTTTTAATATACATAAACTTTTTTTTAATTAATTTTTAATAGATCATTATATATTTGGAAATTTTACGGAAAAACCTAACTATTACAATTTTTTTTATCTTTAATCAAATCATTATATATAGTAAACAAATACCAAGATAAAAGTATTTAGTAATATATATCTAAAAAATCATTTTTTTCACAAATCATATCAAACTGAAGTTTATTTTAAAAAAAAAAACACTTTTTATCCCTAAAAACCAACATCAAACGAGCTTATGTTTCCTTAAAAATTGGGTCATTTACTTTGTTTGAAAAAGAAGTGCCTAAAATAATTAAAATTCCCCGTTTTATCTGCCACCAAATTTCATCAATGAAGCTTTCATCACTTCGAGCATATTATGGAATGGTTTGACCTCCATTTAAGAAGAACAATCTTATTCTTATTCTTATTATTATTATTATAATAAGTGATAAAAATAATTTAATGATATGTTTAACTTCAAAACAACCAAAATATTTACTAATCGGGTTATAAGTCGGTTATTTATAAATTTAAATTAACACGTAAATTTTACTTAATCAAAAACTAATATCGGACCATATATTATATCATATAGTAGGTCGAAAGGACAATTGTTTGATGAATATCCGATCCTATATATCTAATAATTAATATTAACGTGTTTTAAACTAATTTTAAAATAATAAAATAAATAAAAACATTAATATTATAACAATTTGTTTTATTAAGTCGCACATAAATTTAATCAAGTTAGTATTTGTAAAATTCATTCGTTAATCATTATATTACAAGTACCTATCATATTTCTTCGGTTATTTGAAAAAAATTATATTTGGTCATAATATGTCGCTTATAATCAATCAAGATCCTATATTCGACATTATAACAGATGAATCAAATATTTTTTAGTTTAGATTGGATCAATATAACGGTTAGGTAGTTCGGATAGACTAATGTTCACCCATAATTTACGGTATGATACATACAAAACTATTGGAAAAAAATTGAACTTTGAGAGCATCCAAAAAAAATAATTTAAAATCCAAAGATTTCCGACAAAATAAATCAAAGAAAACATCTGCGACAACATTCTTCATTTGTTATTGCTTTGCATTCACTCATGCTTAATTCTGATATTATGTTTATATTTTAGCTAAATCAAATGCATACTTAGTTATTTAAAAAAATTACATGAATGTTATATAGAATAATATATTTGTATGATATTATCATAATTTTTTTTTTTCTTATAAACTTAATTTAACATCTATATATTAAAAACAAACTATTTAATTCCATATATAACATTAAATACAATATATATTTTTATTCTAACATTAAAAAATTGACAAATATCATAATAGTCATTGACAAACTTAACATTGACTTTAATTATGCTCATAAAGAGGATGGTGGACTGATTAATTAGAGGGATTACATGAGTTTTGAGATATTTGTTGATTTTGTGTGATCATAATGTTTGGTAATCTATGATGGTGACTTAGATGCCGAAAATCATAGAACTTTTAACTATTATAACCGATTTATTAAATTATTTCATATCACGATACAAATTAGTTTTGTTTAATTTATTCATACTACAAAAATTAAATCATAATCCAAATCACTTTCTCTTAAAGATCTATTGATCACTATTGGAAGTCACACAAACCTCTTACCTTTTTCTAAGAAATTGCATTAGACCAAGCAAGTGATGCAAGAATGGATCATATTTGGTGATGAATAATGTTGGCAAGTGTGATGAGACTTAACAAAAAAAATAAAGTGCCTATTCCCGTAATCTTTTGATGAATTATATGAATTGAACGATTAGAAGAATACTTACTAAAAAGATACGACCTACTCGTTCAATAATTAATTCAACATCCGTGAATAACTTTTCTTTGTTTTTATTTTTCACGTTTCTATTTAAACCTTGTTTTATATTTAAAAATGCCCTCATAGTCATGTACTCTTATGAGTACTGAATTTTTTTTATTTGTTTGTACTATTGTTTGCATCTATTAATAAAAGTCCTTTTATCTTGAAAAAAAAAAACAAAGCAAGTGAATGAAGTGATGCACCTACATACTTATTTGATGAAATATTGTTTTTTTTTCTTATTCATTTAAACAAAAGAAAAAATAACCATTCTTATTATTAATTAGTACCAAAGTCTGGCACCCTTTAATTCCATGGACTCCTAATTCAATTTCCCTTGTGGGCACCACTCCTTGAGCATGCACCATTATAATACCCATTTCTAAGGAGAGGCGGCTAATTAAAGGTCATAGCACACCATATTAATACACAATGGCAATGTCAATAATGTTGGCCCATTGTGTATTCATTGGGTGATCTCCAATCTCAATCCACGCCCACATTTGTGGGCCCCACTAATCGAATCGGTCTCTATACATTGCTATGAATCTCAAGTTTTCGGTTCGGTTTTTAGGATAAGATATATGACGTACTCGTTTTGTGGTCCCATCACCCACATTGGTTTCGAATATTGAATTTTCGGGTTTTAGGATATGGTATAACCCGTGCTCGTTATGTGGTCCCGTTACCCACATTGTTTTCGATATGTTACCATGAATCTCGATTTTAAGATAGGATGTATACCGCGTGCATTTCGTGTTTGGTGGCTTAATATATAGTGTTGACATGCGGTCGTTTGACATACTTGAATGCATGAATTTTGAAATGGTACACCAATATGTTCATGTATGATGTATCATGTGTTGAGGATGGTGTAATTTGATAGATGGACCACATCTATTAGGGACATTTATAATTTGTGTTTATGGAGGTGGTAACGGGACCATCTCCATTCTTTTTTAAAGGATAATATTTTCTTCATATAGTTTTGTAAAAATAGTGTGCTTATTTTAATAAAAAAAAAATTATAACTAACGAAGAAAGTCAATAAACAACTCAAAAAGATAAACATAAAATGATGAGTCATGATTATCAAAACACTAATAGGTGAATCATGTTTGTGAGTAGGAGTTATGTAGGTGTTTGTACTTTGGGTTGAGCTAAGCATAAATAAATTATCAAATATTAAATATCTATGTTTAAATATTTTACTTAATTATTGTAAATTCTTATTCGTAATTATTTGAATAATCATAACCAAAATATATTACATCTCTCTCTTATTCGTCACTTAATTCATTAATCAAAATATTAAAATATATTTTATTTTATTATTATTTTTTATTTTATCATTATATATTAATACCATTTAAATATTTTTATCAAAAAAAAATATTAATCTCAAAATCATTACCAATCATTTAAATAACCGTGTTATTTAAGTAACTCGAATCCGAACCAGGCCTAAAGTAAACCTCTACATTTTGTCTGGAATTTAATTCTTTCCAAGTACATTTAAATTTTAAATTTTAAATTTTTTAGCATTAAATTTAAAACCCTTAAATTTTTTTCTTACATGCCCCCATTAACTCTAGTCCTTAGTTTGTTTGTTAGGTGCATCACGCTCGTGAGTGAACATACTTCTCTTACCACATGATCCATGTATAATGTTTTTTCACATAAATTATTAAAATATCCATACATTACTTTATAATATTAATTTATTAAGACATTTTAATTATATAACCCAAATACTTAACTTTTTCATTAAGTAATATCTTCCCCAATATCAAATAATGTCAAAATTAACTCCCTATTAACCAATCCCTATGAGTTCCACCTAAAGTAGTCTTTACAAGTGTATTTGATAAGACCACAAGCTACAAGTTCACCAACTAAACTAATTATTAGCATTTTTACATGTGTGTTTATTTAGATTGATGCCTTTACATGGACCATCCATAATATATATTCAACCTTAATATTCACCTTATCACAAAACACACCTAAAATACAACGAGTTTAACTATTTGAGAGTGACAATAAAAACATAAGCAAAAAAAAATGTTTAACAACGAACAAACATAACATAGAATCTAGTGTTAACAAACTTAGAGATCCTAAAGAAGATCCATGAATTCATCGACCGTTTTTACCGGTTTTTCGAAAAGATCTTCCATATTGTTATAATAATAGTGTTGTGGAGTAAACGCATCGATCGAACGTGATCATTTAATGTCCTACGGTTCTTTTCGAGCCAAATAGTCTATTAGAAAATAATTGAGATAGGGACTCATCGACTCAATTCAACTAAGATCGCGATTTCTATCCAAACATCTCAACAACCGACGATTGACTCAGTCATCATCCATTCATTGTCAATCATGTTCCAAAATAGACTCCAAATCATTTTTTTATAATGAATTAAGAATTTTATTAAAAACTATTAAAATCATTACACAAGATCCAAGAAAGACCTAAATACCTAAATGATTATATCCTATTAAGATGCTAATAAACAATACCCAAAGGTCCCAAAGATATATGCTTGTTTATCTATGTAATTTCTTACTTGATTTGCTTCCTTAATCACAAAGCATATTTTTTTAAGTTCATTGCATATTTGTTGAATCTTTCAAAACGCATAATTGCTTCTATCATCATAAGATCCATTAATAGATTTTTCTCCCAATTGAATTATATCAATCTCTCGTGCCTCAAGCCACAGTCGATATAGTTGAACAGTTTCCAACCTTATTCAAAAGATTGTATTCATGGCATATATCTTTTCCAAAAGAAAGTTTTAATCTTTGGAAGGCAATTAGGTTCCATAGTGTTTCCCATTCAAGAAAGTAGGCTCAAACCTTGAATCACTCACTTGATAAGCCATTTTAACAGTAAAACTTTCAATTGTTTATTATAAAAGCTAATTGGAACTGATGCAATTTTCTGAATAAATCTATGAATTAAACTTCTAATACAACTAAGAATGATTCCATTGAGACATATTTCTGATACATTAGGTCATTGAGACATATTTCTGATACATTAGGTCTTGTACCCTCGTGTTCACCCATTACTATTTGATTACATGACCGAGTCAAGGAGCCATTCAGGAGCCCTCTTTACTTATTCGGAAGCTCGTGGCATGTTCACGATGGGTTTGATCTTCGCGAGATCCACCTCTATCCCTATCTGGCCGATCATAAAACCATTTTGATGCTTCAAAATAAACCAGGGGAAAAGCTACCTTTGCTTCTTCAAAGAACAGACTGTCAGAGTAGCCAAGTAAGAAAAGACCTTTGAAGTTCGATTTTTTTTTTTCTTTATATTATAACTTTGTTTTCTCCTGCGGGTGGTGCTGAGGTAAGCCTTAGCTTTGAAGATGGACAGTTTGATCTAAATAAGGGTTTGAACATGTACCATTTAAGCTTCAAACTTTGAATGGTGTAATATCATATTTTGAATTCTTATTTTACCATAAAATTTTCATCTTTTTAATTTTTTAAAAGAAAGAATATTTAAAAACGATGTGTGCCGAAAGTGGATTGAGTGACTAAAAAATATATGATGCAGGTATTTGAGAAAATTCGAAAATATCTAAATTTGATATATATACCTAGAAAAATAACTTTGTACGGTAGACCTTATTTTTTTTTAGACCTACGCATTTTATACTACCAAACATGGTTTTGCTGCGTTGCGATGTGTAGGTTAGTTGAGAAAATTCGAAAAGAAGAGAATTGAATTTTTTTTTTTTAATGCTACTTTAAAATAAGAAGACGACGTTCATCCGTTTGGAACAAATCTTCAAATTACCAAAATTGTGATAGTTCCAATCTCATATGACACAATTCAAATTTGAACCCCATTTGATGAAAACAACTCAAGTTCGAATCTCAAATATCAATCGAGCCTTTTGACATAAGATAGCCACAGTACCGAAGAAAATAAAAGTTTTTAATCCTTCACAAATCTCTCTAAAAATCTCACAATGAGCATTTAGAAATTAAAAAAAAAAAAAAACAATTTCCATGTAAATCCAATTTTCCTGGCTGTTTCTCATTCAAAAGTGTTTCCAAATGAACCTAAAAATCTTTCATTAACATTAAACAATAATCTATGCTTAGACAACATCTCACCCTAAGATTCTGAGTTCGAGCCCGTCAGGCGACAAATTCTGCGCCGGGTTAAATGATTAAGTGTGTTTGCGGGCTACATACTTAATCCGTTGTCCTATTTTCCAAAAAATTAATCTATGCTTAGATTAACTTAGCATCATCTATGGCTAGAATATAAATCCAGAAAGCAAAAACATAATCATATTTTTGAACCAGAAAGGTAAAAATATGCAACTTGTTCTCGTCATTCACATGTATACATAAGAAATATGAGCCATATAGCAGATATGATATATAGGAAAAAGTATTAATTCTCTTTCATATGGTAATTGTGAAAAGAAAAAGAAAAGTACCTGAATCTCTTTGAAAACAATGCCCATATATTTTATCCATTCAGTTGAACCTTTCTTGCAAAAAATTGTAGATCTCATCTGCAACTGTATCAGGGTATTCTTCCTGAGGCAGAAGAGCACCTCGAACCTCGATAAATTTGCTTACTCCTCTAGCATCCCTTAAAGCTTCCATCTCTGCTTTGGATCGTTTAGGTGAGCCAGAAGTTGACAAAACTAAGACAGGTATCTTTCCTTCCAATCCTTCAAATAATTCGACAAACTCTTCTCGGGACTGTACAGGATCCAATAGACCTGTCAAAAATGCTGCAGGGACATAACGGGCACCTTTTTGTTTCGTAAGAGCATATCTGCTCTGTACAAATTCAGATGTCACGTTTGCAGGATCAGCATAAACATGTGATGTGTACTGAGATTGAATAGATTTCTCATTGCTCACAAGCATATTGTACATCATCCAACCTACAGCTGGGGTTCTTAAGGTTCCCCTGAGGAGCCCATACCTGTTAATTTGACAAAAAAAACAAAAATTTGTAGGACTTAACTGTAGTTCAACATCAAATCCGATTCACATCAATTGGAATTCTACTTCTTGGTTTTTAGTTTACCCTATTAGTGTATAAGATTCCTTATTATTAGGTTTTATAATAATTGTTTCTAGTTGGAAATTTTAGTACATAAGGTAAAAGTAGCATTTCACTTCGTTTTTTTTAGACCGTGATTTCTTTTTAAGGTTACCACTTCAATCAAGATTCTTTCAGTGGGAATAATGTCAATTGAAGACTCTTACCATTTAAAGTACATGGGTGGGTTATTCGAGATGATCATAACATAAAAGAAGCAGATCAAATACACTTAGCATTTCCCATCAATATAGAAGCTACCTTGATTCCATACTTGAATCTCGACCAAAGACAATAGGAAGGGGGCCAGACCAGGTAGGTGCAACAGCTGCAATAGCAGATGGCTTTACGAGACCTTTTCTTGCAGCACGAATTGCTACGGTGGCAGCATGTCCTCCTCCAACAACCACTATGTCATTATCTGATTCCGATTGAGCAAGAAGATATCAGCTAGTATCTCAAACCAGATGAAACATGAAGAAAAAAAATGTTGCCTTTTTTACTTTCATTTCACACTAAGAGCTTGTTTGATGAAAAGTGGAATATTTTAGTTAAATGTTTAAGATAAGTAAAGGTATTTTAGCTGAAGATTTGATTGATAATGGGATTAATGATGTGACAAGTGGTTATTTGGAATTCAAATAACCCTTCATCAAACAATGCCTAAATATCATTTCCCATTGACTACCTCACCCAAGGTATAAAGAGGAACCACGTATAAAACAGCCCATAAAATCCTCTGTAAAAATATGGGACCGCCTTATATATGCTCTCAGCTCCATTTAGGATAGTTCCTCAGAATATCCGCTTGACTAAACACAGTCTATAGCCCAATAAAGAGCCTTTAAAATCCCTTTAACAGGTTATATGTATATTTTACATTGTTGTTATCATAAACAAAGAACTTTCGAATATTACAAGTGACGCGGTCTTTCAGTACATTGTATACCTATCTTTCTAGCATAATTTCCACAACACAAATACAAAAGTATCCCTCTTATCTGCATTATTTTCCTCGGCTTCTCTAATTCTCTGAAGGTAAATGAATTTCTATTTGTAATCTGAAGAGAAAGAAATCTTACTAGGTTACATGTGTAGTAGAAATATCAACATGATTCAACTAAGATAGTTATCATGCTTGAAAATTTTCTAGGCAATTAAGAATCAAGTCAAGGGCCACCAATTCAACATAGCCTACTAGTTGAGCTGTTTATAAACAACGTTAATGTTACATGTTGAATACTTGGTATAGATCTGGTAGAGACGGTGTTTGAATTATTAGAAGTCCTTCACGACAACTCATTTTTTTAATCATAGACAACTCTATCTAATACAAACTTTAAAACAATATGCTAAATATCAGGGTTGTCATTTAGCTTAGAGAATCACATTTAATGCTTAAGAATATCTTTGGAAACAATTATCCCATAATAACTCATGGTTTTCATTGGCTGAAGTAGTTCTTTTAGCAATAAGTCCCTTGATTTGAAACACTCATCAAACATAAAGTGCATGAGATTCAAACACAATCGAGCTGCTAGAGACTTGACAATATACCAATTTGTGGGATTTTTAAATAGAGATAAATATATGTTTTTGACATATTATTCTCTAATAGGTTAGACCTATTTATACAAGTTTAGAAGTGATTTTCCTCAAATTGTGGTAAATCAGAATCCAAAAATATCTCAACAAATTTATTCTAATATATCTATAAATATAAACCTAGTTTGACTATTTCCACAAAATTAAAGCAAGCAAGCTTCTATAAAGCTCAACAACTGATCCACCTTAATTGTAAAAATTATTTCTCAGTAACACCAAGCATATAACAAGCAAATCAGGAAATTGATCGCATTGCTATCTATTTTACGTAACCACAACCAGATGACTATGTATTGAACAAAAATCATCATATCTATATTGTTGCATCTGTATACCCAACCAGGGAACTAACTTAAACATAACACAATACATCAGATAAAAAAAGCCAAAACAGATTGATTACATGCATACCTGAACCTTTTATAGGACTATTTGGTCCCATAATGAAGTCAACTAGAAATTTCTCCATGACATCTGCATTGTAGTCCAGTTTTGGTCTATCGGAATAACCTAATCCAGGCCAGTCAACAATTGTAGCACGCCAATTAATATTATTTACTCTATTCACAATATTTGTAGCCACTGATCTCCATTCTTCCACAGTGCTAACATCAGAAATTGTTGGTATCAGAAGGATGTCCTTCTTAGGTTTCAGACTCTCTTTCTCATGTTCCTCGTAATAAACCTTGACAGCGGTGTCCTCAAATTTCCATTGCCACTTATCAGTCTGAACCAAAAGAAGGAGAATGATGAAAAGAAAACAGATATATCTAAAAATAAATACACAAAGGAAACATGTTTAACCAAATGACTGCTTAGATGAATGTTTTTCACTCAATATGTCGGCATGTTATGTCAATTCTCTTAAGATTCCAATTCTGCTTCCCAAGGTTCCTTTCAAATCATTGAAAAATAAACAAAGTGCATTGGAATGCTCTCAGATGAATCCAGATATCTTCAAAACAATTTGGCTTGAAGAGTTTGTATAGGAAGTGAGAGTCCTAATATTAATTCCAGATCAGGATTAAAGAAAACAAAACACATTGGAATGCTCTCAGATGGATTTTCTCCTGTTTGTGGGTTTCCAACTATGTGCCAAAGCCCAAAATCCATTAGGTTTTTATAACAATGTGATTTCTTAAAATCAAATTTGCTGCACTCTTCCTCTTGTTCAGAAAAGATGCTGCAGAAAATGGACAAATCCAAACATTGAAGAGTAAGTTAGAGAGGAAATAGACTGCTTATACAAGCTTCATCATTCATGGATGATTCAACCACTGTGCTAAGTTTAGTAGATAAAATGAGCCTTTTCCCAGTGGTGACTAGGCTTGCAACATGACCAGTTGAGTCTTACATGGAACACATACGATTTAGGCAAGCAAATAGAAGTAACAGAGTGCTTGATTAGACACTGCTAAGCTTAATGAATTATTTGAGCAACCAAAAGTTGATTACACAAAACCTAATGGTCGTGGATGATTATCTTGGGCTTTTGGCACATGCAAAATAGTTATTCATCGGGAAGAAAGTGCATTGAACAAGCCAGTATCATTTTATTAAGAATAACAGCATAACATCACAAAAAAATTAATGATAATTTTCCATCTCTTCATTGTTTGATACACAAACTGAAGCTCTTTCCAAAGGTTGCAGAAGAACATCAGATTCTAGCATAGAAATGTACTGAAATCAGAAAACTGTGCACATGTATGATGTACGGTGTATCACAATTGATCGATTCTAAATAACACGTATATGCAAGGATGCAACAATTGATAGGGAAATGTTTGGAAAATACACCTTACCTTGACAGAAATTGACGATCCATCGACTGCTGAAGAATTGGCAAAATCTACAGAAGAAGCCTTAATTGGGAGAAACTTCGGCAAGCGAATACGTTGGGAAGGCGAATAAGCTCTTCCGATCTTCAAGTTGAGTGAGAATGAAGTCGATGGTAAGTGACAAATTGCAGAAGAGACCATGGTTACAAAGAGAGAGAGAGAGAGAAATTAGGGTTTCGAACAGATTGCTAACAACGAAGATCACAAGATATGCGAAGGAAGAAAATCAAGCAACGCATACAGGCTGATATTTTTCTAAGGTGGTGGTTGAGACTTCACGACTTTTTGCCATTTTTCTTAGATATTCAACTTTGACATGCTTTGACTTTTACAATACGAGGTGGATAGTTTTATTTTTAGTATAAAATGTCATTTAAACTTCTTCCTATGGAAAATTTGACTAAATGCTTTGAGTTTTTTTTAGGTGCGTATAAAATTAAATGTGTCGGTGACATTTTTATTTTGGACGAAAATGCCCTTGTTGTGAGACGTAATCGGATGTCGTGTGAAAAGTTCACAATCGCGAGACGCAACTTACATTCGCGAGATGCAACCGAAACTCGCAAGACGAACTTTTTTTTTGTGGAAAAAAAATTGCGTCTCGCGAATGCCGGTAGCGTCTCGCGGTCGTGAACGTCTCGTGACAGGGGCAAAATCGTCCAAAAAAAAGTATCACCAGCGCATTTAATTTTATGCGCCGGTCAAAAACTCAAATAAAGCCATCTTTAAGGCCATTCGGTCAAATTTCCCATTCATAAAATGTGAAAAATTGTTAAATTTAGCAAAATCAAAATATTTGGGATTACTTCTATCTAGGGATATAAATGAATAGTATTCAACAATTGGAATCTCAACTAGGTAAAAGGTTTTGTTCGAGCTCGTTTGTTCTTACTCTTAACGAGCCGAGTTCGGATTCGTTTCAAAACTTGAAATTTTAGATGAGTCTAGATAGAGATTTTTAGATATTCGGGTCGACGCCTCATGAACATTTCGTTTAGAGGTTCGTAAAAATATTTGTTTAGGACTCGTGAATATGTTTGTTTAGATGCTTATAAAATGTTTTTTATAGGCTCGAGAGAACATTTATAGACTCGTATAAAATGTCATTTAATATTAATAAAAATTAATATTTAATAACCCAAAAAAATGTGAAGCTCTTTACCACTCAAGGTAGAGGCTTCCTCTAGGTTGTAAACGAGCACTCGAACTCGAAGACAAAAGTTTGAATTGAGCTCGAGCTTGGATCGCGAACATGTTCGTTTAAAAACTCTTTTAAAATATCGTTTAATATTAATTTATATATGACTGAAATAACAAATTTAGACACCTTATTGGGGTCAATTACAATTTAGGATATTTTTCTTTGAACTTCACAATTTGGGGTCAATTATAATTTGAGACATCTTTCGAACCTAACAATTTGGAGACCCTTATTGGGGTCAATTGTAATTTGGGACCTTTTTTTTTTAACCTTAAAATTTGGGGTTCCGCATTGTCAAGTTTGTACAAAATGAGATTTTGCCCTAATGGACATGGACGTCCATAAAAAAAATTGTATTATGTGACATTTATAATTAAAAAATTAACAGTGACACATACTTCTAAAGGCCATGTAATTCATTTTTTTTTATGAGCATTCATGTCCATTAGGGCAAAATCTCATTTTGTACCAATTTAATAATGTAGAGACCCAAATTGTGAGGTTCGAAAGAAGATGTCTCAAATTGCAATTGACCCCAATAAAGGACCTTAAATTGTAAGGTTCAAAAGAAGATATCTCAAATTACAATTGGCCTATAATAAAGAGCATCAAATTGTTGTGAGGTTAAAAAAAATGTCAAAAAATACATTTTCCCCAATAAGGAGCCCCAATTTTATTTCGACTTATTTATATATATATATATATATTTTGATAAATCCGTTGATGAATCAAATCGATTAATTTGATCAAATTAATTAAATTAAATCAATCAAATTAAATTGTTGGTTTTATATTTAGTACATCGACGCCAACCATTTAAATATGTATCTTAATAAATAAATCGATCAAGCCGATTTTATTCCACAAATCTAGATATGACAAATAGTTTCCAATTATTATCAAAAGTTAAAATAAGTTGAGGATGTAACCAATTAAATTTGACTTGTGGATGAGCACTTTATGAATTTTGAGAGGCTATACTTGTAATAGAATACACCTCTTACATTTGGTTGAGTGATACATATATAGGATATGTTTGTTTTTTCATTATAAAAACTAATTAATTTACTAGCCAAATGTGTAATAAGATGAAGTGAATATAACAAAAAATATTGATTTTTTTCAAATTAAGTTTACATGAATTAATAGATTTAATGGGTGAAAATAGAATGTTCATTAATTTATTATTGTTATTATATGATCATGGATAGTGTAATAAAATAATTAGAATTTACACTAGTCAAATACGTGACTAGACTATTTTATGAAAATGTACAATTTAAGTTGTGATATAAAAAAAGTTAAGATTCTATATTTTTAAAGTTTTAATTGAAAATAATTTTGATATTATAATTTAGTATCAATTTTTTTTTAAACAATAGAAGAAAAAAATATTAAAGAAATGATATATAACTAGTAAATGAATTGATATATCACGATAAAATGGGACAAATTTGATATTATTTAGATAAAAGTCCATTTCTTTATTATTATTATCTTATAAAAGTCCATTTGAAAAGTTCAATACGAAAATTAACGTTAATTGAAGCTTATGGTCTAAATGTGCAAATACTGATATTTTGTAGCCATATTTTCATATTTAAGTTATTTTAAACTCAATTTAAAAACCTATTAATACATGTTTAATTAAATCATCACCAAGTCGTTGTAGTATAGTGGTAAGTATTCCCGCCTGTCACGCGGGTGACCCGGGTTCGATCCCGGCAACGGCGTTTATTCTTTTTTATTTGAAACATTTCAGATGAAATTTGAGTTTATTCTATTATAACACAACATAATAAAGGTAACATCTTAAAACAAATAGTTTTTTTTTTTTTTATAACATTAAAACTAGCATACATACAAAGTGACTATAAACATACAATCCTCGATTCAAATGTAAGAAAACAATGAACTAAACACATCTTGTTTAGATTAAAACATCCCTTAAGAGGCTAAAATGCACACTTATCGTGAAAGCAAAACAATCCACAAACATTGTGGGATCTCTACAAACATTACATATTTTCAGGTCTGCTTGAGGAGTTGTATTTGCACTCATCTCAAAGGCTGCAAGAGAATTATTTGAAATTTAACATCGTCTATCTGAATGATTTGATAAACACATTAAAAAATGAAAAAGACTTCTAGGAATAGAAGGAATAAATGAGTTAGGAATTGCATATATATATATATATATATATCCCGTAATCATAAGAGCAGATTATATAGCAACTGAATACCACGATGGATTGATGGTTTTGACATAAACAGCTGCATCAGTAGGATATGGGCACAGGGGCGGAGCCAAGTACAAACCGGCCTAGGTTACAGCCCGGGTAGCCCTAAATATCATTCAGGTAAGTTTCAAATCCTGGCTCCGCCCCTGTGTGGGCAGGTTATTGATGTGCCCGATATGATGTTAAATGGAAGTCTTCTTTTATCTGCCTGTATATCTGTTGGAGAATTCTCAAGTGTCCATGCTGCCATAATGTACACACCAGGCGCAGATAAATTCGGCTACATGAAGAGCAAAATTTTTGGTATAATTTCTTGTATGGTAGATAAATTTATTTATAATGTCTAGCTTCAACTAGAATCCACATTTAAGGACACTTCTTTTCTCCTTGTATCACATCTATCACAGTTTCAAATATGGTTGAACTTAAAACAAACTCTAAAACATGTTAGATCTTCGAATTCCACCACTCCTCTTCTAGTGAATAGAAGTGACATTTATTCCATGTTCTTTAAAGATAAAAATCATTTTCACAAACATTATGATCAATCGTTTAAAATTATGGTTAAAGAAAAGTTCTACACAACGAGGAACATTTATACAACCTTGAGGATGTCAAATGTTTAATTAAATTGACGAATGTAAATATCTCGTTTATTATTTTGTTAGAGAGTTTGTAACTAATAATGAATTTACATGAAATTAGTTGAACTTCGACATAGGATAATTGGGCGACAAATCCGTGGAAACTATTTTTGTAACTATAAATAATTGACGGAGATAATGTACTACACAATGCAAACAAAATAATTTAAAAAAACAAAATTAGAACTATTTTTTATATTAAAGGATAAACAAATAAAATGATATTTTATAAGAAAAGATTGAAATATTACTTGCCAATAGCTTTTTTTTTTTGCTTTAATCTCCCGTATACACTAACAGTATTCCTGCACATATATAATAACATGTTATTTTTGTAAATTTGAAAATCAATATTAATGAAATTATTAATACTTTTTAATTTGTAATGATGGAATCACATTTCATTGAATATTTTTGAGACAATTTTTTTATTGTTCTATCAATTGTTAATCTCAAGAAGGGAATGGTTTCTAAGATACAATATTGTTTTAATAAGCTTATTTACAATTGTATTAATATATGTTTAAATACATTATAATATTAATTTTCTTGTAATAATATAAATATTTAATTTATTAGATTATTTATATTATTAATTATTTGATTAAAATAAATTCTAGGGTAAATAAATACATGAACGGTAAAGAATAAATTGTGCTATCACGAGGTATAAAGAATTCCCTCCTCTATCAAGGAACCTTTATTGTTCTAGCCTATTTGCATGTTCATTTTCTCAATATACTCAACTTTCATTAATTTTTCTACACTATTTCACTTTTTCTCTTTTAACTTATTAAAATATTAATTTTATAATATATAATTAAAATTAAAATTTCTAAACTAAATAATTAAAATTAAATAAAAATTAAATATATATATATTTATATAATAAAAATTAAATATTCTAAATTAAATAATAAAAATTAACTTAAATAGTATACATTAAAATAAAATACGTTATATAAATATTAAAATAAAATATATTACATAAACAATAAAAAAATTACATTTAATAAAAAATTAAATAAATAAGTCGATATTAAATATTAATGACAACCATATTCAGGATATCGCGAACTGCGTCTTGCATGTTCTTCTTGTCCGTATTGTCCACAAACTATCATTTTTCTAGGGTTATTCATTTCAGTTCAAATACGACGCGAGCATTGTCTCCTAATTATTTGCTAGTGGAAATGTCCAATATACTTGATTATGAATTGGGTTAAACTCGAACTTCCACATTTCACAAAGCGTTGATAGATTGTGACATGATTCAATATATTGCTTCCAATCTAGATTGCACGTCAAACAACCTGCCACAATATGTGAACATGGAAAATGATATTGATTCCATTTTCACAAGAGCAAAAACCTCTACATAAATCCACATTTTATTTGTTACCACCATTCTAATACCCACTTTGGTTCTGTATTTAATGACTTCGAAGACTCTCCATTGTTCATTATATGGAATAACATTGTGTGACGATGCTTTTTGATCAACAGTTTTACATAATTCTTTTGACGTTTTGCAATAACGATAACCTCCGTCATTAGACATAGTCCACATTTCTAGTGGAATCTTTCGCAATCATTTTTATACATCATAATTAATCTCCTTAATTTGTGTCATTGCTGCTTCAAATTTGGTAGCTGAGAAGTATTTTCGGCCACCCAACAAAGCATCTTCAAATGTGCGTCTGGAAAAGCTGAACAGAAATTACTTTGTAAATGCAACAAACAAAATCGATGTTTACCCCACTTACTACAGAAGTCACTCACTAGTAAAAAAAGACTTTATAGCGAGCAAGGTAATATTGATTGAATTTAAAGCCAATCACTACTACCTTTGTAATAACGATTGACCTTTAGACCAATCGCTACTACCTTAACATAACGAAGATTTGTTACAAAACCAATTGCTATAAACCTAATTAAAAACCGCGAAAATTAAAAAGGCTTCATGTTTTACCGCGTTTTTGAAGAGTTAGTAGCGATTGGAATATGAACGAATCGCTATTATTTGATATAATAATTATATGGAACTATTATTTAATTCCTTGACCTTTATCTCGATCGATCACACTAAGAGTATTTATTTTACCCAAAAAAAAGTAGAAATTTTGACTTTTAAGGCTAAAGTTATATATATATATATATATATATATATATATATATATATATATATATATATATAAATGAACTAGGAAAAATAATTTTTATAGTTAAACCAAAAATTATCTTATTTGATGTAGGGTTATTTAGAAATAATAAAAATAATGCATCTACATTTAATTTGAACTTGTTTTTTAAAGAATATAAATTGTGGGGACATTTTTTAATTTGATTATTACTTTCTTTTTATAACTTAAAATATATAATAAATAATTATGACATTTTGATATCTAATTAATTTATTTTTTTGTTAAACCAAATTCTAACATAATCCCTCATTCCTCTATAGCCCAATCGCAGTCATAATAAAATTTTATGCCAAAGACATTGGTAATAAACCGGGTTGGGATATTGTAACAAAGAGAAATCCTAAACAGTCAAATGTATGATATTACTATTGTTCATTTTTCTTCATTATTCTTCATTATTGTTTAGATGTTGATGTTAAATATTTCTTTCAAGTATAAATGGCACCTCTAAAGAGTTTTCAACCTGGATTTTTGCAATCAAAGTTCAATTCCTTTAGAAAGAAAAAAGGATCGGGTGACTCTTCGTCGCATACTAGAGTGGAGGATCTCCTTGAGGAGCAAAATCTTATAGAGCCCACACTACCTTCCACTGATGATGATGTGCAAAATTTAGATGAACTCGACAATTGACTGATGAAGGCACAAATATAGAGTCTTCCAGCTCTCAAAGAAGACGAGGTAACAATAAAATTTTGAATTGGCCAAATTGACGACTAAGGGAGAAAAGGTGCGGGTCACATTCAACCCAATTGATAGAAATTCGTGTTGCAAAAATAGGGGCATGTGGAGTCGATATTTGGGGGCCATTGTTCGAGAGAATAATATTATTCCACATTGCACAGTCTATTGGCGTCACCTCACCCTCAACACCTTAGATACTCTATGGAAATCCGTTATCGCAAGTTAATCGTTTTCAATACATTTCTGTTTGAAATTAATCATTTTTTTTTCTTCAGGATAAACTTGATTTAGATGATATTGAGAGTTATTGAGACAACGCATTGAGACACATGAAGACGAGGTGAGAGGATTGGAGGCACGACATAAATCTCAGTATAATAAGGAAGAACAGAGAAAATGTGGAAGTAATTAGGGCGGATAAGCCTGATGAAATGACCTAACAAGATTGAGAGTGATTGCTTGAGAACTATTAATTTACTGATAAATTTCAGGTTTCTTCTTTCATATTTTGTACTTAATATAACATTTTGAATTTAACATTATATATTAATTGCAGAAACGAAGTGCTACTAGCATAGAAAACAAAAAATCAAAATATTCACATCGTTCAAGTAGAAAATTATTACACAGCTGCAATAAATGAATTAAAATTTAAATTACATTCTTAGGAAGTTCAAGAAGGATCAATTCCAAACTATGAAGATTTCTTTTTGGCGACTAGGACCAAAAATGATAAAATTGTTGATTCGCACATACTAGAGAAAGTGGTAAGTATATAAAATATGTTTACTTTACATTTTATCTATTATTGGTATTAACCTATTTTGTTGTAAGATGAATTAAGACATTTACGAGATGAACGTTCCGACATTTCTTATGTCGATTTGGTTTAAAGAGTTTTTGACCCTCAAGACAATGGAAAGATTATAGGAATGAGATCAGATTTAGCTTCCAAAGTTAAAGGGTCTGCACAGTCCAAAAGAGAACTACGTTGAGAGACTATGACATTGCAAAGAAGACTCGATAATATGGAAGAGACGATGAAGGCTCAGAAAGACGGAGAGAAGACCGCGAGGAACGAGTTGGAAAACAGGTTGAAGGTTCAAATGGGAGCTCAAATGGAAGAGAGGTTGAGGATGGAGAAGGTCCAAATGGAAGCTCAAATGGAAGAGTGTGAGGATGGAGAAAGTCGAGATGATGCGTTTTATGCCACAATTTATGCCTGGTGGTGCATCGATAAATCCTACATTATTTGCCCAATTTACTAATATTGGCGGTCAATCATTGGGTCAAGGGTCAACATCAATTCCACACGTACAGTCCCAACAACAAGACGAGGATGATTCTAGGGAATACACTAATTAAGTAAGAACTTTTGTTATAATTTTGGTTAGATTTCAAATATTGGTGTAGTACTACATTGATTTCAAATGTTTGTGTTTGTGTTAAGAATTTATTTTGTTATGATCTTGGTAATACTTTGGTTGTGTGTTTGTTTAATAACATTGATTATGATTTTGGTTCAATTTAGATTGAGGGTTTGGTGTTTATGGTTTAATTATGATTATAGTTAAATTTCAGTTTTATAGGTATTGTAATATCATTAAATTTAATATTTTTTTATTTATATTAGCATGTAGAGATTGGTTATTAGACCGATCACAGTTTTCTAATGAGTTTATAGCTATTGGTTAACAAACCTATCGCAGTCAATCGCTATAGACTAATAACAAAATTGCGATTGATTTGTTAATCAATCGCTATAAACTCATTAGGAAACTGTGATTGATCTAATAATCAATCACTATATGATTTATGTAATAGTTATTGGTTATTTGATCAGTCGTTATAAGCCTATAGCGATTGGTCATCTACCAATCGTCGTTGCCAATTAAGGAAAAAACGAGAAGACTTATTTGAATTAGAACCTATTGCAATCAATACTTTTCCATCGTATTTTCCTTTCAAAAATGTATCGTCAATGCTAATAACAAGTCGGGCATGCTTCCATCCATCAATCATTGGCTTAAATGCCCACCAAATACGTTCTTAACCACATAATCAAAGAGCAAAATGTGGTTAAAAAATATGAAACAAAAGATAAAGAAAATTATGTACAAGAAGAAAGTAGAACGAAAAAGGAGGTGGAACCTCAACCTAATCATGTTGAAGAGATAGTTGAGGAATCACAATCAAATCAAGTTGAAGTGGTTGCTGATAAAAAATAGAGAGAAACCACTTCAACTTAACATTCACTATCTTCAAGACTGGAATCTGTTGAAAAAAAAATATGAAGAAATTGTTCAATGGTTAGTTGCTATAATGAAGGAGCTGATGAAGGCTCCCAAATCTAATTCATATACTATCAGGAACAACTCGACATGGAAAACTAATGAAGTTTGGAAGAAGAACAATGCAAAAAAGTTAGAAGATCATGCTTATAAAGGGAAAATCTACTTAAGCATTGCACATACAAAAGTAGAGGTACTTAATTCTCCATTTGAATTTAAATTGTCGACTGAAGTAGAGAAAAACTGTGTAAATGAATGAAAAAATCTAGTTGTGGGAAACTATATAGGAAAAAACAAAGTATCTTTCTCAATTAGTAAAGAGGAACTGTTGTAATAATAAGAATGAAAGGGGCTGGAGAAGATTTCAACAAATGTCCATAATCTATATTTCCTTAAATTCAATAAGGATCTAATTTAGAGGAAATTCTAGGAAATGGGCATACATATATAGGACCCAACTATATGAAGTTGGAAAAATGGTCTGAAGGCTTGAATCTATTGTGTAAGCCAAAAGAAACTACACCAATATAGTTTAAGTTCTAGAATATACCTGCACATATGTACAATTCTAAAACCCTTAACTATTTTTACAGATTTATTTGGTAGACTATTATACATGGACCCAATGAACCCAATTACTAAAGGAGAAAAACACATATCATTTTCTTATTCACATATCTATATAATTGAAAGAAAAAACTATTATTATGCACATTATACTCTTGTCTTATCGCAAATTTTTATATTAGAAAAAAATCAATTAGTTTATTAACGTTTTTCTCACTAAACATTAGGAATGGGTTTAATTTAAAAAATATGTATGTTTAATTTTTTCTTAAGAATATTTTTGATTTTGTTTGTATTTTATTTTTTTAATTTAAGAAGTTAGCACGATTCGCCAAAATTTTGATTTCTCAATTCAACTTGAAAAGGTTTTTAGTATAAATCGAAAATGTGACCGTTGATCTTTACACATTATTCTTGTCGTTTAAGGTGTCACCAAAGTAGCCCAGTGGTAAGAGTCGGCTTAAAAGACTAAAATATCATGGGTTCGATTTTATCTGAAAGCGCTTTGAATTTAAGCGGGGAATCATGGAGGTGGGATGTCATGTTAGTTTTTCTTTAATTTTAAAAAAATATGGATAAGACTGTTTTAAGAGAGAGAGTCACTAAATAAGAAGAAGTTAGGATAAGTCATAAAAATTGAGTAACCAAAACTATGTTAATAAAAAAAATTGCATTTAGTTTATTGACATGCTAAATTGGCTTATTATTAAATTTATAATGTCCCTCCATAATAATAAGTGAAATTCCAAAAATCTTAGATTTAAGAAACTAAAGTAAAAAAAAATCTCTTCCAAAGTCAATTCAATAAAAAAAATAATACCATTATTAGTCATTACAATACAATTTTAAAAGAACTAATAAGTTTAAGTTAATGAAAATAGATGTAATGAGAGAAAATTAATTAGGAAAATATATTGTAGATAAGAGAGAATATATATATATATATATATATATATATATTATATATATATATATATATATGATTATTATTTAAGAAAAAAAATTATAATTTTATTATCAGTTTAATAAATCATATTAAAGGTTATTAAATATATATTATATAAGATTATTTTGTATATTATAAATATTTATATATAAAAATAATTAAATATTTATTATTAAATATAGTGTGATTGGGATGTGGTTTGTCGAAAGATAATAGGATGGTATTAATTGAGAGTGGTTAAAAAATATGAATCAAATATTTGATTGACCAAAATGTGAGATCACGATGTTAAATATTAAAAAATATAAATCAAAGATTTGATTGACCAAAGTGAAAATGTAAGGTCACAAAATGAGAAGTTCATTCGAAAAAATATGTGATGAGATTTGTGAGAAGATAAGTTGTTTTACCGAAGTGAATAAAATATAAAATGAGAACGTTCTATTTTTTATTTTAATATATTATTAGTGATTTATTAAGAATTTTAAACATTAAATACATATTATTATTATTTTTTTATTAAATTTATTTTATTTATATTTTTATCTGTGTGCATCGTACGAAAATCTTCTTAGTAATAAGTAATATTAGACCCTAGTAGATAATTTATATAATTATTCAAAATCTCACTTACAAAATATACACAAAATTATAAAATTATTTCAACAATCATAAGTGGTCTAGCGGTTAAATTGTCAAAATCATTATATATATATATAAACTTAAATGAATTGGTTAGCTGATTTTTTTATATTTTTAAATAAATAATATTAGTCCTAGTAGATAATTTATATAATTATTCAAAATTTAACTTATAATATAAATATATATATATATAAATATATATATATATATATATAAAATTATAAAATTATTTCAACAATCATAAGTGGTTTATTGGTTAAAGTGTTAATATTTCATATTAAAAATCAGTGTTCGAATCCGTCTAAAAAAGTAATTATTATATGTGAGTGCGTGAATATTGGTAGATAAAGCGGATGCGAGAATGTTGGCTCGAATATCGCAAACATTGGTGCGAAAACCTAAAGGCTCGTCCATGGAGGGAATGTTGACTTGAGTAACACAAACTTTGGTGATAAAACCTAAGGGTTTATGCCTAAAGGTGTTTTCGAATGTTTAAGAATGCACCCTCGAATTTGATTATTAAATAATCGAAATCATTATAGATATAAAAAGAATTTGTTAGATGATTTTTTTTAATATTCTTATTTTTTAAAATAAGTATATAATAATAAGTAATATTATAGTAGAATTTTATATTTGATTGGTAATTTGATCCAAAATTCAATGTTTGAAGATTTATTTTTCGAAACTATTTTTATTTTCACCTAATGAATGTTTTTAATTTATATAATTTTGGGTAGGTTAAAAAAAATAACAAAATAATTTTAAATAAAACGATTATATAAATGTAAGTTTTGTCATATTTTTTAATAATTATATAAAAAAATATTGAATTAAATTATAAAATCATATTATTTTAGTTAATTTTTTTTTGGATTTTTATATCATTGCAATGCACGAGTACACGCTAAGCTATTGAGAATAAAGTCTAAGGATGAGTGATGAGATGAAATAAAAGACTATTTAAAATAATGATTAAATTGTTGTCAAAATTTTAGTCAAAGCGAGATTGTTTAAAAAATCAAGATTGTGATTACAATCCAAACAAGCCCTCATGATGATTATCGATTATATTCCTTAATTTCACATTTGACATGTTATTGGTTGATTGGTCCTTTACAGCTCATAGTTTATATATTATGTCATATTAAAATTCATCATTGTGTATGATATTATTGTTAGATAATTCCTACAAGTTTTTAACAGTGTTGTTTGATTTTGGTAATTATAATTTATTTAGTTATGAATTTATATTAAGGTTGCAAATGAGTGAAGTCGAGCTCGAACGAGTTTATAAATTTTTTGAAGTTGAACTCGACTATTTATCTATAAGCTCGATTTCACTCGAAAATTTTGAATAAAATTAAATTTTCAAATGTTTGTATAGTAAAAAATTATTTATTTTAAATTTTAGACTTTAATATTAAAATATATATATATTATTTATTATTAAGCACGAAAAAACTCGACAAGCTTTTGAGTAAGTTTATATGAGTTCGAGCTCGACTCGAATATTAAACGAGTCGGGTCGAGCTCGACTCGAATTTGGTCAGAGTCAAACTCATGTGGGGTTTTAACCTAGCGGCTCACGAGCAACTTGACTCATTTTCAACCTTAATTTAGATTTAAGATCGGACTTGGGCGAGGCGAATTAGGGTCGGAAACCCAAGCCTTTATGAATTTGAATCTAACTATGAAATTTATCGATTGTATTATATTGTTTTTTTATATTTTTAATTATAAAATTCTTAGAAACTAGTACACCGAATATTATAACGAAAAACTTACTTTAGAGTACCGAAAAGACTAAATCGACGTTCTTGCTTTTAAAATCGATTTTTGGGGTTCTAGGGGGTTTGGGTTGTCTTTATTTCGAGGGTATCTAGATAATAATATTTATAAACGAGAAATGATTGGAGGAGTGAATTTGAGAGAGAATGATGTGGCGCAATCTGATTCGCTGAAAAATAACAAATTTTCTCTTTCTTCTCTCTTTCCTCACCCTTTATCATTTTTACCGTAGTGATATAGTGACACGTCATTCCCTCCCTTATTCTCCTTCCCAAATTCCCTCCCTTATCACTCCTCATTTATAAATTACCATAAAAGTTTCAGCCGAAAATTCGAAGCACAACACTCAAATTGCTGGAAAATGTTTTAGGTGACCACAGTTGCTTTCGACTTTGTTGATGGAGTTGTGGTTCTCCTTTAATTGAAATTGCTGGCGAATTTGTATTCTACACACCTATGCGGCGGATACCAGAGCTAAATTCAGAGTTATAACGAGGAAGAAAAACGCGTTTTAAGAAATCGTTGAAGTTTCCACGCGGTTGTTTGTTATTTTTCTAGAAATCAGTTGAAGAACACGAAGAAGAATTGAAGAACAAGACTAGGCTTTTCTCGGTCGAAAACCAGGCCACGAGCCTAGGTGGTTGCTAGGCATGTGGCTCGATCGTTGACTAGCCCGTTGACCGACCTGACCCAATGGGCTCAGTCAGCTGTCCGCCGACGACTCTGCCAAAACCCTCACTTGCAGGCGAACTTTAACCCAATTTTTTTTAAAAATTACCTAAAAGCAAATAAAACCATATTAATATCAAATAAATTGATCAAAATTTATCTATATATCAACATATCATTTATCTTATATATTTTGGTTTATTTTATACAAAAATAATTTTTTCCAAAGCTCGAAACGACGGCTTAAAAATTATTAGTTATTTAATAAAAATACAATATATCAAATATCTCAATTTTTTTCTGTAAAAGACACAAAAATATATTTAAAAATAAAATTGACTATAATATTTAAATATAAAATTGAAAGAATCTATCTATTTAACTAATAACGTGAAGATAAATTAGAGTTGACATAAGGGTAGAATTTTAGAATTTATCGATATGATTGTGATGATATAATTATTGAATTATTCTTAGTTTTTGTTATAATAATAATTACTAAGCAGACAATGGTGTCCTTTATTTAGACTTTAATCTCCTTCAATTTGACATATTCCCACTCTCACGTGTTATTTGTGTTTTTCAAACAAATCTGATAATCAATATTATTGATTCACTTATGAATTTTAACTAATTTTATTTATTTATTTATTTATTAAAATCATGATAATTTTAATCCTCCCTTTTTATTTAAAGTGTTTGAGAATTGAACTAATTTTCATTCATCTAAATAAATTTTTATTAAGATAAATATGAACGAATACATACTTAAGTTAGTATTTATTATCCAATTCTAGTCCGGACTGCCATGGGCCAAAAATTACTTAAAACTTATTAAATGTATAATAATTTTTGAAATATTTCTTATATTATGAAGGGAAATAAAATAAATAGTGATAAGACCCAACTATAATGGTTAAATTGATTGATAGTTAGAATCTCAATTAAATAAAAGTTATTAGACCACTTATTGTTCTAGGTTTCCAAAAAAATGGATCACAAGACCTTAAATTTTGTTAATGGTAAATAAAAGATTGTATTAATCACATAAAACAAATTTAAACGGAATAAAAATATTATTTAATAAATCAAAAATTTTAAATTTATATAAAAAAATAATTTATAAAACAATTATGTACTTGTAAAAATTCAATTCAAATTTATAAAGCAAATTCGGTTTTTTCAAAGACAAAGAATAAAAAGCCGAGACAAGAATAAATGCAAAAGGACTAATGCAATTTATGTATTTCCACTTGAATTTCTCATTCTCGATGGTCCAATCGGTCTCTTTATCCTTGAAATATATTTGTTTCAACCCTTTCTTAGCCTTCTCCCTATCTAATAACATCCATAGACATCCAATTATTTGTAATCGAATAAGATGAGGACACTATTGAGCTCGTTTGAATTCAAAGCGTTGTGGCAACAAGATCAATATATATTTGAAGTTTGATTACTAGGGATGTAAAGATGTTATCTAGTTTCTTATATATCACTCTTACCTTTTTTTGTTGTTGTTGCCCTAATATTGTATTAATGTATTTATAAATGTTGCCGCGTGTTCATAAATGTTTGATTTGTTCTTGATCTATGAAGCTGGCTAAGTGTTGTCTCTTTTAATGTGTCATCTTTACATTTATGTATATTATATGTAAAATTTTCTTATATGTTTACTAATTTGGCAAGCATGCAATATTCTTTAGAAATGTAGGTTTACGAGAGTAACAATGTCCAACGATATAGACCTTACAGATTAAAGGCGTCGTGAAATGCAAAGACGAATCTATATAGTGACTATACTCAAATAAAGTTCAACTCAAAATAATTTTTATTACCAATCAAGTGTGTATATTGTATATATATCAATCTTTTAAAAATAACAATAGTTGTATTAGTTGTCTAGTTGTTAATGTGACAAATGTTTTAAATCATACACTTGTTTGATTCTTTCTAGTTAGATATAATTTTTTTTTTTTGTAGGAGCCTAAATTTTTTCATTACTTCTTTTAAGCCCCCACTAACTTTATTTATGTAAAAGTTAATTAGAAGATTTAATTCCTTTTAAAAAAAAGTTTACAGTGAAGCTCTTATTAGTCTACAATTTGTTATAAATTACTTTGGAAAATTTTGTATTGACCTTCTTTTTTATTGGTCATTTGTGGCCATTTGGATGGGGGGTATGTGCAGGCCTGAAAATTAAGGTCAATTCAAATAAAAATTTGATGATAGACAAAATTAAAAAATATACTAATTATAAATTTTAATAAAAATAAAATATATAAATATGATATCTACTATGTAACAATTTTTATAATATATATTAAAAATATTAATATGATTAAGAGAAAAATATGGTAAATTAATTCATAATATATATTTATTAATTGATTGAATATGAATGAAAAGATACATTTAGGGAGAATAATTCCTCAATGATTACTCTCTAAATTAAATATATATATTTTTGAATATAAATGAAATTTCTTACTAATACATAATTGTGACATTTTTTCATTTAAATATTTTTTTTTTAAATATGTGTAGTTAATTTGCAAAATCAACTTCGTACTTCCTTTTGTTGTAAGAGAACGACACTGAACGAAGATTGGCGGAAGAGAGAAATCAAAAATTAGGTCGGGAGCTTGAAGATGAGATTGAAGGAAGGGAGAATGTATTTTAATGAGGCAATAGCGATTGGTGTGGGAACCAATCACTACTATGTTAAAGGTATAGCGATTGGTCACTTATCCAATCGCTACTAACATTTCAAAAAGGCGGTAAAACATGACGCCTATTTTTCGCGGTTTTTAATTAAGTTTATAGCGATTGGTTTTGTAACAAATCGTCGTTATGTCAAGGTAGTAGCTATACCAATCGCTATTATCAATATAGTAGCGATTGGATTTAATTCCAATCGCCACTACATTGATAATAACGATGACCTTTAGACACCAATCGCTATGTTTACTCATTAAAAGGCTTTTTTTACTAGTGTAATACTCCGACTAAAAGTATTTAGTCAGAATGTTTGTGACGATTTTTCCAATATAGTTTTTTTCGATTTTTCATATAATGTTGTTTTATTTATAAATAGTCTAATTTTAATTATTTTAGAAATCTCGTTTTCAAACTAATTATTGTTTGTTTTAATCTCATATAACGAGCCTATATGAGAATTTCTAAAATTAAATTCTTTGACTTAATATATTTAAAATTATAAAATTTATTGTACACAATTATTGTTATAACATATTTATGTAGGTAGTCTAGCTAGTTGATTATGTGTCTTATGCTTGATATAAAATAACATGGAATATCACTTTTACAAAAGAAAATATATATAAATCTATTTTATGATGTCTTAGTAATATATAAATTAACATTTTTTTAATTCATAAATATAAATTTGAACCTAGATTGCGACTAATGAACATTTTTTTTTTATTTGCCAACAGCCATTGAAAAAATTTACATTCAGACTAAGCAGGCCAAAGCTTATTATTTTGACCCATTTTCAAATAGAAAATCATATCCATTTTGTTTTAAAAGAAAATAACATTGAAACATATGTTTATTCCAATCATACGTTACATCAAACCCTAAATTACAACAAAACATGCATTAAACAATTAGCAAACAGGCACTTGATTTGGAAAATGTCAAACAAATCTAAGTCTTGATATAATCTATTATAAAATATTTAGTAAGAGTTTGTTCTATTTAAGTACCTCCCTAGCTCCAATCTAAACTAAGACAAATCCATTTTTCAAAATGCAGACGAAAAGAAATTCGATTGTCTCGAGTGTTCTTCAATTATGTATTTTCTTTGTCATTCTCCTTAACTGCATTCATGCGCAGAATCGACAGGCAAGTGATTATACTATATACTTTAATTTTAATGTTTTTGATTTGTCTATAATTTCTTTGGTCTTGTGTCAACTGAATTCTATGAAAGAATATAGGAAATAGTATTTGTAATTCTTATTAAAATCCCTTAAAGATAAATCATTGTAAAAAGGTATATTGATTAGCCAAAAAGATTAGGAAACAAGGTATATTAGGCTACAATTTTGTCTTTAATAAAGAACAATCCATGCATGTTTAAACAAAATGGATCAAATTTACAACAATTTTAGCATTTGTGGTCATTACTTTTGATTTGGTTAATTTTTTGACTGCTCCCCCGAAACTAGAAGACGGAAAGATTTGTCTCCAATCGCCAATTAACTTGGTCCAACCAAGAAAGAAATAGGAAAAAGATTACCATCATACCCTCCTACAAAATTTATATTGGAGTTTGTCACTATTTTTAAATCTTTATTTGGCAATAATTTTAACTGGATATATTATTCGTTTTTGTTACAAAATTTATTTGAATTTGTAAGAAAATTATTTAGAGTATTGAAAATTAAAATATATGTTACTAATTACCAATAAACTCTTTCAGTTTTGATAAACAAATCTTCTTATTTGTTTTCATGGCTCAATTAAAGGTTTTTCCTAATAAATAAAGCTATTAAATATTAACATTATTTATTAAAATTGGGTCTTGTATAATTATGGGGAGTGTATAATTTAACTAACACTAGATTAAAAATAATTAAATCATTTATTGTCCCTCCAGAGATCATCTCTAAAATATTTGGTTTTCTTTTTTTATTATTTTTTTTTTAAGTAAAAGACATATCTCAGTATCTCAGAATTTGTTGGGTTAAGATTAAAAAATTATAATATAATTAAACTTTATTTATTTATTCACATTAATCAAATAATTTAATTTATTAATTAAAATAAGTTTTTATTTAAAAAATATATATTTTATCATTATATATTAATATATTTAAATTCTTTTATATCAAAAATTTCCTCTCAAAATTAATACCATGCATCAATAAATCTTAAATAATCTAAAATTTATTCAAATCATTGGATTCAATCAATCCTCATCAACAATTTATATATAATTAAAATTTTGTTTTACACTAAAATTTATTTTAATCAAACATTAATAATATAAATAGTCTAATAAATTAAATAATTCACTATAGTAGTTCAAATAGTATATTAAATTTAATTATCATTTAAAATATTTTAATTTAAAGGGAAGGTAGTGATTGTGAGTTAATATTAACTTTTTAATAAAAATAAATATAAAATATATAATAAATGAGATACAATTAACCATGTAAAAATAAAATAGATAAGAGAAAAAGAGTAAAGAAAATAGATAATTTAGTTGAATAATCAAAATAGTTATCTATTAGTTATTATATACATTAGAATAATATAAATATACAGTCATGTTATATTATTAAATAATAAAATTTTCAATTTTTTGTTTATAAAAATATTTAAGTATTTGATATACTTATTTAAGAAAATGGCACAACAGTTGACCAGATTTTTTTTTTATTTAACAAGATTGTTAATAATTTGGATTAAGAATTTAAAGAATTTAAGTAATGTTATTACTATTAAATAATAATAATATTATTTTTTTATTTATAAAATTCACATATTTAAGAGACATAATTAAAAAAATAACATAAGAGTTTGACATAATTTTTTATTTTAAATAATATTTTCTTGATGTAGCTTCTTATCTAGTCATCATATCCTTCATAAATTTTAACATTATAAACCACATAAATCAGTATAATAATTGATAATACTGATTTTAAAATAACATTATCCAAAAATACTCTAATTAGTCGATTTATTTACTTTAATTTTAACACACTTTAAGCAGTTATCGACGACACGTTTGATGTTTAGTCGTGATAGTTTTGCGTAGTTAATTTTGTATTGTTATGTTTTAAAATGAATCTTGTAAAAAAAAAATATAATTATAGTGTTATTAGTTTCAATAATATTCATTGTCAAATTAAAAAAAAAAGTTATTATATTTGTGCAGGAATATATAGTATACATGGGAGACTTAAAACCAATATTGGACATTTCTCCATCCTTAGTGCATTTGAGCTTTTTACAAAAAGCTATTGGCAGGTAATATTTATTTTCCTTTAAAGAATTTTTATTTTTATTTCTACTTAATATAAAAGTAGTTCTAAATTTAAATTTGTATTTTCTCTTTGTAGCACATCTTCTGCATCAATTATTCACAGTTACAAAAATAGTTTTGATGGATTTGTCGCCCTACTAACAATTGACGAAGTTCATCTGATTTCATGTAAGTTCGTTGATTACTTTTCAAAGATATACAAAATTCGTAACAAAATAATAAATCGAACATTTATATGTATCGGTTTAATTAATTATCAGCAATGGAAGGAGTGGTGTCAGTCTTTCCCAATAGAATCAACCAACTACACACTACAAGATCATGGGATTTCCTCGGATTTCCTCAATCAATCAAAAGAATACCAACGGTCGAGAGCAACACCGTTATTGCCGTTATTGATACTGGAATTTGGCCCGAGTCCGATAGTTTCAAAGACATAGGATTTGGACCTCCACCGAGTAAATGGAAGGGATCATGTAAAGGTTTAACCAGTTTTACATGTAATAAGTAAGTACTTTTTATCATTTTTCAAATAAACCAAATTCAAACAAAATTTGAACAGAACAATAATAGCTAGGTCTTATGATCTGAATACAGCAAAATTATCGGAGCAAAGTATTACAAAATCAATGGAGTCTTCGGCCGAAATGACATCCAATCTCCAAGAGACTCTGAGGGTCATGGAACTCATACAGCTTCAACGGTCGCCGGCGACCTTGTTACTTCGGCAAGCTTTTCCGGTTTCGCCAGCGGCACAGCTCGAGGAGGAGTCCCGTCTTCGCGGATCGCTGTATATAAAGTCTGTTGGTCCGACGGTTGCTCAGACGCGGACATCCTCGCAGCATTCGATGATGCAATCAACGATGGGGTCGACATGATATCAATTTCTATCGGATTCAAAGTTCCTAGACCCTATCTCATCGATTCGATAGCTATTGGGAGTTTTCACGCCATGAGAAAAGGAATTCTTACGTCAATGTCTGCCGGAAACGAGGGTCCGGGAACTGGAACTGTCTTTAATGTTTCTCCATGGGCACTTTCAGTTGCAGCAAGCACGATTGATCGTAAATTCTTAACCAATTTGAACTTGGGTAACACTGCGACTTTTCAGGTAAAGCATGGATACTGTGTTTTTCTTTTTTCTATTGATTTGATTATTCATTCATCTCTATAATGCAGGGAGTTTCAGTGAACACTTTTGATCCGAATGGTTTCTCCCCTATAGTGTATGCTGGTAATGTTCCAAATACAACAGGGAATGTTCCTAGTAATGTATCCAGGTATTACAAAAATTGCATTCAAATAGAATCACATTACAATAGATATAATCATTTGAAAGAAGAGATGTTTTGAGGAGTGAATCTTGTCAATTCACTTATGAGTTATGTTCTGTTTTGTATAAATGAAAGTTATGAGCAAGTGAATGGAATCATTTGTCTTTCCTTAGTCAAATGTTCCATCCCTCTACCCCAAAACAACCATTTTTGAGGAGCAATCTCCACTTATATATAGTTTTCACTGAACCCTGGCTATCTCAACTAAAAACACATATACATTGCAGGTTGTGCGAAGAGAACTCACTAGATGCTACATTGGTAAAAGGTAAGATTGTTTTATGCGACAAATATAATTTAGGGGAAGCAGCTCTTTTGGCTGGTGCAGCTGGTATGGTTGTACGAGGAGATGGACCCAAAGATGCAGCTGACGTGTTTGCACTCCCTGCAACTTATGTTGATCTTAAGGATGGGAGCAAGATCCTTAGCTATATTAACACAACAAGGTACACATACTTGATTCTACTGCAATATTTGGAAGAATTATAAAAGTTTTGGATTATAATTTTGTTTCTTGATTATTTTTTTTGTATGATACAGAAATCCAACTGCAATCATATTGAAGAGCAATGAAGTTCTTGATAAGTTTGCACCATATATTGTATCCTTCTCATCTAGGGGACCGAATCCTGTAACATCTGACATCCTCAAGGTTGTATAAATGTTCCAATTTGTGTATAACTTTCTTTTATTATAGTGTTACTCGATCATAATTTGTGAAAATGATTTCTATCTTTAATAAAATGGAACAAATGTCACTCACTGGAAGAGGAGTGGGGAATTCGAAGATCTGATTTGTTTTTGAGTTTGCTTTAAGTTCAACCATATTTGAATCTGTGATAGATGTGATACAAGGAGAAAAGAAGCGTGTTTTTAAATGTGGATTCTAGTTGAAGCTAGAGATTATAAATATATCTATCTACCATACAAGAAATTATACCAAAATTTTTGCTCTTCATGTAGCCGGATTTATCTGCGCCTGGTGTATACATTTTGGCAGCATGGACACTTGCGAATTCTCCTTCGGGAATACAAGCTGATAATAGAAGACTCCCATTTAACATCATATCTGGCACATCAATGGCCTGCCCACATGCTACTGCTGCAGCTGCTTATGTCAAAACCTTCAATCCATCATGGTCTCCAGCTGCTATAAAATCTGCTCTTATGACCACCGGTATATATGCAATTCATAACTCATTTACTCCCCTCTTTTCCTAAAAGCCTTTTTCATTTTTTTTAATGTGTTTATCAAATCATTCAGATAGACAATGTTAAATTTTAAATGATTCTCTTGCAGCCTTCGAGATGAGTCCAAATACAACTCCGCTAGCAGAATTTGGTTACGGAGCAGGCAACATAAACCCTGTAGGGGCCATTGATCCCGGCCTTGTTTACGATGCCGATTTAACCGACTATGTGAAGTTCTTGTGTGGGGAAGGCTACAGTGACAAGCAGTTACAAATTATCACAGGTGATAAAACCACCTGCTCCAATTTTGGGAGTGAGACTGCTTGGAATCTGAACCTGCCTTCACTTTCCGTCAGAGTACCTGTTTCAACTGCTTTTAAGGTCACCTTCAATAGGAGAGTTACCAATGTAGGAGCGGCATCATCTACTTACATTGTCACGATTCTTGCACCACAGACACTGAAAGTAAAAGTGGTGCCCAACATACTTTCTTTCTCTAGTGTCGGACAAACTCAATCATTTGCGGTGACTGTTGAGGGAAAAATTGTTCGAGGGTTCTCCTCTGCTTCTCTATCCTGGGTAGGTGCCACACACAAAGTGAGAAGCCCCATTGTTGTTTATGCTATTTGAAGAATATGATGTCATGGCATGGGGAATTCTGGTAATAAACCTTTGTTGTGTGAAATAAAATAAGGAAAAATCTAATGAGGGGACTTGAAAATATGTAATGTTAATAGATCCCTCAATGTTTGTGGTGTGTTGTGCTTTGTCGTTAAGTGTTCCCATCGTCGGGGATGTTTTAATCTAAACTGTAAGATGTGTTTTCTTACATTTGGATTGAAGATTGTACGTTTGTAGTCACGTTATATGTATGCAAGTTATGTTATAAAAAAAATTGTGTTCTAAGATGTTACCTTTGTTATTATGTCTTGTTAATTAAGATATGAGTTGTAATTCAAAGTAAATACTAATACTTGGCTATTTGTTTCAAATGGATTCTTACTAAGAACCATTTGATTAAAAGAACCTCATTACTAATATTAGCCACCTCGGATTAAATACACATGTATTAATTGGACTTATTTTAGGAATGTTACTAATCTAAGAATGTTAATTAATTAACTCTACTACTAAGTTATGTGTTTCTATTGAAATAATTTTGGTACAAATTTCTTGTAATTATTTGAAACAGTTTCCTCGTGATAATGTAATGGTATACACAATTTTTTTTATTGAAATTGGAACGATTTTAAAAAGTAATGCTCCTACAAACACAAGGCCATCTTTATTTTATCATTACTCTAAATTCCAAGATATAAAACATAGTTGTTTTTTATAATTTGAAACTTGCATAGACATAAAACAACCACAAATGTAAGAAAACAATGAACTTAACACATCTTAAAGTGTCCCGAAGACAAAGCACAACACACCACACCATGAACATTGGTTCTCTAGGAACCAAGCTTCTTGTTTATATACTAGAAAAAACAACAATGGGGCTTCTCACTTTGTGTGTTGCATCAACCCAGGACAAAGAACCAGAGACGACAGACCCTAGAGTAACTATTCCCTCAACAGTCATCGTGAATGACTGAGTCTGTCCGACACTATTGAAAGAAAGTATATTGGGCACCACTTGTATTTTCAGTGTCGCTGGAGCAAGAACCGTGGCATTGTAAGTAGATGGTGCCAATCCAACATTGGTAATTCTCCTACTGAAGGTGACTTTAAAAGTAAGTAAAGGAAGGACACTGGCAGAAAATGAAGGCATGTTCAAATTCCAAACAGTCTCATTCCCAAAACTGGTGCAGGTGCTGCTGTCACCCGACACAATTTGCAACTCCTTGTCGGTGTAGCCCTGCCCACACAAGAACTGCAAATAGTCGGTTTGATTGGCATCGTACACAAGACCAGGATCAATGGCTGCTACAGGGTTTATGTGACCTGCTCCATAACCAAATTCTGCTTGTGGAGTGGTCTTTGCACTCATCTCAAAGGCTGCAAGAGAATTATTTGAAATTTAAGATGAGTACTTAATTAAGCTTCTCAAAATATGAATATATATATATATATATACCTGTAGTCATAAGAGCAGATTTTATAGCAGATGGAGACCACAACGGATTAAAGGATTTGACATAAGCAGCCGCAGCTGTAGCATGTGGGCAAGCCATTGATGTGCCCGATATGATATTAAATGGAAGTCTTCTATTATCTGCTTGTATTCCCGTAGGAGAAATTGCAAGTGTCCATGCTGCCAAGATGTTAACACCAGGCGCAGACAAATCCGGCTATAATTGAGGTTTAACAAAATCATTTTTACAAAGATCAAGCACCATATATAACATTACAGTAAAAGAGGAAAACTGATAAAAACCTTGAGAATGTCAGATGTTAAAGGATTCGGTCCCCTAGATGAGAAGCCTGCAATATTTGGCGCAAATTCATCCACAACTTGATTGCTCTTCAATATGCTCGCAGTTGCATTGCTGTTTCATAAAAAATAAATTACAATTTCAAAAACGTTTTAGAATTCTTCTATATATACATATATATACCTTGTTGTGCTAATATAAGCCAGGATGATGTTTCCATCGTTAACACTAACGTAAGTTGCTGGTAGGGAAAACACGATAGCATAGTTTTTGGGTCCATCTCCTCGTATCACCATACCAGCTGCACCAGCCAAAAGAGCCCCTTCCCCTAAATTGAATTGGTCACAAACAACAATCTTTCCTTTTACCAGTGTAGCATCTAATGAGTTCTTTTGGCACAACCTAGCATATATAGAAGCAGGCTATCACTCAACTTTACTAGTATTAAAGTACAAGGAATTCACATCTTCTTCATATTTTTGTAATACCTAGATAAAGAACTTGAAACATTTCCGGTTGTATTTGGAACATTAGCACCATACACTATAGGGGAGAAACCATTCGGATCAAAAGTGTTCAGTGCAACTCCCTGTGTTATAGAGACGAATGAATAATCAAATCAATAAGAAAAATAGAGAAAAATCTGTGAATGAAGAAAGGGTTTACCTGAAATGTTGCAGCGTTACCCAGTTTCAAATTGGTAAAGAATTTGCGATCAATCGTGCTTGCTGCAACTGAAAGTGCCCATGGAGAAACATTCGAGATAGTCCCAGATGCAGGACCTGCGTTTCCAGCAGCCATTGACGTAAGAATTCCTTTTCTCATGGCGTGAAAACTCCCAATAGCTATTGAATCACTGAAATAGGGTCTAGCAACGGAGAATGCGATAGAAATTGATATTAAGTCAACCCCATCATTGATAGCATCATCGAATGCTGCGAGGATGTCGGCGTCTGAGCAACCGTCGGACCAACAGGCTTTATATATAGCGATCCGCGCAGACGGGACTCCTCCTCGAGCTGTGCCGCTAGCGAGACCGGAAAAGCTTGCCGAAGTAACAAGATCGCCGGCGACCGTTGAAGCTGTATGAGATCCATGACCCTCAGAGTCTCTTGGAGATTGGATGTCATTTTCGCCGAAGACTCCATTGATTTTGTAATACTTTGCTCCGATTATTTTGCTGCATTCACATCGTAAAACCTAGCTATTAGTTCTTGTTCTTGCTTGTCTTTTATATTTGGTTGTTTGATCTCGGTTTATTTCAAAATAACACTTACTTATTGCAAGTGAAATTGGTTAATCCTTTACACGAGCCCTTCCACTTAGTTGGTGTTGGTCCAAATCCCGTATCCTTAAAGCTATCGGACTCGGGCCATATTCCGGTATCGATTACTCCAATAATGGTGTTGCTCTCCACTGTTGTTGCTCTTTTTACTGTTTGTGAAAATCCCATGAAATCCCACGATCTTGTTGTCTGTATTTGATTGATTTTGTTTGGAAATACTGACACCACTCCTTGTATCGCTGAAAATGAAATTGATACATTTAAAAAACGTGTTTATCATTTTGTTAGATAATTTGTATATCTTTGATAGGTTATGAATGAACTTACATGAAATTCGTTGAACTTCATCACTAGTTAATAGAGCGACAAATCCATTGAAACTAATCTTATAACTGTGAATAATTGATGCGGAAGTTGTACTGTTCAAGAAAAAGAAACAGTAAGAATGTTTTAACAAAAGATAAAATTAATTTTTAAATGAAAAGAAACTATTATTAGTAACATTACCTGCCTAGAGCTTTTTGTAAAAAGCTCATATGCAATAAAGATGGAGGAATGCCTAATGTTAATTTCAAATCACCCATATAAACTATATATTCCTGCATAAATAAAATGAATATAGTAACTTTAGGTTAAACTAGAATTCTTAAAAAAATTGTGATTAGCTTTACATCCTATATACTTTTAAAGCTTTTTTTTTTTGACAAATCAAAATACTTTCTCAAGACATTTTGTTTTCATTCTACATAAATTCTTAAATTTAAAACGTATTTTGAAAGGATAAAAAAGAACTCATTTTACTAATAATGTCTAATAGCGACGATTTATTTATTCGTCGCTAATGAGAAAAGACATTGCATTTGTGTATTAAGCGTCGCTATTGTTTAAAGTACCGTCGTTAACAACGATAATACTATCTAGGCGTCGGTATAAAACCCGACACTAAATCTTTCTAATCGTCGCTATTTCTCAACGTTTTGATAAACATTTATTTAAATAAATTTTCCATGGGTTAATTGCGACAAGAAAGAAAAATCATCGTTAATTTTCGTGGCTTCTTTTTCAAACCAAATGGTAAATGAATTTAAAAGTTGTATTCATGGATTTAATAAAAAAATGGGATGAATTTTAATATACAACATGAAATAAGATTAAGAAAAAAAGAGGATGTTTGATAATCGAATTTAGTGATTCGAAAAAGAATCACTAATTCTAGTCACCCTTTGAAACTCAAAGAACAATAAGTCTATGAAAATGATTCTTTCATAGAATTCAGTTCAAATAACGCTTGAAAAATTATCGTAGATTAAGAATGTTAAAATTTGAATAAAGAGAATAAACGTGCCTTTCGATTATGTGATTCCTGTCCACGAATGCCATTAAAAAGAATGGCTAATAAAATACATAATTGAAAAACACTTTGAACAATTGAATTTCTTCTTGTCACCATCTTTGGAAAATGTTTTTGCTTAATATAGTTTGAAACTTGGAAGGAGGTATTTATAGAATTCTCACTAAATATTTTAAGCTTTATAATAATAAAGAAAGATTCTTAACATTATAAATTATGGAGGCTAATATTTTAGTGGGTATTTTGCAGTTCAAATGATTTTCTTTTGTGGTTGAATAGTTTAGTTTATTGGGTTGTGGTTATATTTTAAAATAATGAATTATTGTTAATTTAATTTTGAAAGATCAAATTAATTACATTTTCAATTTCTTTAACAATTAATTAGTAAACACAAATTGAAAGGAGTTTCTAACCATAATGCTTATGTTATTGAATTGGTCTATTCTATATATATTTGGTGCCTAACAATTCAATTAATATTAAAAAAAGAAGATATGGTCTTTTATTAAAAGAAATGACTTACATTTTTTTTATAGCTTAGAATTGTTTGACATTTTAAATTGAATTATGCAAACATGCATGTTAGTTGTTATTCTTTGATTCAATTTATTATTTGATGTGACATATGATTGGAATAAATATCAAATTAGAAATAAATATTGAAACTAAAATAGATATGAGGGAGTGTTTACTTGTATTATTTTTCTAATGGAATTACTTGTAAAATTGTAATTAAATGCCCATTTGTGTAGTCAACAAAAAAGCTTTTGAAAATTCTAATCGGTACTCTTATTTCTTTTTTTTTTCTAACTAGATAATAATAAATTTAAGAAAAAAATATATTCAAATAAGTTTAATAGAAGCAAAGGACAACCTGGTTATATTAAGTAAATGGAAATTATTTACCTTGAATTAGTCCTGTTTTCAAATAGTCATTACATGGTATGGTATTTATTATAAATAAAAAAAGATCTATATAGATTAGGATGAAACTTAAGAAAATACAAGTCATGAGATTTTTTATATCATTTATTTTTTTTAAGAAAAAAGTATAATTTTATATTGGAAGTAAACTTTGGGTTTTCTCATCTGCTTTTTGAAGAAAAAAATATTAAACAAAGATATTTGTTTAAGTATTATTTTATAATTTTTTTATTTTAAAATTTTATAAATAATATAATTAAAATATTTTTATATTTTAATTGATCGATTTTTAAATAATTTGAAAAAAGAAGAATGATTTATATGGGTCGGTCTAGATTATTCCTAGCCAGATAATTCTGATTTTTTTCAATATCAAATTTGGGGTAAACCCAAAAAGTATAAAAAAAAATCACTCCAAACGCGATTTAGACTTCTTTCATGGATTTCATGTATAAATTAATGAAGAAATAAAAAGTATAAGAATGTTATTATTAGTCCATTACAATAAATTATATATATATATAAATAAGACAACTCGAACTCAGGAATTTAGTTCACCTCTCTTATTGTTGTTAGGTTAGAAGATGAGATAAATTATATATATATTTGAGATGTTAAAATTTTCTAATATATTTTATTCATCAGCCAAATTTAAGAAATGAGAAAAATAAAAAGAATGATGAATTGTTTTCAGAGTATTATTATTATTATTTAAGCTCAAATTCAAAACAATTAATACAAAGAATAAACAAAATAAAAACATACACAAAGTCAAGTAAAACAATCTTGCAAAAAAGACAGTTATAATAACTATATATAAGAATATTCTCAAGAATGTCCACCATACCACTTATGCAAAATAATGTCAAAAAGAGTTCAATATCATCGGAGGCCGGATAGTCTTTACATTTCAAATGATCTAACATTCGATTAAGTCAAATAATTCACCATAAAATAATAAGGGATCGATAATATTTATTGTCTATGTGATTGTTTTAAAAGATTATGTTAATCTTTTTATATATGTTTTTCGACCATGAACACAATTTATTGCCGAAACAAAATTAAACTGAATGGATTTGAATAATTAAAACTTAATTCAAATATTGAAGAGCAACTTAAAAAAAGTCATAAAGAATTATGGTTGAGTTCATAGTTTAGTTTATAAGGTTGTGGTTATATTTTAAAGTAATTAATGTTGTTAATAATTAATTTTAAAAGATCCAATTACATTTCAATTTCATTAACAATTAACTAATAAAGCAGAAACTTAATAAATAAATAAAATAAACACAAATGATAAGGAGTTTCTAACCAATAATGCTTATGTTATTGAATTGGTTTATTCTATTACATATATATTTGGTGCCTAACAATCAAATTAATATTTAAAAAAAGAAGATATGGTCTTTTATTAAAAGAAATGACTTACATTTTTAATTTATTATAAAAACTCATAATTGTTTGACATTTTAAATTAGTTGTGCAAACTTGCATGTTAATTGTTATTCTTTGATGTAATTTATCATTTGGTGTGACATGATTGGAATAAATATCAAATTAAAATTAAAATATTGAAACTAAAATATATATGATTGTTATTTGAGAAGTCAAAATAATAAGGGAGTGTTTATTCTACTTGGTTTTTTTTTTTTTGTCTTATGTCATTATTTATAAATTTGTAATTAAATGTCTCATATTATAATATTTTTGGAAGGAAAAGAGGTAAATTTTATTTGAAATACAAAAACATATATGCTTTATTAAGAATTTGTCAAACTACTTGAGTTTAATTTAAAAAATGATTCATACTATAAAGAAGTAATGTTTAAACACAATTAAAAAAAGTTCAAAATCCTCCACTAAACCCGGAAATCCAACAAAATACAAAAGAATAAATCATGAAATAGAAATAGATAAAAACGAGGGACAATCGAACTCTACTACAAATCAAGCCTAATGAATACGCATTATTTATCCGATACACCATAAATAATAAGATAATTTTTATCGAGATTATGAAGAGCGGTGAAGAGAATAAAAAATAGAGGAAACAAATCCCTTTCATGAAATATTCTCTGGTTTAATTCTCATAAACGATCATGAGTCATCAATTAAATAGAAATTAACATTCTAGAACCAAAAACACTAACCAAAATTACAAATTATGAACAAAATTACTTGATACTAAGAACCACAGCCAGCAAACTTATTTATCCCTAATATCGTCAAGAAAAATCACAATGCAAATATCCGGAGTAACAATGTTTTTCATCCAATTTCCGTTAGAGTAGTCTACAAATATCTATTGAGAATTCTAATTGGCCAACTCTGATTTTTAAATATTTTATTTTTTTCTAACCAAATAATTGATAATAATATAGTTCTAATAAATAAACAAAAAAAAAAAAATCAAATAAGTTTGAACTAGAAGAAAAGGATGAGGATGTGTGAAGGCATCCATATATTTATTAAGTTTGACAACCTACTTAATTATATTAAGTAAATGGAAATAATTTACTTTGAATTAGCCCTGTTTTCAAATAGTGACTACCTTGGTATGGTATTTATTATAAAATAAAATCTATATAGATTAGGATGAAACTTAAGAAAATAAAATAATAAAATCAAAGTCATTTTATATTGAAAGTAAACTTAGGGTTTGTTTCATTTATTTTTTAAGAAAAAAAAATATTTTTTTTATATTGGAAGTATACTTAGGGTTTTTATCATCTATTTTTCTGAAGAAAAAAAATATTAACCAAATTAAGTTTAATTAAAGAAATGATATATTCTGTATATATAAATAGTAAATGAATTGATATATCAAAATAATTTGGGATTTATTTTCAAATGCATAAAATGAGACAAGTTTGATATTATTTAGATAAAACTCCATTTATTATTATTATTATTATTATTATTATTATTATTATTATTATTATTATTATTATTATTATGAGAAATGATATTCTCAACGAATAACTAGCGAAAGCAAGGCCACGAATCTACGTGGCCTTGCCAGCTAGGAGAGAGAAAAAGAAAAAAAAAGAAAAAAAAGAAAAAAAAAGAAAAACGTTTCAGTTTCCTCTTTCTTCTTTTCTCTCTTTCTTCTTTTCATTTACCATTTTCGGCGATTTTTCTCAGGCGATTTTTCTTTGGCGATTTTTCTCTCCGGCTGCGGCATCCCCGACTTCTTCAACTTTATTCATCTTCTTTCTTTCGATCGAAAATGATAGGTCTTCTCCTTCGGGTATTTCCGTTCACTTCACTGTCTGCATTCGTGAATATCTTTTCTCTTTTTCAGGTTGGTGGTCCAGGTACATCTCCATGCAAGACTCCAAAATCTCTAAGGACAAGGTAAATAACATCTCCTTTAGAATCCTAAACATTTTGATGATTTGAAGACCGTTTAGGTTTTTGCGGTTAGGGTTAGGGTTAGGGTTATGGATTTTTATGATTCTGCTGATTCTAATGATTTTAACGATAGAAATGGTTGATTATTTTGTGTGTATTTGCTTCTATGTGATGATTTATGTGATTTTTGATATGTTTGGCTGTTATGGGTCCCGAAAGTGTTATTTCGGGGACCCGAAAGTATGATTATATAGTCCAGAAATTTGATTTTGATATGTTTTTTGAATGAACGGTCCCGAATGTGTGATTTCGGGACCCGAAATGTGTTGTTTCGGGACCCAAAATGTATAGTTTCGGGACCCGAAATGTGTAGTTTCGGGACCCCAAAATTGAATTTTGATATGTTTGGCTGTTATAAGTCCCGAAAGTGTGGTTTTGGGACCCGAAATGGGTGGTTTCGAGACCCATAAATCGGATTTTGTAATGTTTGGCTGTTATGGGTCCCGAAAGTGTGGTTTCGGGACCCGAAATTGGATTTTGATTTGATTGGCTGTTATGGGTCCCAAAAGTGTGGTTTCGGGACCCGAAATGGAGTGTTTCGGGACCCGAAATGGGTGGTTTCGGGACTCGAAATGTTGTTTCGGGACCCGAAATAGGGTGTTTCGGGACCCGAAATGAGTAAATATTTGATTTTAAATGTTTATCTTTATCTGATTATCTGTTTCATGTTTTTTAAATGTTTATCTTTTGTTTTTGTAGGGCAAATAAACGTAAAAGGAATGCCCAAGAAGCATCATCTCCCAAAGCAGTTCCCAAATCCCCAAAAGCTCCCAAATTAGTTCCGAAATCCTCCAGAGCAGCAGCTCCCAAAGCAGCCCCACACAACCTTTTTTTTAACTAGGACATCTTCTTTTGGGCTTTATAATCTTCTGCAACTGCTGTCTAATGATCAAAAGGAGGCTGTGAAGTCAATAGGCTTTGGCCATCTACTTTCATTATCGCTTTCAAAATGCCCCGGGGAGATATCTCGTTATCTAGTCATGCAGTTTGACTGTGATAAATGTTCTTTCACTCTAGAGAATGGCGAGGAAGTGAAAATCGAAGAAGAAGATGTTAAAATAATATTGGGTCTCCCCAGAGGGGAGTTGGACATTGTAGAATATCAGAATAACGAGACTGATGACAAGCTGAAGGCATTTAGGACTCGATGGGGTAACCCTCTTAATGACGCTCCTTTAGTGACTGCTATGCCGACGAAAATGATTGAGAACAAAGCTGCTGACAATAATTTTAAGATAGACTTCGTATTATTTGTTGTCAGCTGCTTTCTCTGGTGTGATCACCTAGGTCAACTATCCAGGTATATCTCATTTCTGTTATTTCATTTGCATGACAACTTATATGACATGTTAATTAATCCTCAAATATGTTTTTTTCACTTGCAGGTATAGAATTCTGAAATCTATTTCAGATGTTCATAATATCAAGAAGTTCAATTGGTGCAAATTTGTACTTGAAGGATTAGTTCAATCATGCGCAAAAGTGAAGGAGAATGAAAAACGACATTTCCAAGGACCACAGACGTTCCTTATTGTAAGTTATCAATAATTAATTTCTCTGTTTACAAAAATAATTGGTTTTAATTAACATATGTTTGTTTTCAGCTGTGCTACGTGTATAGGGTGAGCAACCCTCAACTGGGAGGAGTTAATGACCGTCGATTTCCAATACTGTCATGTTGGAATGACACGACCTTGAAGTTTAGGCTGAATACGGAGTTGGAAAATGGAGGATTCGGACGCGGTAGAGTTGTGGGACGAATTCCACTACCAGGGATGTGGGGGGAGAACGATGAGGAGGATAATGATGTGGGAGAGAACGAGGAGGAGGATATGAATGAGGGGGTGTCTGAGACCCCAAAGGCGGCGGAGGCAGCAGCAGCAGCAGAACCTCGGAAGAGGTCACCACCTCGGAAGAGGCCACCAACTAGGAGGTCAATACCAACGAAATCAACACCTATGAATCAAGGCCTACCACCTATGAATATAACACCTATTAACACGGCAGGTCTGGACGTTGATAAACTGAGTTTTACAGAGAATTTGGCGTGGATTGCTAAATGTACGTTGTTTATTGAAAAAGCCACGAGAAGACTGGAATCTTTAACTTCAGGCTGGGATGCAACGCCAATGTATGACAACGCCATCCACATAATTTATAGAGCAATGGACAGTAATAAACCTTTTAGGGATGCCATGCACAGATACTTCAAAGATCGAACACCCACTGAGGATGATGGGGTAAACGATCAGGACGCTCACAGTGAGGGGACTCACACTGAGCGTGCTCACAGTGAGGGGCCTCACACTGAGGTGGCTCACACTGAGGTGGCTCACACTGAGGTGTCTCACACTGAGGTAGCTCACACTGAGGTGGGTCAAAAGGGTGTTCTCGAAGAGGAAGATGAAGATGAAGATGAGGATGAAGTACCTGAAAAAGATGGATCTCCAAGAAAAAGAAGGAGAAATCCAGTGCGACATATGAAAATTCCAGCACGCCTTCAATCTCCATACATGACGCAGAACAAGCCGACGAAGATCATCGAGTCTGCCCAAATTAATGATGTCGCGGGAAAAGAATTGGTTGCTTCCAAAAAACAGAAGAAATATCCCATACATATCATGGAACTTCCAGCACGCCTTCAATCTCAATATCTGAAAAGAACAAGCAAAGAAATATAGAGTTCTATCATTTTGTCAAGATGGAATACCGAGATGAAGTCGTTGTGGGATTCATTTATGCAGTTGATTCGAATGCGAGGTAAATCAAGATTTCATAGTTTCATGCTTGTTAAATCATGTTTGTTTGGCTGAATTAATGGTCCCGAAAGTGTGGTTTCGGGACCCGAAATAGGTGGTTTCGGGACCCGAAATACGTGGTTTCGGGACCCGAAATACGTGGTTTCGGGACCCGAAATACGTGGTTTCGGGACCCGAAATACGTGGTTTCGGGACCCGAAATACGTGGTTTCGGGACCCGAAATACGTGGTTTCGGGACCCGAAATACGTGGTTTTGGGACCCGAAATACGTGGTTTCGGAACCCGAAATACGTGGTTTCGGGACCCGAAAAGGGTTGTTTCGGGACCTGAAATCTGGTTTCGGGACCCGAAATAAGGTGTTTCGGGACCCGAAAAGGATGGTTTTGGGACCCGAAAGTTTGATTTTTAACTTGTTTTCTTCTTTATCTGGTTTCAGCAAGGAAGTATTCTATGTATCCGAGCTTACCAATATCAACATAGAGCAATGATATATACTGTATATATAAATAGTAAATGAATTGATATATCAAAATAATTTGGATTTATTTTCAAATGCATAGAATGAGACAGGTTTGATATTATTTAGATAAAACTCCATTTCTTTCTATATTATTATTATTTTTCTATAGTTAAAGAAACTAAGCTAGACAAGGAAGGATTAGAATACGAAAATTAACGGTAGTTGAAGTTTATAGTTTAAATGTGCATACTTCGTAGCCATATTTACTTATTTAATTCGAAATATGTTTAATCATATGTTCAGCACGTCGTTGTAGTATAGTGGTAAGTATTCCCGCCTGTCACGCGGGTGACCCGTGTTCGATCCCCGGAAACGGCGTTATTATTTTTTCGTTCATATCTTATTTGATGTTTCCCGCCTGTCACGCGGGTGACCCGGGCGTTATTATTTTTTCGTTCATATCTTATTTGATGTAATTTGAGTTTATTCCATCATAACACAACATAATAACAAAGGGTACATCTTAGACACATTGTTTTTTATAACATAAAACTTGCATACATATAAAGTGACTACAAACATACAATCCTCAATCTAAATGTAAGAAAACCATGAACTAAACACGTTTTAAAGTATAGATTAAAACATCCCTGAAGATGGAGACAAATAACACTACACCACAAACATTGGGGCTCTCTACTACTAACATTACATTTTTTCAAGTATACTCATTCAACTTTTCCTGATTTTATTTCATACAACAACAAAGGTTTATTACCAGAATTTCCCATGCCATAGCATCATATGCTTCTAGTAGCATAAACAATAATGGGGCTTCTCACTTTGTGTGTGGCATCCACCCAGGATAAAGAAACAGAGATTGAGTTTGTCCGACACTAGAGAAAGAAACTGTGTTGGGCAGTGGGCACAAGCACAACTTCTACTTTTAGTGTCCATGGAGACCGAATCGTGACATTGTAAGTAGATGATGCTGATCCTACATTGTTAACTCTCCTATAGAAGGTGACTTTAAAAGAAGTTGAAGCAGGTACTCCAACGGAAAGTGAAGGCAGGTTCAGATTCCAAAGCCTTTCCCATACAAGAACTTCACATAGTCGGTTTGATTGGCATCGTAAACAAGGCCCGGATCAATGGTCCCTATAGGGTTTGTTGCCTGCTTCGTAAGCAAATTCGATTGGTTAGTGGAGTTGTAGTTGCACTCATCGTGAAGGCTGCAAGAGAATTATTTGAAATTTAACATTGTCTATTTGAATGATTCGATAAACACATATCGATAAACACAATATCACAACCTCTTTGAGTCGCTTTTTAATTTGTATGGTGTGTTTGGTAGAATCGATTCATTATGTTCTTGTCGTAGAAATCAATACTAGAGTCTGAGTGAGTATCGTGTTAAGAATTAATTTACAATATTATAAATAATATATATTCATGGTACACAATCTTGATATAAGAAAAGAATATATTCAACAAAAGGAAATTATATCTTTTGGTGTATAATCTTGATATTAGGAAATAAGATTAAAAAAAAGGAAAATAGATCTTTTGTTATGGAAATATAATTATGAAATATGGTAAAAGTATTTTGAAAGCTCTACGAGAGATTTGAACAAGATATTGATATTGACCTAATTGAGAACCTATTTAAATATGCAGTCGGGTACTTTAGAAAGCCAAATTTTTGCCTTGAGAGCATTGTTTCCTTGTGAGTTGTGTGTGAGATTTCATTATGAGAGAAACATTGTAATACTTTTATAACAATATTGATAATAAAGTTGAGAGACTCATGTGCTTTAAAAAGTAAATGTAGGCATATTTTGGCCGAACCACTATTAATGGTTTTGTGTGGAGGGTTGGTGATTTCAAATCTAATAAAATCAATAATGGTGATATTTGCGTTCATGCAAATGATGTTGATTATTATGGACTTTTGAATGAGATTATTGAATTAAAATACCACGATCAATGTTTATGGTTTGATCCGACTAGAGGTAATAGAGTTAATGAAAGATATAGATTGATTTATTGACATAAACATGAAATGGAGATATGATAAGTACGACTCATTTATTCTTGCTCAACAAGTTATACAAGTCCACTATTCGAACTATCCAACCGCAAGGAATGATCATAATTATGAATGATGGTCACAAAAGTTGAAAGAATGATAGAGGAAATATGGACAAATGAAGTGGAGTATCAACTAGAATATTCAACTGTACAATTGTATATCCCCTGAATATTTCTTATGTGAAGTCAACTATTTGAGTGATCCAAATGTTATTATTGTTGAACTAGATATTATTATTTTTTATATCGATCATAATTTTATTTTAGATAATTAACTCTTTTTAAAGAAAAAAATTTCTATTAATCTAAAAACCTTTGTTTTAAATTTTAGGGTAGGTTTAGATTATTGAAATTAAAATGGACATTAGAATTTTAATTCCAATTCTACCCGAATTAACATTTAATTACAATTCAGTTATTATGTTTGAAAAAACTATAAAATTGTCATTCAATTTTAGTTATTATGTTTGAGAAAAAAAATATAATAAATATAATAAAAAATAATTTAAATATATATTATATATATTATTAAGATATTGGTTTGACACAATCTATTAATATAATTTATATGTCGAGAGTTTTTTCTATATAACGATTCTCATTAAAAAAAAATATTCATTTGACATGTTAACTTACTAAATTAAAATAAATATTGCTTCGACATATTAACTTTATATATTAAAAAAACAAAACATCAGTTTGACGTGTTAAATTCCTAAATTCAAACAAAATATATATATATATATATATATATATTAATTCGAAATATTAACTTATTAAATTAAAAAAATATATATATTATTCAACATTTTAACTTCCTAAATTCATTTAAAATAATAATCAGTTCAACACGTTAATTGTGTTGTTCCGAGTTAAAAAAGTGAAATTGAAATTATAAAAACACATTTGTTTGAATTTTAATTTCAATTCCAATTTCAATTTAGATTCATACTGATCAAATTAAATTGAAATTAAATCCTCTAATCTCAATTTTAATTCAATGATTACCTGATACAGCCATGGTATGAAAATTAGGAGTCCAATTCAAATAAATATTTGGTGGTTGATAAAACTAAAAAATGTTATTAATTATAATTTTAAAAAAAATTATTATATATAAATTAAATATATAAATATAATATCTACTATATTCAAATGTTATTAATTATACTTTTTAACAGAATTAATATATTTTTTATATAAATATAATATCTACTATATAAAAATGTCATAATAAATATATAAAAAATATTAATATGATTAAGAGAAAAAAAATATTAATTTATTCATAATATATATTTATTAATTAATTAAATAATTAATTTTATGTTAGAAAATTTAGGAACCATAAAAGTTGGATGATGCAATTGCATAGCTTGCTTCCTTTAACCAACGTTAGCAGAGCTATTCATTTCGAAGCAGGAGCCAAAAACACATTAATTAAGAGGTTAGTAAATCTATAAATCATCTAAATCAGTAAGAGTTGAGAAGTTCTTAAAATAAGTCGAGTATCGATATTTCTTCTTAACCAACAGGATGATCTACGCCTACATCTACATCCACACTATTCGGAGGTTTGAATCCTTCTGTTCCACAATGAATTCTATGGATGAATTCTATTAGGTAGGAGAGTTGAGTCCTGAATATTTTCTCAACAAATTTAAATGTGAAAACACATTTAAGCAACTTGATCAATGACTGTTTTTATAGATCTCATGCTCAAAATTATAACAAAAAACTTCCACATAAAGAAAGTGTAAAAAAAGTTAAAATTTTAATCACTTAATTTTTGGCTATAGTATCCGATCGATGCGTATCATCTATGACATTATTTTTATGAACAAACAAAAATTGATTTTGTCTGTAAAGCCACACGAGTTGGACCATTTATTAGTTTTTGTGATTTATTTTGGTAATTGTTTATCTCCATCTTTCATATATTTTAATTTTTGTACTTTTATTTTTTCATGTTTAAATTTGTTAGGTTTGAATGGTTCTTAATTTTTCATAATACATAGATCATCTACAAAAGAAAATAGTAGATTGAGACAAGTTTACAAGTTCTTCTTAAAGTGGTTCTACTACATTAATTCATCATTTTGTTAGCTTCTTAGGAAAGATAAATGAGGTATACCCTATTTATTAAAGAATATTTTGTGTGGCTTGAGTGTTATCTCATTACTAAATGTACTGGTCAAACAAGTTTTGTATTAATTTATTTTGAGTGTAAATAGGGACTCCTAATGAAGTGTGATAATTAATTAACCAAAAGGATCTTTAACACATATTAAATGTTGAGGTCCTCAAATGGATGTTTGGTGAATTAAATATAATATATGAAATAAAATTGTTACTCAAATGAAATTATTTGTATATTTTTTTAATTTTTCCTTCTTTATGTTGGCTCTCAACAAAAACAAAAAAACAAAATTGAAAAGTAATTTTTTTCTTATTCTTTCACTAACTAATTTTTCTAGAATTGGATTTTTATTTTAATTGCTTAGTCTTAAGTTGAGTTTTGTTGGTTTGGTTTGACATTTTATTTAGTCTAATCAATTTTTCGTATTCAAATAATACTATCATTTGTTGGTGTGTCATTTATTACTCATACACTAAGTTGTGTTGGTCATGATTTCTTTATCGAATCTTTATTCGTCCCCTTCTTAGCCGTAAATGAAACATTAGACACCACATAACAAAAAAAAACGACAGTAAGGGGAATTACTGGAAGAGAAAGCTCAGTCGAATCTTTTAAACTGAAACTATAAATTTATGCTTGATCCGGGATCAGCTATAACACTTTAGGAATATAAAATAAAAGCCTAGTCATGTGTTTAGGTTTGCATTTATCATTAGTAACATATTTTAAAATATGATAAATAAATATATTTTTTAAATGTCAAAAGTTTAAAGTAAAGATCATCCGTGGTAATCCACGTGAGACATAACGTGGATACAATTTCTCATGTGTAACTAAGCACCGAACTAAGAATAAAATCTATAACATGCGTTTATATACGTGAAATATTTTTCTTTCCTAATTTCTCGAGAAATAAATTAGGTAGTGACTCTAAAAAAGTTTAAATTAGCCTAAATCGACATTTTTAAATACATTCTAGTTAAGCCAACCATTTTGGTTCATCGTCTCACTCAAGACTCGAGAACAATGTTAGTTATTGGGGGCACAACTATCGAGTATCAAAAACTTCTTTTCAGAAAGAGTCGGTTTTTGGCATTACACAAACGAATAATCGAATATAAAATTATTTTCCATTTCTTTAAAGAAAGAGTTATTAGAGTTTGATTTTCATAAGAAAACTCTTTTATATGTATCTTAACATTATTTTTTATGAGTTTTTCACTATTTCGCTTATATATGAAAATGTTTCGTTATCATTTGAAAAGAAAATTTTCGACGTTATTTACTAACTCTCAGCTAAAAATATTTTTAACCACCCTTTAAAATATTTGATAGAGATTCTTTCGAAATTATCTCATTGGTTCGTTCAACTTGTTATATTTCAACCATCATCGTTATCGAACTCAAATAAGTTTGCATCATCGTTATCGAACTCAAATAAGTTTGTCTTTCAATTGACCCTCAATAAATTGCTTAATTGTTTTATTTTTGTTGAGAATTTTATTGTATAATTTGATAGTTTGATCATCAATTATTTATTTAAATTTATGTTATTTTTTATTATTTACTAATTATTATTTTTTATATATAACTCCTAAATCAAACTTAATGAGAATTAATTTCTAATAATAAAAATCAAATTTAATGAGAACTAATTTCTAATAATAAAAATCAAATTATTTTTTAAATTATCATTCAATGAGTCCTATATCAATTAATTAAAAAATAATAAAAAGGTAAGAAAAGAAGAATGAAAAATTTTGTTATTTTTTAACTAATTAAATTGCGTCATAATTTATATTATATGTATCCTATCAAAGTAAAAGTAAAGTAAAAGTGTCAAGTTCAATTTCAATTCCACCATGAAATAAAAGTGCTCTTAGTTAGTCAGTCCAAAATTAAATCTGATCTCAAAAAAATAACTTTTAGTTTCATTCTTCCCACATCCTAGAACATATTAATTTCACCCGAAAATAAATTCGAATAGAAAAAAACATAATCTTCTTTTAATTTTTTTCATAATGTGTTAAAAGAATTATCCATTAATTCAAATTGGTAAATATAAATGGGGCTAGGTTATTTGTGAATGGACAATTTTTTATATTTAGAACATCTTTGGAAATAACGTTTTTTAAAACTTAAATCTTGCATACAAATAAAACAACTACAACTATGCGAACCTCAATCCAAATGTAAGAAAACAACTAACTAAACACATCTTAAAGTTTCTCAAAGACAAAGCACAACACACCACAAACATTGGATCTCTAGGAACATTTTCAGGCAACAAATTATAACATCAAGCTTGTTGTTTATATACTAGAGAAAACAACAATGGGGCTTCTCACTTTGTGTGTTGCATCAACCCACGACAAAGAAGCAGAAACGACAGACCCTAGAGTAACTATTCCCTCAACGGTCACAGTAAATGATTGAGTCTGTCCGACACTATTGAAAGAAAGTATATTGGGCACCACTTGTATTTTCAGTGAAGCTGGAGCAAGAACTGTGGCATTGTAAGTAGATGACGCCAATCCAACATTGGTAACTCTCCTATTAAAGGCGACTTTAAAAGTAAGTAAAGGAAGGACACGGGCAGAAAATGAAGGCATGTTCAAATTCCAAACAGTCTCATTCCCAAAACTGGTGCAGGTTCTGCTGTCACCCGAAACAATTTGCAGCTCCCTGTCGGTGTAGCCCTGCCCGCACAAGAACTGCAAATAGTCAGTTTGATTGGCATCGTACACAAGACCAGGATCAATGGCTGCTACAGGGTTTATGTGACCTGCTCCATAACCAAATTCTGCTAGTGGGGTGGTCTTTGCACTCATCACAAAGGCTACAAGAGAATTATTTGGAATTTCAGATGAGTATTTAATTAAGCTTCTCAAAAAATGAATATATATATATACCAGTAGTCATAAGAGCAGATTTAATAGCAGATGGAGACCACGATGGATGGAAGGATTTGACATAAGCTGCTGCAGCTGTAGCATGTGGGCAAGCCATTGATGTGCCCGATATGATATTAAATGGAACTCTTCTGTTATCTGCTTGTATTTCCGTAGGAGAATTTAAAGGTGTCCATGCTGCCAAGATGTCAACACCAGGCGCAGACAAATCCGGCTATAATTGAGGTTTAACAAAATCATTTTTACAAAGATCAAGCACCATCTTTAAAATTACAGTAAAAGTGGAAAACTGATAAGAAACCTTGAGGATGTCAGGTGTTATAGGATTCGGTCCCCTTGATGAGAAGGATGCAACATATGGCGCAAAACCATCAACAGCCTCATTGCTCTTCAATATGCTCGCAGTTGCATTACTGTTTCATATCAACAAATTACAATTTCCAAAAACTTAGAATTCTTCTATCTATATATACATATATATATACCTTGTTGTGCTAATATAGGCCAAGATGATGTTTCCATCTTTTACACTAACATAAGTTGCAGGTAGGGCAAACACGAAAGCATAGTCTTTGGGTCCATCTCCTCGTATCACCATACCAGCTGCACCAGCCAAAAGAGCTCCTTCCCCTAAATTTAATTGGTCACAAACAACAATCTTTCCTTTTACCAATGTAGCATCTAACGAGTTCTTTTGGCACAACCTAGCATATATAGAAGTAGGCTATCACTAAACCATATATTCAAGTTTACGAGTATTACATTCTTCTTCATATTTTAGTAATACCTAGATATAGAACTTGAAACATTCCCTGTTGTATTTGGAACATTAGCACCATACACTATAGGGGAGAAACCATTCGGATCAAAGGTGTTCACTGTAACTCCCTGTGAATGAATAATCAAATCAATAAGAAAAATAGAGAAAAACCTGTGAATGAAGAAAGGGTTTACCTGAAATGTTGCAGCGTTACCCAGTTTCAAATTGGTAAAGAATTTGCGATCAATCGTGCTTGCTGCAACTGAAAGTGCCCATGGAGAAACATTCGAGATAGTTCCAGTTCTAGGACCTGAGTTTCCGGCAGCCATTGATGTCAGAATTCCTTTTCTCATGGCGTGAAAACTCCCAATAGCTATTGAATCGTTGAGATAGTGTCTAGCAACTGAAGATCCGATAGAAATTGATATTAAGTCGACCCCATCATTGATAGCATCATCGAATGCTGCGAGGAGGTCGGCGTCTGAGCAACCGTTGGACCAACAAACTTTATATACAGCGATCCGCGCAGACGGGACTCCTCCTCGAGCTGTGCCGCCGGCGAGACCAGAAAAGCTTGCCGAAGTAACAAGGTCGCCGGCGACCGTTGAAGCTGTATGAGATCCATGACCCTCAGAGTCTCTTGGAGATCGGATGTCATTTTGGTCGAAGTCTCCACTGATTCTGTAATACTTTGCTCCGATTATTTTGCTGCATTCAGATAGTAAGAATTAGCTATTAGTCCCCTTTTTATTTGACATTGGTTTATTTCAAATAATCCTTACTTATTGCAAGTGAAATTGGTTAATCCTTCACACGATCCCTTCCACTTAGTTGGTGGAGGTCCAAATCCCGTATCTTTAAAACTATCTGACTCGGGCCATATTCCGGTATCAATTACTCCAACAATTGTGTCGCTCTCCACCGTTGTTGCTCTTTTGACCGTTTGTGAAAATCCCATAAAATCCCATGATCTTGTTGTGTGTAGTTGATTGATTCTGTTAGGAAATACCGACACCACTCCTTGCATCACTGATAATTAAATTGTTGCATGTAGATAATATGTTATATGTTATAGAGTTTGTATATCTTTAATAGGTTATCAAAAAGCTTACATGAAATTAGTTGAACTTCATCGTTAGTTAATAATGCGACAAATCCATTGAAACTATTCTTGTAACTGTAAATAATTGATGCCGAAGATGTGCTGCTCAATTGAAGTCAAATAAGAAAAGAACAATCAAATAACAAATGATTCTTTAAATGGAAAGATTATTATTAGTAACAATACCTGCCTAGAGCTTTTTGTAAAAAGCTCAAATGCAATAAAGATGGAGGAATGCCCAATGTTAGTTTCAAGTCTCCCATATAAACTATATATTCCTACATAAATGTAATGAATTTTGTAACTTTAAGTTGAGTTAAAATTCTTATAAAATTGCATCCATTTTATTTATCATGCATGGATTGTCTATCAATGATCCAATTTAGGTCTAACCTCTTACAAATCAAGACAAAACCTTATAGGAATCACTGTACCAGGATGGTCTAGTAAAAAGAATCGACTTAAAAAAAATGTCACGAATTCGATTTTTACTGAAAACATTTTGAATTGAGGCGAAGAGTCATGATTGTGTATCATGCTAGTTTTTTTAATTCATAAAAAATAAAAATAAAAAATCAATACAAGTCAAATAGCGGCAATTAAAGTGTCGCTGTTTCTCAAACGACCGTTTCTAAAGGTTTGATAATCGTCGCTAGCTTTTGTCGCTAATCTTTACATAGTTGTGTTATAATTTTCGTCACTAATCCTTGTTAATCATCGTTATTGTTGTAACGCTTTAATATATATTTATTAAAATAACTTTTTCTTGTGTCAATAGCGACGAGAGAAAGAAAAACCGTCGCAAATTTATGTCGCCTCCTTAATGATTTAGAGGTTAAATTCATGGATTTAATTAAAATGGAACAAGATCGTGTTTGTTAATCCGACTCGAGGAGTCCTATATAAGAAAATGATTCTTTCATAGAATTCACTTCAAACAACGCCTGAAAAAATTATCAAATAGGTTAAGAATATTAAAGTTTGAATAAAAGTATAAACGTGCCTGTCGATCCTGTCCATGAGTGCCATTAAAAAGAATGCCTAATAAAATACATAATTGAAGAACACTTGGAACAATTGAATTTCTTCTCGTCTCCATTTTTTAGAAATGATTTTGCCTTAATTTAGTCTTGAACATATAAGAAGGTATTTATAGAATTCTCACTAAATATTTTAAGCTTTATAATAATAAAGAAAGTTTCTTAACATTATAGGCTAAACGGCAGTCGACATTGAATATTTTATGGAGACTAATATTTTAGTGGGTATTGTTCAAATTATTTTCTTTTGTGATTGAATAGTTTAGTTTATTGGGTTGTGGTTATATTTTAAAATAATGAATATTGTTAATTTAATTTTGAAAGATCAAATTACATTTTCAATTTCTTCAATTAATTAATAAACCATAAACTTAATAAATAAATAAAATAAACACCAATTGTAAGGAGTTTCTAACCATAATGCTTATGTTATTGAATTGGTCTAATTCTATATATATTTGGTGCCTAACAATCAAATTAATATTTTAAAAAAGAAGACATGGTCTTTTATTAAAAGAAATGACTTACATATTATTTATTTATAACAACTTAGAATTGTTTGACATTTTAAATTAATTGTGCAAACCTGCATGTTAATTGTTATTCATTGATGCAATTTATCATTTGATGTGACATATGATTGGAATAAATATCAAATTAAAATTGAAATATTGAAACTGAAATAGATAGGATTGTTATTTGAGAATGAGTCAAAATAACAAAGGAGTGTTTATTCTATTTGTATTTTTTCTCTCTTGTCATTACTTATAAATTTGAATTAAGTGTCAATTTGAGTAATTTAGGGTCATATTTATATTTATGGAAGGAAAATAAGTAAATTTATATTTGAAATACAAAAATTAATATATATAAGAAATATATTTAAGCAAAAACATATCTGCTTTATTAAGAAGTAAATTAATTTAGACTTGAGTTTAATTTGAAAAATGATCATGCAATATGTAAAGAAGTAAAGTTTAAATACAATAATTGTAAAAAGAATAAAAAAATGTTCATAATATATGCTTCACAAAGTCGGGCAATCCAACAAAACACAAAAAGAAATAAATCATGAAATAGAAACGAATAAAAATGAGGAACGACTTAAGACTTAAGGTCCTAAAAGAGCCATGAATCCCTAACAAGTCACCAAAGTCATAAGTTTGACGCTATAAATAAGACAAATTAGACAACTACAATTATTAAAAGGTAGTATAATTACGCTTCAATTTAAAAAAATGTGAATGATAGACTTGTTTTTACAAACCGCACGGTTTTAAAAATTAAATGTCATAATATGACGATAACAATAGTGCAAATTAGGTTCATATTTATATTTATGAAAATATACACACAAATACACCTTCTCAAAATGACTGTAACCAAATTTTGGAAAAGAAGATTGACATGGATAAAATAATAATATTTAAAGTTGATATATATATATATATATATATATATGATAGTTTAATTGATGTTAATTTGACACCTTATTAAGGGTTCTTTGAGGTGGTATTTGGAAATGAACTAAATTTTTGAAAAACAAAATAAAATTTGGTTAGATATTTAATCTATTTAGTGAATCGAAACAGTTTGACAAAAATTTGAAAGAAACAAACTTGGTACAAGGAACAATAATCATACAAAAATGATTTCGCTATATCGACAATACAACTTTCTAATGTAACGGTTGTGTTGCTCACTTGAACTCTTACGAAATCAATTATCCATCCAACACGACAATAAAACCAGATAGTTTTTATCAAGATTAAAGTGATGCCCAAAACTATCCAAATTTAAAAATGTTGAAAGAAACAAAAATAAATGAAGAGAGGTAAGGAGAATAAAATAAATAGAGGAAACAAATCCCTTCACATAAACTATTCTCATGGTCTAAATCTCCTAAACAAGTTATCTCCCATTAATCATCCATTAAATCGAAATAAACAGTATAAAACAAAAACTAACAAAAAAAGTTTAAATCCTGAACAAAATTACAAGAATTAAAATCTATAATGCAACCACCCAGAGTAATAATGTTTTCTGTCCAAATTTGCCAAGAGTGGTATGCAAAAAGTTATTGAGAATTCTAATTGGGATGACTCTTATTTTTTAAATATTTTCCTGTTATTTTCTAACTAGATAATCTACCCGATAATAATATAGATAATAATATAGATCTAATAAACAAAACAAAATTTCAAATAAGTTTGACCTAGAAGCAAAGGAGGAGGATCCATATATTTATTAAGTTAGACAACTTCTAAATGATTTATCTTGAATTAGCCCTGTTTTCAAATAGTGATTACCTGCTATGGTGTTTATTATAAAATAAAATCTATATAGATTAGGATGAAACTTAAGAAAATAGAATAATAAAATTAAAGTCATAAGATCTTTTTATATTGAAAGTAAACTTAGGTTTGTTTCATTTGTTTTTTCTTAAAATGTCTATTTTTATAGTGGAAGTATTCTTAAGGTTTTTGTCTTCTGTTTTTATTAAGAAAAAATTATTAAACAAAGTTAATTATTTTAGTATTATCTTTAGCATCTAATATTTTTAAATATTGTTATAAATAATATAATAAGTATTTTATATTTTAATTAATTTATATAGGGTTAGAATGCCAATTTTACACACCAAGTTATAACAAGGTGTCAAATTTACTTATTAAGTATCAAAATTTCATTTTTATGTATTAACTTGTCAAAAAGTGTCAAATATATTTAAAATAACAGAAATGTTAAACAGTGTTAAAAATTTTGTCACATGTAATATCCACATATTTTTTATTTTTTTAAATTGACATTACTTTAATTATTTTTTATTCAAACAAAACATTAAAAACTTTTCTTATTTATTTTCTCTTTCTTTATCCTCACAACTTACTATTTTCTTTAAATATTTCTCTCTCATTTCTCCATCTATGAGTAATTTTATTATTATTAATAATATTTAATTGATTAATTATAAAAATTGTTCTAAAAAGTAACGAGTTATTATGACTTCGTCACAGCACTGACAATTTAGGATTCGGCCAACAAAGACTTCACCACAACATTGACAATTTAGGATTCGATCAATGAATGTTTCAACCAATGATGATGATAGTGTAAGGTTTAACTGAGAAAGACTTGGATTTGGGGGTTACGTCTGGGAGCTGATAAAGTTTAACATGGTGAGTATTATGAAAACTAAAATTAAAACAAGTCGATTAAGGGAGATTTTACCTTGATTCAGCATTGTCCGCTAATGGCGACAATGATTTAGGGTTCGACTAATGAAGATTTTGGTCACAACGTCTATGATTTAGGAATCGGCCAACAAAAACTTCCACCAACGATGATGACTATTTAAAGTTCAGTTAGGGAGCACTTAGAGGTTAGAAGAAAGTAAAAATCCAAAAGAACTTGAGTTAATCAAAGAGAGAAAAGTTAGAAAAAAATGGAGAGTTGTAGAGGGATGAGAGAGAAAGTAAAATAAGTTTTGTTTAAATGGAAAAATAATTAAAGTAATGTCAATTTAAAAAAATAAAAAATATGTGGATATTACATGTGACAAAAATTTTAACACCGTTTAACATTTCTGTTATTTTAAATATATTTGACACTTTTTGACAAGTTCATACATATAAATGAAATTTTGATACTTAATAAGTAAATTTGACACCTTGTTACAACTTGGTGTGTAAAATTGGCATTCTTCCCAATTTATATATTCTCTTCAAATGCGACCTTAGACTTTTGTCATGGATTTATAAAATGACCTCATAAGAGTGGCCCAGTAAAAAGAATTGACATTAGAGACTAAAATGTCATAGATTTGATTCTCACTTCAAACACTTTAAATGAAAGCAGAGGGTCATAGTTGTGGGTGTCATGCTACCTCTCCATAATTCAAAAAAATATCATTATTAATTCATTACAATACAAAATTTAAAAAAGAAATTTGGAATGTTAAATTTTTCTAAGATATTTTATTCATAGCCCAAATTGAAGAAATGAGAAAAAAATGATATTGTTTCAAGAATATTATTATTTTGTAAGTTCAAATTCAAAACAATTGATTCACAGACTAAACAAAATAAAAAAGAGCAAAATAAAAACATATACAAAGTCAAGAAAAAGCATTGCGAAAAAGAGAAATAATATTTTCGAGGGAAGACTGAAGAGCTTCATCGTAATTAAGGTAGAATCGTAAAAAAATAAAAAAGTTCAATATCATCTAAGCCGTATAGACCTTACATCTCAAATAATCTCATATAATTCATTAAAATCAAATGATTCATCGAAAAATAATAGGAGAGACATAATCATTTCTTGTCCAAGAGATTATTTTAAAAGATTATGACAATAATCCTTTTATATATGTTTTTGAATCATAAACACAATTTCTTGTCAAAACAATATTAAACTAACTAATAATAGGTTTGAAAAACACAAACTTCAGTCAAATATTGAAGAGGAACTGTAAAAAGTTACAAGAAATGTTGGTTGAGTTCTTTGTAATGAAATAAGATTGCATTGCATCATTTTTTTTTTTTTTAAATCCCTTGAAACTCATTCAATGATAAATTATATGAAGTCATATGTGAGTATTTAAGGACTTTTACTTTGCCACAAATATGTCCCTAGTTTTTACCTATTCTCATGATAGCTTCATCTAATAAAGACATTGTCTTTGTGACATAATTACTACTAAACATTTAATATTGATGCAAACATAGGCTTTTCATTTTGGTTAGCTTGGAATAAGTTGAAAAAAACATTGGAGGAAAGGCCAATAAATATAAACAAAAAATGTCATCTTACAACTAATTATGTAACGTATTAAACGATTTTACCTACTTTTGCATATGTTATTGCAATAATTCTTAGAAGTATATATTGCTTCTATGAAGATGTGATTTGCAAAGTACTTTTATTTAGTTTTGATTCTCAACATTTTAACACCCAAATATATGTTTTCCTAATTTGCAATGGATTAGAATTAGTAAACCAGATTAATTTGATAAATCAATGTTAGCTTGATTTAATAAACAATGAGATTAATTTGATAAATCATCGTTAGCTTGATTTACAAGAGATCACATAATTAGATATTCATTGAAGAAGAAAAACAAATTAATCGGGCACACATAGATAGTTTGATAAATCAACGTTAACTTGATTAATTTGATAAATCAACAGGTAAATAGGTAAATTCATAATCGTGTTGGGTCCATGTTTATGTCTTGTGAATTTGTACTCGTGTTTGTGTCGTGTCAAACTCACAATCCAAATAAGATATTATTGTTGCGTTTCAAAATCATTTTGTGTCTAATTGTAATAGTCCTACACATTGCCCAAGTTTAGTATAGAAGAAGAGATATTTATTTTTTTAGTTAATCATTTTGGCCCTAAGGACATTTTGATTTTTTTATTCAATCTCTTGTCTCTAGGGTTGATAATTTTGACCTAGACTTAGATTTATGGTCAAATTTACCCAAATCAACTAAACAAAGTTGGCCAACTTTCACTATTTTAAACTTTGCATGCCTATTTATCTTTATCAATTAAAATCCCAAACTGCTTTCTCAAATTAATTTGATATAAATATAAAATTATTTTTCTAAGATTCACTTTGTGATATTTTGAGTTAAATTAGAATGTTATTAGTTTGATCTTTTGAGTCTTTTCCATTTATAATAAATAGACAGACATCTTTATTAGAATTGAAGATAATGAATAAATTAACCAAATTAATGGTCTTGAATTGATTGTAAATAATTTTATTCATGAATAGAGACTTTTTTTTTATAATGGGCAGGCAATTCCACTGCTAATCCCAACCCATCTAATTGCCCAAGATAAATACCAAAATGTTAAATTTTGCATGAAAACTACCAAACTCAATCCAAAGCAACCGTTGTTAAATAAATCACAATCGTGAAGAGTTTAATACATCCACAAAGATATAGCACACCAAACCAAGAACATATGCTCTCGAGAAACATTCTCTGAAAACAAATTGTTCTTTGACAACCCGTCAATAACATAAAATCACACCTTTTCGAATCTCCTCAAAATATAATTACCTTATTTATGTCACAAAATCAATACCATGTAATATCATCATGTTTGTTGTTTATGTAGTAGCAAAAACAACAATGGGGCTTCTCACTTTGTGCGTTGCATCTGCCCATGACAAAGAAGCAGAGACGATGGAGCTCGGGTTAACTATTCCCTCAACAGTAACAGTGAATGACTGAGTTTGTCCGACACTAGTGAAAGAAAGTGTGCTGGGCACCACTTGTACTTTTAGTGTCGATGGAGCAAGAACCGTGGAAGTGTAAGTAGATGAGGCCAATCCAACATTGGTAACTCTCCTATTGAAGGCGACTTTAAAAGTAAGCGAAGGAAGGACACGGACAGATAATGAAGGTATGTTCAAATTCCAAGCAGTATCATTCCCAAAACTGATGCAGGTGCTGCTGTCACCCGTAACAGCTTGCAATTGCCTGTCGGTGTAGCCTTGCCCACACAAGAACTGCACATAGTCAGTTTGATTGGCATCATACACAAGACCAGGATCAATGGCCCCTACAGGGTTTATGTGACCTGCTCCATAACCAAATTCCGCTAGTGGGGTGGTCTTTGGACTCATCTCAAAGGCTACAAGAGAATTGTTTGGAATTTAAGAAGAGTATTCAATTAAGTTTTTCAAAAAATGAATATATATATATATATATATACCTGTAGTCATAAGAGCAGATCTTATAGCAGATGGAGACCACGATGGATTGAAGGTTTTAACATAAGCAGCTGCACCAGTAGCATGTGGGCAAGCCATTGATGTGCCCGATATGATATTAAATGGATGTCTTCTGTTATCTGCTTCTATTCCTGTAGGAGAATTTGCAAGTGTCCATGCTGCCAAGATATCAACACCAGGGGCAGACAAATCGGGCTACATAAAGAGGTGAAACTTTGATATAATTTATTGTATGGTAGAAGCATTTCTAATGTCAAACTTCAACTATAATCCTAATTTTTCCCTTTTTGTTGATTTAGTTGAGGTTTAATAAAATCATTCTTACAAAAATGCAGCTCCATCTTTAACAATACAGTAAAAGTAAAGGTTATAGACAAAGAGGAAAACATATACAACCTTGAGGATGTCAGATGTTAAAGGATTTGGTCCCCTAGATGAGAAGGATGCAATATATGGCGCAAATCCATCAACAGCTTCATTACTCTTCAATATTTTCGCAGTTGCATTGCTGTTTCAAACAAAACAAAATCAAAATCAAATTGCAAAATTTTAGAATTATTCTATAGTAGTAAGAATAGTTAGAGAATATGTTTCATATATACCTTGTGCTAATATAGGACAAGATTATAGTTCCATCGTTAGCGCTAACAAAAGTTGCAGGGAGTGCAAACACGTCAGCTGCATCTTTGGGTCCATCTCCTCGTACAACCATACCAGCTGCTCCAGCCAAAAGAGCTGCTTCCCCTAAATTATATTCGTCGCATAAAACAATCTTACCATTTACCAATGTAGCATCTAGTGAGTTCTTTCCGCAAAGGCTGCAGTGTATGAGAGTAATAAGAATACATTACTATAAAATTCTTTTTATCAGAAGGGTAGTATAATTTGCATACAATTTTAGATAAATTCATAGTTGTAATATACCTGGATACAGTACTAGGAACATTCCCTGTTCTATTTGGCACATTGCCACCATACACTATATTGGAGAAACCATTAGGATCAAACGAGTTCACTGTAACTCCCTGCGTTATATAGACAGAATGAATAATCAAAACGATGAAAGTATAGTATCCATGCTTTGCTGAAACGAGAAGAAATGATAGTGAAAGGCTTCACCTGAAAAGTGGCAGCATTACCCAACGTCAAATTGGTAAAGAACTTACGATCAATCGTGCTTGCTGCGACTGAAAGTGCCCATGGAGAAACATTCGAGACAGTTCCAGCTCTCGGACCTGAGTTTCCGGCAGACATTGAAGTAAGAATTCCTTTTCTCATGGCGTGAAAACTCCCAATAGCTATTGGATCGCTGAGATAAGGTCTAGCAACGGAGGGTCCGATAGAAATTGATATTATGTCGACTCCATCATTGATGGCATCATCGAATGCTGCGAGGAGGTCGGCGTCTGAGCAACTTCCGGACCAACAAACTTTATATACGGCGATCCGCGAAGACGGGACTCCTCCTCGAGCTGTACCGCTGGCGAGACCGGAAAAACTTGCCGAAGTAACAAGGTCGCCGGCGACCGTTGACGCTGTATGAGTTCCATGACCCTCAGAGTCTCTTGGAGATTGGATGTCATTTTCGCCGAAGACTTTATCGACTTTGTAATACCTTGCTCCGATAATTTTGCTGCATTCAGATCGATTCTGTAGCTATTAGGGTTTGTCTTTTTCTTTTTGGATACAAACATAGGCTTGTTCGATCTTGGTTTATTTTCAAATAAACTCAATATTTTTTTTAAAAACATCCTTAATTGATTGTTTTAGTTAGTTGTGTGTATGATCAAATATAGATACTTACTTATTGCAAGTGAAATTGGTTAATCCCGTACACGAAGCTTTCCATTTAGTTGGTGGTGGTCCAAAACCGGTATCTTTAAAGCTATCGGACTCCGGCCATATTCCGGAATCGATTACTCCAACAATAGTGTTGCTCTCTACTGTTGTTGCTCGTTTGATAGTTTGTGGAAATCCCATAAAATCCCATGATCTCGTCGTGTGTAGTTGGTTGATTTTATTTGGAAACACTGACACCACTTCTTGTATCGCTGATAATTATATAAGTTCAATACATTAAAAAAAAACCATGTTTATGATTTTATTATTGGTAAAATCTTTTATACGAATAGACGAGCTTACATGAAATCCGTTGAACTTCATCGCTAGTTAACATAGCGACAAATCCATTGAAACTATTTTTGTAACTGTAAATAATTGACGCCGAAGATGAACTGCTCAAAGAAAAAAACAAATCCCAAATAAATTTGACATAGTTTATATTAAACTATAAACAAACTAAATATTCTTCAATAGAAAATTATTAGTAATTTCACCTTCCAAGAACTTTTTGTATGAAGGTAGAATGCATTAAAGATGGAGGGATCCCCGGTATTAGTTTCAAATCTCCCATATATACTATATATTCCTGTAAAAAGATAATAGTGTAAAATTTCCAATAATCAAAAATAAATTATGGATCACAAATTCAATTTGTATGTTTATAATGCAAAATAAAAATAAAAGATGAGAAATTAGTGGCAAACTTTTGAAATGAATATTGTAAGTTTAGGGTATGCTAAAATTCTTGTAAAATTGTCATCCATTATTTCCAACATGGATTGTTTTATAAATGGTGCAATTTAGGCCTACATCTTAAATCAAGGCAAAGAAGTACCCTTGTTTCATATTAGCCTTTTTAATTTGGCTAATCAAAATGCCTTTTCACAAAAACTTGTATTTCTTCTTTTCTAAACAAATACTTGAATTTAAGAGTTATACACATAGATTTAATTAAAATGGAACAAAATTAGTCAAAATATATGAAATAAGATAAAGAAAAAACACAAAACTAAGGTTGTGTTTATTAAGCGATTTAGATTTAGGAATTCTAATTAAGAAAAAAAAACTAATACTATGATACTCACACCTCTTATATTAGGATGGGTCTTTCATAGAATTCATTCAAACAATGCATGCAAAATCATTAACCGAAATAAATATATTAAAAATGGAGCAAAGAGTAGAACGTGTGCCTGTCGATTTTGTCCATTAGCAAGAAAAATACATAATTGAAGAACAATTAGAACAATTGAATTTCCTCTTGTTTGCATCTTGTAAGATGATTTTGCCTTAGTTTAACTTGGAACGAGGTATTTATAGAACTATCACTAAATATTTTATTTATAATGAAGAAGGATTCTTAACATTATAAGAAGACTTAGAATTGTTTGACATTTTAAAATAAATTTGCTTGCAACTATGGTATTTGTTTTATGCAATTTATGGTTAGATGCATGTGACATATACATGGAATAAAAATAGATATCAAAGTTTAGAAAATTGAAACTAAAATGGATATAATTGTTATTTGAGAATGGTGGTGTGTTTGTTTTACATGTAATTTTTTTTGTCTTTACACTTGTAAATTTGCATTTCAATGTGTATATGTGCAATTTATGGTCATGTTTATATTTATTGAATAACAGAAAGGTAATTTGTATTTGAAATAGGAAATTTATAAATGCATATCGGTTTTTATTATTAACTAAATTACCAAAATCTACACAATTCATAAACTTTTTTTTTTTTTTTTATCAAAACAGATATTCTTAAAATAAAAAATTGATAATCAAGAGTTTTAATACTTTAAAAAATTCATAACAGATAATTTAAATTTAAATCAAAATTCAAAAGTTCAGTGCAAAACTAAGCTAAAGATGAAACACTACTTTATATAAATAGTTCTCAATAAAGGATGAACAACATATACCATATTATTTAAATAATTATATTATTCAATAAAATAATATATCATCTTTTAAATTTAGGCATCATACTATATTTTAATAAAGGAAAAATAGAGAGCACGACTTCGGGGAGCGACTCGTACAGCGAAAGTGACATCGCTGTTATACGAAAGTGACATCGCTATTATACAATAGATACCTCGTCCCTTTGTATAACAGCGAGATCTGTTTTGTATAACAGCGAGGTCACTTTCGTATAACAGTAATGTTACTTTCGTTATACGAGTCGTTCTCCCAAAGTCGTGCTCCCAATAATTTTTAATTTAGGCATCTTATAAACATTTATTTATTTTAAATAAAAATTCAGTATAATCCCAAAAACATTTCTACATTCAAAACATTATTACAAAACATTTATTTATTTTATATTTGCACAAAGAAGAGATTATGATAATAACTGGATTGACCTTTTAAAAAACAATTCTTAAATGAAACGACATATTTTTTTTTTTTTTGATTTTTAGAAGAAAAACAATTTACATTATTACTTAATTAATTTTTCTATAAAATTTAAGATTTGTAACTTAGAAAAATATAATTACTACTTGACCTTAGAAAAATATATAATTACTACTTGAACTTAGAAAAATATATAATTATTAGGATCGATAGTTTGAACGTAGTAATTTCCTTTTAATGTGGTTGCTTTTTTAAAATACACATATTATTATTTAAATATATTTGTATGATTATTAATGTTTTATTAAAACTAGCTTTTAGCCTGTGCATTTGCACGAGTAAGAGTAATAATATAAAAAACCGTGAAAAAAATTACGGATAACATTTTTAATTTTATTTTTAACCATTTTAAGTTTATGGGTGGTCAACACACAATCCGACTCAATTATTCATTTACTCAACATCATTATATATTAGTTAGTTAAAAAGTTGAAATAATATTATTATTAAAACGTCCCGCGTTTATCAAATTTGGTGTTGAATTTAAAATATAAAGTCTTTGTAGTGTAGTTGGTTAAAGAGTTGTACTTGTTTTTGTTAGGTTGCAAATTCGAAACATACCTTTAGCATTTTTAATTTTATTTTTAACCGTTTTAAATTTAAAAACGGGTCAACCCACAATCCGACCCAAGTATCCAAATTAACCACAGCTCTCGACCCGGCAATCCGGACACTTTAAAAATTAAGCATCATTATATATATATAGATTAGTTAGTTAAAAAGTTGAACTTATATTAATATTAAAACGTCCCGCGTTTATAAAATTTGGTGTTGAATTTAAAATATAAAGTCTTTGTAGCTTAGTTGGTTAAAGAGTTGTACTTGTTTTTGTTAGGTTGCAAGTTCGAAACATACTTTTAGCATTTTTAATTTTATTTTTAACCGTTTTAAATTTAAAAACGGGTCAACCACAATCCGACCCAAGTATCCAAATTAACCACAACTCTCGACCCGGCAATCCGGACACTTTAAAAATTAAGCATCATTATATATATATTTATATATATATATTAGTTAGTTAAAAAGTTGAACTTTTATTAATATTAAAACGTCCCGCGTTTATAAAATTTGGTGTTGAATTTAAAATATAAAGTCTTTGAAGTATAGTTGGTTAAAGAGTTGTATTTGTTTTGTTAGGTTGCAAGTTCGAAACATACCTCTAACATTTTTAATTTTATTTTTAACTATTTTAAATTTAAAAACGAGTTAACCACAATTCGACCCAAGTATCCAAATTAAACCACAGCTCTCGACCCGCCAATCCGGACACTTTAAAAATTAAGCATCATTATATATATAGATTAGTTAGTTAAAAAGTTGGACTTATATTAATATTAAAAACTTCCCGCGTTTATCAAATTTGGTGTTGAATTTAAAATATAAAGTCTTTGTAGCCTAGTTAGTTAAAAAGTTATACTTGTTTTGTTAGGTTGCAAATTCGAAACATACCTCTAGAATTTTTAATTTTATTTTTAAAAAAACGGGTCAACCCACAATCCGACCCAAATATCCAAATTAACAACATCTCTCGACCCGGCAATCAGGACACTTTAAAAATTAAGCATCATTATATATATATATATTAGTTAGTTAAAAAGTTAAACTTATATTAATATTAAAACGTCTCGCGTTTATCAAATTTGGTGTTGAATATAAAATATAAATTCTTTGTAGCGTAGTTGGTTAAAGAGTTGTACTTGTTTTGTTAGGTTGCAAGTTCGAAACATACCTCTAGCATTTTTAATTTTATTTTTAACCGTTTTAAATTTAAAAACGGGTGAACCCACAATCCGACCCAAATTAACCACAGCTCTCGACCCGGCAATCCGGACACTTTAAAAATTAAGCATCATTATATATATATATAGATTAGTTAATAAAAAGTTGAACTTATATTAATATTAAAACGTCCCGCGTTTATCAAATTTTTTGTTGAAATTTAAATATAAAGTCTTTGTAGCCTAGTTGGTTAAAAAGTTATACTTGTTTTGTTAGGTTGCAAGTTCGAAACATACCTCTAACATTTTTAATTTTATTTTTAACATTTTTAAATTTAACAACGGGTCAACCCACAATCCGACCCAAGTATCCAAATTAACCACAGCTCTCGACCCGCAAATCCGGACACTTTAAAAATTAAGCATCATTATATATATATATAGATTAGTTAGTTAAAAAGTTGAACTTATATTAATATTAAAACTTCCCGCGTTTATCAAATTTGCTGTTGAATTTAAAATATAATTTTTTTGTAGTGTAGTTGGTTATAGAGTTGTACTTGTTTTTTGTTAGGTTGCAAGTTCGAAACATACCTCTAGCATTTTTTATTTTATTTTTAACCTTTTTAAATTTAAAAACGGGTGAACCCAAAATCCGACCCAAATATCCAAATTAACCACAGCTCTCGACCCGGCAATCCGTACACTTTAAAAATTAAGCATCATTTTATATATATATATAGATTAGTTAGTTAAAAAGTTGAACTTATATTAATATTAAAACTTCCCGCGTTTATCAAATTTGGTGTTGAATTTAAAATATAAAGTTTTTGTAGCCTAGTTAGTTAAAGAGTTGTACTTGTTTTATTAGGTTTTAAGTTCGAAACATACCTCTAGCATTTTTAATTTTATTTTTAACCTTTTTAAATTTAAAAACGGGTGAACCCACAATCCGACCCAAGTATCCAAATTAACCACAGCTTTTGACCCGCAAATCCGGACACTTTAAAAATTAAGCATCATTATATATATATATATTAGTTAGTTAAAAAGTTGAACTTATATTAATATTAAAACGTCCCGCGTTTATCAAATTTGTTGTTGAAATTAAAATATAAAGTCTTTGTAGCCTAGTTGGTTAAAGAGTTGTACTTTTTTTGTTATATTGCAAGTTCGAAACATACCTCTAACATTTTTAATTTTATTTTTAACTGTTTTAAATTTAAAAACGGGTCAACCCACAATCCGACCCAAGTATCCAAATTAACCACAGTTCTCGACCCGACAATCCGAATACTTTAAAAATTAAGCATCATTATATATATATATATTAGTTAGTTAAAAAGTTAAACTTATATTAATATTAAAACTTCCCGCATTTATCAAATTTGGTGTTGAATTTAAAATATAAAGTTTTTGTAGGCTAGTTGGTTAAAGAGTTGTACTTGTTTTGTTAGGTTGCAAGTTCGATACATACCTTTAGTATTTTTAATTTTATTTTTAACCGTTTTGAATTTAAAAACGGGTCAACCCACAATCCGACCCAAGTATCCAAATTAACCACAACTCTCGACCCGGCAATCCGGACACTTTAAAAATTAAGCATTATTATATATATATAGATTAGTTAGTTAAAAAGTTGAACTTATATTAATATTAAAACGTCCCGCGTTTATTAAATTTGGTGTTGAATTTAAAATATAAAGTCTTTGTAGCCTAGTTGGTTAAAGAGTTGTACTTGTTTTGTTAGGTTGCAAGTTCGAAATATACCTCTAGCATTTTTAATTTTATTTTTAACTGTTTTAAATTTAAAAACGGGTCAACCCACAATTCGACCAAGTATCCAAATTAACCACAGCTCTCGACCCAGCAATACGGACACTTTAAAAATTAAGCTTCATTATATATATATATAGATTTGTAAACTAAAAAATATTAACACGAATAAACTTGTTTTTTTATTATTAATTACAGTCAAACATTTAATTTTGTAAAATATACATGTTATTATTTAAATATATTATATAAATTAATTATTTTTATTATTCAAACTTTAACTTAAAAAATTATCAATAACTGTTTTAGTTAAACAAACTCAAAAAAATTGATTAGTGATTTTTTATAAATTTTAATAAAAAATCATTAATTATATAATATATTTAAATGATAATATGCATATTTAAAATATTGAATATTTAGTGTAATTAATAAAAAAATATTATTAGTAATATATTGAATTTAGACCAAACTTTGGGTCAAATTGATTGAAAATAATGAATTAAGCTCCGAATCAATTTTTTATTTTTTTTTGTAAGTTAATTTGATTTTAGATAGAAGTTTAGGATTAAATTTAACCCAAAATTGAGTAGAGGTTGTTTTAAATAAATTAAGTAAGTTTGCAAAAAAATATAATTTATTTTAGTGAAATAACATAAAATATAACTATAGTTAAAAATTTAGTTATACTAGAAAAGATTAAAAAATCGGTTGTTACCTGAATTTAATTTAATTTAAAATATTATCACTTATTAATCAGCAATGTTTTCAAATAGTGACTCCCTAGTATAATAATATGAAAGTCCTAAGGTGTTTTTCTATTGGAAGTAAACTTAGGGTTTATTTGATCTATTATATTGAAGTAAAATATTATTAAACAAAGTTAATTATTTGAGTTATTTAGGTCTTGATGACATAAATTATTGATATTATACTTGTACTGGTTCGTTTTTTAGAAATAATGAGATATTCAGATTTTGGTATGGATTAATAAATAAAAATATTGCCACTATTAAAAAAAGAAATATATACATTAGTTGGAGGATTTGAAAGAATTTGTATTTTAGGGAATTAAAATGTGGGTTGAGGGTTGTTTTAAATAAATTAAGTAAGTTTGCAAAAAATATAATTTATTTTAGTGTAATAAAATATATGAATTTATATATATAATATAACTATAGTTAAAAATTAGTTATACTATAAAAGATTAAAAAATAGGTTGTTACGTGAATTTATTTAAATTTAAAATATTATCACTTAGAATTAATCAGCAATGTTTTCAAATAGTGACTCCCTAGTATAATACTATTAAAGTCCTAAGGTCTTTTTCTATTGGAAGTAAACTTAGGGTTTATTTGATCTATTATTTTGAAGTAAAATATTATTAAACAAATTTAATTATTTGAGTTATTTAGGTCTTGATGACATTAATTATTTTTATTATATTTGTAATGGTTCGATTTTTTTTATAAATAATGCATATCCACATTTTTGTGTGGATTGATAAATAAAAATATTGCCACTACTAAAAAGAATTATATATATATATATATATATTTTAGTGGGAGGATTGGAAAGAATTTATATTTTAATGTTAAGATTTGCTTGAATATGTCTATTTTTTTTTTTTTTTTGAATATATCTAATTTTTATTTTATTTTTTAATTTAGAAAGGTAACCCAACATTAAGAACTTCTTACTTCATCTTAATACCTTTTTTTAGTGGGAATCGAGCATGTGAAATATGTTTTTTTAATTTGCTTCATTAGGTCAACTAGCATCAATTCCCGATAAAAATATATTTAAAATATTATTTATCTATAAATATTTTTAGATAAAATTAATATTATTTAAATTTAATTAATTTAAAACTGATTTTATTGGTAAAAAATAATTTAATCTTAAATTTAATGTTAACATATATTTTATCCCCTCGACACCCCACTTAACCCCTCAATTAACTATCTTGTGACTTACACTTTTTTATATATCTTTTTTATCCACTTGGGAACCACCCATTATTCTTAGTCGACCTAAATTTTGATAACATATTTCTTATATCTCGTCAAACTCAACAACCAATCTTAATTCCGATCTCACACTCGACAAACTACCCATCTGACCTCCAACTCGTGACCTCACACTTTAAAAAATGCTCGCCAAACCAAACACTAATTCCGACCTCACACTCGACAAACCATCCACCACTCGACCTCTGTCTCGTGACCTTACAAACTTTCAAATGCTCGCCAAACCAACATCTAATTCTGATCTCACACTCGACAAACCACCCGACCTACATCTCGTGACCTCACACTTTAAAATTCTCGTCAAACCAACAACTAATTCCGACCTCACACTCAACAAATCACCCACCAATACCCGACCTCTATTTCATGACCTCACACTTTCAAATGCTCGTCAAACCAACCACTAATTCCGACCCCACACTCGATAAACCACCCACCATATGACTTAAATCTCGTGACCTTACACTTTCAAATGCTCGTCAAACCAACAACTAATTCCGACCTCACACTCGACAAACCACCCACCAACCGACCTCCATTTCATGACCTCATACTTTCAAATTCTCGTCAAACCAACAAGTAATTCCAACCTCACACTCGACAAACCACCCACCAATACACGATCTCTATCTCGTGACCTCACACTCGACAAATCACCCACCACCTGACCTCCATCTCGTGACCTTACACTTTTAAATATTTGTCAAACCAACAACTAATTTCGACTTCACACTCAATAAACCATCAACCACCCGACCTCCATTTCGTGACTTCACACTTTCAAATGCTCGTCAAACCAACAACTAATTTCGACCTCACACTCGACAAACCACTCACCACCGACCTCCATCTCGTGACCTCACACTTTCAAATGCTCGTCAAACCAACAACTAATATGACCTCACACTCGATAAACCACTCACCAATACCCGACCTCTATCTCGTGACCTCACACTTTCAAGTGCTCGTCAAACTAACCACTTATTCTGACCTCATACTCGATAAACCACCCACAACCTGACCTCCATCTCGTGACCTTACACTTTTAAATGCTCGTCAAACCAACAACTAATTTCGACCTCACACTTGACAAACCACCTACCACCCGACCACCATTTCGTGACCTCACACTTTCAAATGCTCGTCAAACTAACAAATAATTCTGACCTCACACTCAACAAACCACCCACTAATACCCAACCTCTATCTCGTGACCTCACACTTTCAAATGCTTGCTAAACCAACCACTAATTCCGACCTCACACTCGACAAACCACCCACTACCTGACCTCCATCTCATATCCTTACCAATTAAAATGCTCGTCAAACCAACAAATAATTCTGACCTCACACTCGAAAATCACCCACCACCCGACCTCCATTTCGTGACTTCACACTTTCAAATGTTCGTCAAACCAACAACTAATTCCGACCTCTCACTTGACAAACCACTCACCACCGACCTCCATATCATGACCTCACACTTTCAAATGCTCGCCAAACCAACCACTAATTCCAACCTCACACTCGACAAACCATCCACCATCCGATTTTTATCTCGTAACCTCACACTTTCAAATGCTCGCCAAACCACACTTTCTAAGGTAGATAATTTTGACTTAGACTGGTCAAATTTACCCAATCAACTAGATAAATTTGGCCAACTTTCACTATTTTAAACTTTACATGGTTCCTAGCCTATTTATCTTTATCAATTTAAATCCCAAACTTCTTTCTCGAATTAATTTGATATAAATATAAAATTATTTTTATAAGATTCGGCCTTTGACCTTTATCTTTTAATCAATATCTCATTTTGTGATATTTTGAGTTAAATTAGAATGTTATTAGTTTGATCTTTTGAGTCTTTTCCATTTATAATAAATAGATAGACATCTTTATTAGAATTGAAGGTAGTGAATAAATTAACCAAATTAATGGTCTTGATTGTAAATAATATTATTCATGAATAGCCAGGCGATTCCACTGCTAATCCCAATCCAACTAATTGCCCAAGATAAATACCAAAATGTTAAATTTTGCATGAAAACTACCACGAACATACAAAAATCAATCCAAAGCAATCGGCGTTAAATAAATCACAATCGTGAAGAGGTTTAATACATCCACAAAGATATAGCACACCACACCAAACCATGAACATATGCTCTCGAGACACATTCTCTGAAAACAATTTGTTCTTTGACAACCCGTCAATAAAATAAAAAATCACACCTTTCTCTATAATTACCTTATTTATGTCACAAAATCAATACTATGCAATATCATCATGTTTGTTGTTTATATAGTGGCAAAAATAACAATGGGGCTTCTCACTTTGTGCGTTGCATCTGCCCACGACAAAGAAGCAGAGACAATGGAGCTCAGGTTAACTATTCCCTCAACAGTAACAGTGAATGACTGAGTTTGTCCGACACTGGTGAAAGAAAGTGTGCTGGGCACCACTTGTACTTTTAGTGTCGATGGAGCAAGAACCGTGGCAGTGTAAGTAGATGAGGCCAATCCAACATTGGTAACTCTCCTATTGAAGGCGACTCTAAAAGTAAGCGAAGGAAGGACACCGACAGATAATGAAGGTATGTTCAAATTCCAAGCAGTATCATTCCCAAAACTGATGCAGGTGCTGCTGTCACCCGTAACAGCTTGCAATTGCCTGTCGGTGTAGCCTTGCCCACACAAGAACTGCACATAGTCAGTTTGATTGGCATCATACACAAGACCAGGATCAATGGCCCCTACAGGGTTTATGTGACCTGCTCCATAACCAAATTCCGCTAGTGGGGTGGTCTTTGGACTCATCTCAAAGGCTGCAAGAGAATTGTTTGGAATTTAAGAAGAGTATTCAATTAAGTTTTTCAAAAAATGAATATATATATATATATACCCGTAGTCATAAGAGCAGATCTTATAGCAGATGGAGACCACGATGGATTGAAGGTTTTGACATAAGCAGCTGCACCAGTAGCATGTGGGCAAGCCATTGATGTGCCCGATACGATATTAAATGGAAGTCTTCTGTTATCTGCTTCTATTCCTGTAGGAGAATTTGCAAGTGTCCATGCTGCCAAGATATCAACACCAGGGGCAGACAAATCGGGCTACATAAAGAGGTGAAACTTTGATATAATTTCTTGTATGGTAGAAGCATTTCTAAAGTCAAACTTCAACTATAATCCTCATTTTTTTCTTTTTTATTGACTTAGTTGAGGTTTAATAAACTCATTCTTACAAAGATGCCGCTCCATCTTTAACAATACAGTAAAAGGAAAGGTTATAGAAAAAGAGGAAAACATATACAACCTTGAGGATGTGAGATGTTACAGGATTCGGTCCCCTAGATGAGAAGGATACAATATATGGCGCAAATCCATCAACAGCTTCATTACTCTTCAATATTTTCGCAGTTGCATTGCTGTTTCATACAAAACAAAATCAAAATCAAATTGCAAAAGTTTAGAATTATTCTATAGTACACCATTATATACCTTGTGCTAATATAGGACAAGATTATATTTCCATCGTTAGCGCTAACAAAAGTTGCAGGGAGTGCAAACACGTAAGCGTTATCTTTAATTCTATCTCCTCGTACAACCATACCAGCTGCTCCGGCCAAAAGAGCTGCTTCCCCTAAATTAAGTTCGTCGCATAAAACAATCTTACCTTTTACCAATGTAGCATCTAGTGAGTTCTCTCGGCAAAGGCTGCAGTGTATGAGAGTAATAAGAATACCTTCTGATAAAATAATCACTATAAAATTCTTTTTTCAGAAGGCTAGTATAATTTGCATACAATTTTAGATAAATTCATAGTTGTAATATACCTGGATACAATACTAGGAACATTCCCTGTTCTATTTGGCACATTACCACCATACACTATATTGGAGAAACCATTAGGATCAAACGAGTTCACTGTAACTCCCTGCATTAGATAGACAGAATGAATAATCAAATCCATGCTTTGCTGAAACGAGAAGAAATGATAGTGAAAGGCTTCACCTGAAAAGTGGCAGCATTACCCAACGTCAAATTGGTAAAGAACTTACGATCAATCGTGCTTGCTGCGACTGAAAGTGCCCATGGAGAAACATTCGAGACAGTTCCAGCTCTCGGACCTGAGTTTCCGGCAGACATTGACGTAAGAATTCCTTTTCTCATGGCGTGAAAACTCCCAATAGCTATTGGATCGCTGAGATAGGCTTGAGGAATTGGGCTTCCGATAGAAATTGATATTATATCGACCCCATCATTGATAGCATCATCGAATGCTGCGAGGAGGTCGGCGTCTGAGCAACCGTCGGACCAACAGACTTTATATACGGCGATCCGCGACGACGGGACTCCTCCTCGAGCTGTACCGGCGGCGAGACCAGAAAAGCTTGCCGAAGTAACAAGGTCGCCGGCGACCGTTGAAGCTGTATGAGTTCCATGACCCTCAGAGTCTCTTGGCGATTGGATGTCATTTTGGCCGAAGACTTTATCGATTTTGTAGTACCTTGCTCCGATAATTTTGCTGCATTCAAAGAGTTCTAGCTATTAGCTATTAGGGTTTGTCTTTTTATTTTTAGTTGTGTAGCTTTTAAAATATATACTCTTAAATTATTTAGGATTTAAATTTTACAAGTTTATAAATATTTTTAATTTTATTATTTTAATTTTAAGTTTAAAAAATAAAATTATTATTTATTTAAATAAATTAAGTATAATTTTTTCATATTGTTATTTACATATTATTATTTTTTTTTATTAATTTATATTTAAATATATAAATTAAATAAATTAATTAAATATAAAATACTTAATTATATATATATATATAATAATATATAATTATTATTTTTTTAAATAAAACTCTTATAAAGTTAAAGAAATTTGATGAGTTTACAACTAGTCAATAATTTTAAACAAATTTTCAAAAATTTGGACGGTTTTGTTTGTGTTAAATGATCAAAATATAGATATTTATTTATCCAAATCACTGAAAAATCGAAGGTTTATGTAAAATAATTAATCAGTTTATAACTCATAAAATTTAGAGTTTACATAATTATATGTAATTAATTATTTTATATCTAGTCTATTTTAAAATTTTAAATATATAAATAATAATTAAATAATACTCTTACAAAAATTATATTTATAAAGTTAATTATATGAATTTATTTATTTGAATAAATAATAACTTTTTTTAATTTATAAATATAAATTTGTTTTTGAACGTAAATAATATAAAATTATAAAATTAAAATTATTTATAAACTTATACAATTGTAAAATTTTATTATAATAAATTTAAAAATATTAAAAGTTTACCTATTAAAGAGTTTTATTTATAATCAGACTTGATCAACCTTCTCTAAATTGTAAAATTGTCAATCTTCTCTAAAGTCGTAAAATCACAATATTTTAAAAGTCTTATCAAACAATACTTACTTATTACACAATATTTTAAAAGTCTTATCAAACAATACTTACTTATTGCAAGTAAAATTGGTTAATCCCGTACAGGAGCCTTTCCATTTAGTTGGTGGGGGTCCAAACCCGGTATCCTTAAAGCTATCGGACTCAGGCCATATTCCAGTATCGATTACTCCAACAATAGTGTTGCTCTCCACTGTTGTTGCTCGTTTAACCGTTTGTGGAAATCTCATAAAATCCCATGATCTTGTCGTGTGTAGTTGATTGATTTTATTTGGAAACACTGACACCACTTCTTGTATCGCTGATAATTATATAAGCTCAATTAAATTGATGCATAAAAACAACATGTTTATGATATTATTAGTGAGTTGATAGAATCTTTGATACGAATTGATGAACTTACACGAAATTTGTTGAACTTCATCGCTCGTTAACATAGCGACAAATCCATTAAAACTATTTTTGTAACTGTAAATAATTGACGCCGAAGATGAGCTGCTCAAAAAAAAAATCCCAAATAAATTTGACATTGTTTATATTAAACTATAAACAAACTAAATATTCTTCAATAGAAAATTATTAGTAATTTCACCTTCCAAGAACTTTTTGTAGGAAGGTCGAATGCATTAAAGATGGAGGGATCCCCGGTATTAGTTTCAAATCTCCCATATATATTATATATTCCTGTAAAAATATAATATAATGATAGTGTAAATTTTTCAATAATCAAAAATAAATTATTTCCAACATGTGCAATTTAGGCCTACATCTTACAATCAAGGCAAAGAAGTACCCTTGTTTCACTTTTATTTCTTCTTTTCTAAACAAATGCTTGAGTTTAAAAGTTATATACATGGATTTAATTAAAATGGAACAAAATTATTCAAAAAATAATGAAATAAGATCAATAAATAATCACAAAACTAAGGCGGTGTTTGTTAATCGATTTAGATTTGGGAATTCTAATTAAGAAAAAAAAAACTAAAAAAAAAGCAAAGAATAGAATGTGTGCCTGTCGATCTTGTCCATGAGTGCGGATAGGAAGAATGACGAGGAAAATACATAATTGAAGAACAATTAGAACAATTGGATTTCTTCTTGTTTGCATCTTGAAAGAAAGATGATTTTGCCTTAGTTTAGTTTGGAATGAGGTATTTATAGAACTATCACTAAATATTTTATTTATAATGAAGAAAGATTCTTAACATTATAATACTTAGAATTGTTTGACATTTTAAAATCAATTTGCTTGCATATATGGTATTTATTTTATGCAATTTATGGTTAGATGCATTTGATATATACATGGAATAAACATAGATATCAGTTAAGAAAATTGAAACTAAAATGGATAAAATTGTTTATTTGAGAATGGGTCAAAATAATAAGTATGTTTGTTTTACTTGTAATGTTTTTTTTTGTTATTACATGTAAATTTTTATTTCAATGTATATGGGACAAATTTAGGAATTCGAGTTGGGTGGCTTAAAAATAAATTGAAATATACTTATAAAAGTAACTAGAAAGTTATAGATAAAAGTAAAGTGGATAAAAGTAAGTTTTATCTTTTAAAAAAAAAATAGATAAAACAATTAGTATATTAAATTAAAAAAATTAGAGATAATGTCAAATTTGTAAAAAAAAAAAAATAGAAAAAATAGAGAATGTGCAATTTATGGTCATATTTATATTTATTGAAGAACATAAATGTAATTTATATTTGAAATAGGAAAATTTATAAATGCAGTTAGGTTTTATTAATAATTAAATGAAAATCCGCACAATTCATTAACTTGCATGATTTTTTTTTTTTAGAAAGAAATATTCTTATAATAAAAAATTAATAATCAAGAGTTTTAAATTTTATAATAAAATATGTAATACTTTATAAATTCATAACAAATAATTTAAATTAAGTAAAATTATAGATGAAACACTGATTTACACAAATAGTTCTCTATATAGGATACCATATTATTTAAATAATTATATTATTTAATAAAATAATATATCATATTTTAAATTTAGGCATCATACTATATTTTTAATAATATATAATTATCTTTAGAACTATTACAAATGAACAATTTTAATCTAGGATTTTCAACAATTAATAAAATTATAACCAAAAATATTAATAATATGATTAAAAAAACATATATATTAATATTTCATAGATTAATAATTGTTATATATTATAGCCTACAATTAAGTTCAAATAATAAAATAGGTAATATTTTTAATAGTATAACAAAAATAATTAAATATAATAATTATGCAAGCAATCTAGTTAAAATAAAATAAAAAATTGACGCATACTCTTTTAAAAATTATGTACGTACAATTTAAATATTTTCTGTAATACCAATCAATTTATGGTTATTAAAAATAATAATAATAAAATCACATATGTTTTAACAAAAATAAATAATACTATATTTACACTTTAGATATGTTTGTTAAATTTACATCTAAAAATACACCATTTGTACAATTAATCTGGTAATTTTTTCACATATTTACAAAGTTGTCAATTTTTTACCCTTTTTTATATATTTTATTTTTATTTTCATTTCATTTATATTTTATTTTTTCCAAATTTTTTATTTATTTAAAATAGACTTTTAACTTAATCTTCCATTTTTAAATTAATGTTTTAAATTGATCTCGTCCCAATTTATTTATTTTTATCAATTTCGATCTAAGGTCTTGTTCAAATTGGGGTTTTTTAAATAACCTAGAGGGAGAAAATAATAATGATCAGTGATAATTTTGAGGAGGTGATGTTTATTTTTGGTAAAATGACTTAAAGAATATTGATATATATAAATAAAATAAAAAATAATAATTTAAAATAAAGAGTATTTTAGTTAATGAAATGAGTGATATTATGGTTGAGAAATGATTAACTGGAAAATTAATTTTGATTAAATTTTTTTAAAACCAAAGGAGAACCAGGCCTAAAATATAATCTTAAGTTAAAAAATAACTAATATTATTATAATTTTTTTTATATGAAACATATAATAAGTATTATGAATCTAAGTGTTTAACAAAATGGTGTATCTATCTACACATAAATAATCAAACAAATAAATAATATATATATTTAGTTATTGAATTTTTTTTTTCATAAAAAGCGTATTAAAATTATATTTTTAAAAAATGTAATTTTTTTATAATTTTTCTTATAAAACATTTGTTTATTTATTTATTTTTAATATAAAAATTAGTATAATCCCAAAAAACTTTCACATTCAAAACATTTATTTTCATATTTGCACAAAGATGAGATTAGGTTGGTAGCTGGATTGACCTTTTAAAAAAAATTGAAACCATAGATTTATTTATTTTTGTTGAAATTTAGAAAAAAAAAAAAAAACAATATACATTATTACTTATTTAATTTTTCTATTAAAATTAAGATTTGTAACTTAGACAAATATAATTACTACTTGACCTTGAACTTAGAAAAATATATAATTATTAGGATCAATATTTTTTTATTACAAATATATATCCACAAAGGTAGTATTTTTTTTTAAAAATACACATATTATTATTTAAATATATTTGTATAATTTATTAATATTTTTATTAAAAAAATTGTCAACTAAAAAAAATTAACACCAATCAACTTTTTTTCTTTCTTCTTTTTTATTAATTACATTTAAACATTTAGTTTTGTAAAATATACATGTCATTATTTAAATATATTATATAAATTAATTGTTTTTATTATTCAAATTTTTAACATAAAAAATTACCAATAATTTTAAATGATAGTTACTCAAACCAAAATTTTAATTCTTTAAGTTATAAATTTTAATAAAAAATCAATTAATTATATAATATATTTAAATGATAATATGTATATTTAAAATATTGAATATTTAGTGTAATTAATAAAAAAAAGTATTAGTTATATATTGAATTTAGACCAAACTTTAGGTCAAAATTGATTGAAATAAATAAATTAAGCTCCAAATCTATTTAAAACAATGTTTTTAAGTTAATTTGATTTTAGATAGAAGTTTAGGATTAACCCAAAGTATAGTTTAGGTTTAATGTAAATTAAGTAAGTTTGAAAAAAATATAATTTATTTTAGTTAAATAAAAATAAAATGTATGAAATATATATAAAAATATAACTAAGTGCGTTATTAATATAGTTTTATATAGGAAAAGATTAAAAATGTCAACACCATTTTATTTTAATTTTAAATATTTTTAATTCGAATTGAATATTAAACTTATTACCTTTAAATAAATACTTTTTTTTTCTTGTTGAGTTATTATTGAATTAAATATATTTTAATTTGTTTTTTGTATATGTAATATTTTATTATATATATAAAAGTTAGACTAAGTGCTTGAATATCATTTAACTTGAATCAACAATATTTTCAAATAGTGACTATCTAGTATGATATTAATTAGACAAAAAGCTTTATAGATTAAAAAGAAACATAAGAAAATAAAATAACACAATTAAAGTAAGAAGTCTTTTTATATTGCAAGTAAACTTAGGGTTTATTTGATCGGTTCTTTTGAAGAAAATAATTATTAAACAAAGTTAATTATTTGAGTTGACATAAATTATTTTTATTATAGCGCCCACATTATTCCGTTTCTCATTCCCTCCCCTATCACTTTATATATATATATTAGTTAAAAGATTTGAGAGAATTTTTATTTTAATGTTAAAGTTTGTTTGAACATTTTTAATTTTAGTTTTATTTTTTAATTTATAAATTTAGTATATATATATATATATATATATATATATATATATATATATATATTAAGTATGAATGGAATTTGTAAAATTTGTTTTTTAATTTGCTTGAATATGTAAGATTAATTAGAATATTTGGATTGACTTGATATGTTAATGTATTTAATATTTTAAAGGTTTGATTATTAGGTATTACATGGTGTTATTGTGAATTAGTTAGTTATGGTCTTTGTTTTACTTTTTCATTTTTGTTGTTGCATCCAACTTTTTTTTTTTTTTTTTGGCTAAGAGAAGTTTAATCTACTTTATTTTTTTTAATAATTATTTTATTTTTTCAATTTTTGGTTGTTGGGTTCAACTATATACTGTTTTTTAAAGAGATGTTTAATATATTTATTTTATTTTTTCAATTCTTTAAGGGTTATGATGATATTTTAAAAATGAAATTAATTAATTCAACTCAATGATAAATGATAAACTAAAAAAAAATGTGTTTTTATTCTTCCATTTCAATTTAAGTTGTTCTAAGTCGGAATAAAATATTATATAACATTTGGTCTTTTATAAAAACACTTTCGCAACAAAATTGTAAATTTGTTCATTTTGTATAAATTCAAAATATTCGTTACCACAAAATTATGAACTTTTTCGTTATTTATTGTTCTTCTCTATAAAAATTTTGAGAAAAAAATTATAAATTGTATAAGATGTTTACAAATTTTAAGCCTCCATTTCATTGTTACAAGACAACTAATACAATATTTATTGTTTTAAGTCTAAAGTAGAATAGTAATAAGACAATAAAATAAGTGGTTTTAAATCTCCATTTGGTCAAATATCAAAACAACCAATACAATACTCATGGGTTTAATCTTAAGTTTGGTCAATTACAAGATAATCAATACAACCAATATGTATTGAACATTTGAGGACTTTTTCTTTCTCACAAATATTTTCTAACCTTTAACAAATATCATGACAACTTCTTATTTTACTAAGGAAATGGACAACTAAATATTTAATTTCAAAGCAACATATTTTTTTAGTTTTGGGTAACTTAGGGATGAGGTGAAAAAGACTTGGAGATTTGTTGGAAAGGTCAATCATTATATAACTGTCATTTTGCCACTAAAATTTCAAGATATTATTGTTTTAACAACATTTTTATTGACTTTACCTAGTTTCTACAACTTTTATTGTAACATTTCTTGAAAATGTTGCATGTATGAACTTCAGGCTCGGTCTTGATTGAATAAAGCCACGTATATTCTTATCATCAACAATAAGTAATTAATTTGTGAAATAATATAGGAGGGTATATGAGAGGTACGAATGACCGAGGCAACGATATCAAGTTTCAATAAGAGCATGATGAAGTATCTTTAGAAAAAGTCCATATTTTAAGCATCTTATGAGAATTTCCACTTTCATAACCTTTAAAACACACTAGGTTGGATAAAACTTAGAAAGTACATTATTATATGTGATAAATCTCATTACACTAAGGCACATGTAATATTGCAATGTCATAAGCTTGTTTGGACTTTTAATTACAAAAAACTCTGACAAAAGTTATATATACTTTTATAAATTACATCTCTTAATCTATATTTTATTTGAAAAATGATAGGGACAATGAAAACAAGGTCATGAATCCGACGTGGCATGTCACATCACCCACATCGACCATTTAAAAAAAAAAATTATATATATTTTATATTATTTTTTCTATTTCCCCGCTATTTTTTCACTCTTTTCTCTTCAGCTCCCTCTTCGGTGATTCAACGATTTCTTCCTTTCAGCTATTTATGCGACTTCAGCGTCTTCTTTCTTCTTCAGCTTAAAAGTTCAAAATTGTAAGTCTACAAGTTTCTCCGCTTCTATTATCGTCCGTCTGCCCTTTCATTTCTCTTCGTTTCTAAGATTATGTCTCTTCATTTCGGGAGAAGCTTATTCCTACAATTGCATCCAAGTTTGTCGAAAAGATTCGAAGATAAAATCCCGAATATTCCTACATGATTTGCTCTTATTTAGACGTGTCCCAAAAATGTCCATATTCGGGATGTTTTTCTTTAGCGATCAGAGTTTAGCGATTAGGGTTTTGCGATTAGGGTTTTGCGATTAGGGTTTTGCGATTAGGTTTTTGCGATTGGAGAATAACATCTAGAACATGCACATTTTCGGGAGAAAAACATTCCGAACATTAACATATTCGGGACGTTTTCTCTCAAAAATGTGCATGTTCGGGGACGTTTTTGACCTCAAACATATAACACTTCCAATGTACTTTCTTCTTTGTTGGTTGGCTGGGTGTGTGTATGCTTGCTGCATCACCTCTAGGGGTAGTTACTTGTCATGCAATTCAAATATAAGCTCTTAGGTTATACATCAACCTAGTTGTCAGTTCTAATTGTTAAATCACGAGCAAGGCTAGCAATATATACATTTGTAGTCTTTAATGTTTTTATATATCTTTAGCCATTCCTTTAATCACATTTTCAATAGGGGAAGGGTTCATTCTATTTATCAACTATTTTCTTTTCATATATTGCTCTAGCAAGAGATACATTTGTAGTCTTTAATGTTTTTATATTATCTTTAGTCATTCCTTTAATCACATTTGTAATAGGGGAGGGGTTCATTCTATTTATCAATTATTTTCTTTTCATATATTTCTCTAGCAAGAGATACATTTGTAGTCTTTAATGTTTTTATATATCTTTAGCCATTCCTTGAATCACATTTGCGATAGGGGAGGGTTCATTCTATTTATCAATTATTTTCTTTTCATATGTTACTTACTTTACTGTTATAAATTGTGTAGCATGATTCATTTATTTGTTTTTTTAGAGTATATAAAAGGAATGCCCAAAAAGAGACAACAACTACAGAGAGTACAACTACAACAACTACAGCTGAACCCCTAAAAATACCAAAAGTTTTCCACAACATGTTTTTTTACTAGGACCTCGTCGATGAGATTTTACAATCTTATTCAACGACTATCTGATGAACAAAAAGAGGCCGTGAAGGCCATAGGCTTCAGAGGTCTTCTGTCACTTTGCCTTTATAAATGCCCCGACGAACTCTCTCGATACCTCGTCAGGTTATTTGATTGTAGTAGGTATGGGATCATCTTATGGAGTGACGAGAAAGTCAAAATAGAAGAAGGGGATGTTCAGTACGTATTGGACATCCCTAGAGGGGAAATAGAGATTGTAGAATTAGTTAGAAATGAGACAAGGTGCCTCGAGTACTTTATCAAATTGATGGAGTGGAGGAGTCGAGAATTACACATAACAATGGCGGTCTAAAACAACCGAAATACAAGAGAAGATCTTGTAGAACACAATAACTGACAATAATTTTAAGATTGACTTTGTACTATATGTTGTCAACAACTTTTTTTGAACATCGCAGAGTCAACAATCCAAGTATAGAGTTAATCCCAAAACCTACATTTCAAAGCATCATTCATTTATATACACTTTTATGCATTGTTAATAATCCTCAAATCTGTTTTTCTACTTGCGGATTTAAAATTCTCAAATATATTTTTGATGTTAATAATATCCCAAAGTTTAATTGGTATCAAGTCATACTTAACGAATTATTTAATTCCTACGAGAAGTGGAAGAAAAACGAAAAAAGTAATTACATATACCGCAAACATTTCTTATTGTAAATAATCTTTGTCATCAGGACTTTATTTTGGTGGTTTATTCAAATATAAATGTTTATAACATATTGAATATATATATATATGTTTTCACTTGTGCTACTTATATAGAGTTTGCAACCCTGAACTCCAAATGTTTTCACTTGTGCTACTTCTCATGCAGAGCCTATAAAAGGCTACAGGAAAAAGAAAATATCCCCGAGAGTGGCTTTCAAAATAGATATCAAGAAAGCTTTTGACTCTGTTAGATGGGAAGCCATTCGAGACTTTCTGATTGTTTTTGCTTTTCCTATGATTTTTATCGATTGGATTATGCAATGCGTTTCATCATCCTGCTTTGTTGTTAGCGTCAATGGAGTCCACAGAGGCTATTTCAAGGGTGAAAACGGGGTAAGGCAAGGGGACCCCCTCTCTTCTTACCTTTTCGTAGCTATCATGGCGATCTTTGAGAGCATCTTCGCGATGTTCCGAAAGAATCGTCCATACATCTTTCACCCATTCTGTGAGGTAGAGGAGGTAACACATTTATACTTTGCTGACGATTTGTTCATTCTAGCGCACGCGGACGTTGATTCCATTAAAACTATTAGGGCTGCACTAACGTTCTTTTCTGAGGTAACAGGTTTAACTATTAATGAAAGCAAAAGTGTGGCATTTTATGGAGGCGTGAAGGACGAAACAAAGCAGGACATCTTCAACATCATGGGCATCAAGGAAGACAGATTTCCCATAAGGTACTTAGGAATTCCGTTAACTGCGAAGCAGATCGAGATCTCACACTGCAAGCCGCTGATTGAAAAGGTAAAAAACACGATATCTAGCTGGGCAGCGAAAAAACTTTCTTATGTAGGGAGGATCGAACTTATCAAAACCGTGGTTATGGGCATAGTTGGCTATTGGGCGCAGCAAATGGTCATTCCGAAGAAGGTAATGAAGGAACTCGACACACTGATGAGAAATTTTATCTGGGGTAATAGTGGAAGAGGAGGAAAGAAAGTCAAATGGACCGCTCTCTGTAAACCGAAGGACGAGGGAGGCATCGACTTGAAGAACTGTATCGAGTGGAACAAGGCTCTAACCTTCAAGTATCTGTGGGCTTTGGAGCGCAATCAGGAGTCACTATGGATCAAATGGGTGCATACGAAATTTATGAAACACGAAACCAGCATCTAGACCTGCAAAATTCATGAAGGTATGAGCTGGTCTCTAAAAAAGATTCTTAAACTAAGAAGCGATATTGCAAATCTTTATGACATCCGACTAGGGGACGGGAAAGGCACTCTATTCTGGCACGACCCTTGGTTTGAAAACCAGCCTATCATCAACAAGGAGCAGTTTCAAAATACTCGTATCAGAAGGGACTGCGCAAAAGCGAAAATCAGAGACATCAAATACGGGAATTGGAACTTGCTCTTGAGAAGAATTCCAGAAGGAAAGAGGATACTTGATCATATAAGTAACATACAACTACACGACAGACCGGATATTCATGAATGGAAAGCTGAGGACAATGGAAAGCTGGTATTGAAGAAAATATGGGAGGTAATCCGGGAAAAAGCGCAGAAAGTAGAATGGGCTCCTCTTGTATGGTCAACGAAGATTATCCCTCGACACCAGTTCATCCTATGGCTCGCCTTCTGGGAAAGACTCAGCACACGTGATCGTATCAGTAAGTATATGAGCATCCCGGACGCGAGCTGTCTTCTATGCATAGGAAATGAAGAAACCATAGATCACCTATTCGGGAACTGTTGTATTGCTTCGGAGCTTTGTGACAGATTCTATAAAAGCCTGGAGCTGATCAGTTTCCCGAGCAAATGGAATGAAATCAAAGAAGCGGCACTACTCAAAGCCAAGGGAAATAGATTTGCAACAAGCGTGTTCAAGTGCGGCTTTGGAGTAGTGGTGTATAACATTTGACAAGAACGGAATGCAAGGGTATATGACAGAACCCGTAGGAGCATTGACAAATTATGGAAAGATATTGTATCGGATTGCAGCGCCCTCGCGGGAACGTGGAGAGGAATTCCAAGCACGTAGCAGAACTGGAATATCTGTAGGAACTGGAATTTACCATTTTTTAAACTCACTAGAATTGAAAGCATTGTAAACAGATAATTCATTTACGTTTTTAGCTTTTATTCAGAATGTTACGACTTCAAAATCATTCTAGGCCTGTCTAGAATGATCTCTTAAACTCGTGGTTTTTTTCCCGTTTTTGGGAATTTTTAATGAAATGAAGCTAAGTCGTTTTCCCAAAAAAAAAATAATGAACATGGATAACTTCCCGATAAATAAGAAAAAGAATAACTTGTTGCAAATAATTGTCGCGGACAATTAAAATTTTAGCTGTGATGGACTAAGGAGAAGTACAATTGTTGTGTTCTTAACAAAGAGAATTAGCACACGAAGAACCTACCTTATGCTAATTCCACAAGAACTATTAAGAAGAGTTTGATCTGTTGAGTTATAAAGTCTACGCTTATAATAAACTTTACAAGTGTTAATTAGAGTTTATTGGGTTTGTATTTGGTTTTGGGCTTGGGCCTGACCAAGAGTTATTTAGGTTTATTAAATGAATGTTTACCCTATAAATATGTGATTATTAAGGGCTTACAAGGTTGAGATATAATTCTAGAGAGATAAAGTGTGAGGCAAAAACTTTGTATTCCTTTTTCTTCTTTTACATAGTGAAATCTAGTGGTGGCTGAAGTGGACGTAGCTCAATTTGAGTGAACCACTATAAATCTGTGTCTTCTTGTGTTATTTTTTCTTGTGTTTTTACAGATTGTTTCAAGCAGGTCGGATTTGGGAGATACAAATCCTAATAACTGGTATTAGAGTAGCTATGTTAGATCTGAGCATCGAAAACAATGACAAGTGAGAACAGTATAGGACATGGGATTGGAAGATTTGATGGGACAAATTATGCCTTCTAGAGAATGCAGATTGAAGATTATCTTTATGGAAAGAAGCTTCATGTTCCTTTGAGTGGGAAACTAGAGAATACGAATGAAGCTGAATGGAAACTCCTTGATATACAGGTTTTAGGAGTTGTCCGATTGACGCTAGCCAAGACGATTGCTCACAATGTAGCAAAGGAGAAGATCACAATGGGTCTGATGAAAGATCTTTCTGATATGTATGAGAAACCATCTGCTAACAACAAGATACACTTAATGAAAAGACTCTTTTACTTAAGAATAGTTGATGGTACTTCTGTCACTACTCATTTGAATGATTTCAATATAATTGTGAATCAATTGCTATCTATTGAGATTGATTTTGAGGATGAAGTTAGTGCCCTGATTTTGTTAGCATCTCTACCAAATAGCTAGGAACATATGAGGACAACAATTAGTAATTCAGTTGGAAATGCTAAACTAAAATTTGTTGAAGTTAGATATCATATTTTGTTGAAGAGGTTTGTAAAATTGATTTTGGTGAAACGTTCAAAGATTCTGCCCTGAATGTGGAAAACAGGGGTATAAGTAATGATAGAAATTTCAACTGAGGTAAGAGCAAATCTATGTCGAGGAGCAAGAGGAGTCAGTCCTAGTCTGGACGGATATTTAAGTGTTGGAATTGAGGTGAACAGGGTCATTTGAAGAGAAACTTCAAAGCACCGAAGAGAAACAGTGATGATAAAAATGATGCAGCCAATGTTGTTATAGAAACTGTCACTAATGCGTTACTTATGTCTGTTGATAGCCCGATAGATCCATGGGTTTTGGACTCGGGAGCATCTTTCCACACCACTACCACAAAGAATTAATGGAGAATTATATGGTTGGAAACTATGGGAAATTTATCTCGTAGATGGTGAGCCACATGATATTGTTGGCATGGGGACATCAAATTGAAGATGACAAATGGTTATGTTTGGAAGATTAATAAGGTGAGACACAGTCCAGGTTTAATGCGCAATCTGATTTCTATTACACAACTTGTTGAAGAAGGTCACAATTTCTGTTGTGGAAATGGTGCATGGAAGGTGACTAAAGGAGCAATATAGTTGTTGCTCGATGTCACAAAATTGGAACATTATACACGACTTCAAGTTGTAGAGAAATAGTTGTTGTTGTAGTTGATGACTCGAAGAACAGTGAGCCGTGGCATTGCAGGTTGGGCCATATGAGCGAAAAAGGGATGAAAATTCTTTTGAAGAATAGAAAGATTCCAAAACTGAAATCTGTTGAACATCAGTTATGTGAAAACTGCATTCTTGGAAAACAGAAATGGGTGAGTTTCTTAAAAATTGGGAAGGAGCTCAAGAAATAAATGCTAGAGTTGTTACACACTGATAGAAGGACCTGCACCTGTTACTTCTATTGGAGACAATATTACGCGACGTTTATAAAATGATTCGAAAGAAAGGTAGGGGTATATTTTATGAAGCACAAGTCTGAAGTATTTTCTATTTTCAAGAAATGAAAGGTTTTGGTTGAAAATGAAACAAATCAGAAAGTTAAGTGCTTGAGATCCGACAACGGAGGTGAATATATCAATTCAGATTTCAAAGAGTATTGTGTTGTGAATGGGATCAGTATAGTGAAGAATATTCCCCGAACGCCTCAAGAGAATGGAATAGCTGAACGAATGAATCGAACATTGAACGAGCGTGCTAGAAGCATGAGATTGCATGCAGGGCTGCCTAAAACCTTCTAGGCAAAAGTTATCAATACTGTTGCCTATTTGATAAACAGGGGACCCTTCGTTCCTCTTGAATTCAGAATTCCTAAAGATGCCTCGTAAACCTTTCTTATTTGAAAGTGTTTGGCTGTTTATCATATGTTCATATTAATGAATGTGATAGGAGCAAGCTTGATCCAAAGTCTAATAAATATTTTTTCATTGGTTATGGTGATATCGAGTTTGGTTATTGTTTCTGGGATAATCAAAATTGGAAGATTATTCGTAGTAGAAATGTTATCTTCAATGAACAGGTTCTCTACAAAGAGTGTGTTGGGAACACATCAAATGGTGATTCCAAGTTGGAAGAGACTGATACAGTCGATTTGAGAGAATTTTCAGTTGAATATATACCGACTGTCGAAAAAGAACAATGTGTTGTTGAAAATGAAATCATTGAGAACGTGGCCCTAGAGGTAAATTAACAAACACCGGTTATACAGTTGAGAAAATCGTCAAGAAATCGAAAACCAGTTGAGAGGTGGTCTCCATCTCTGAACTATATCTTGTTGATAAATAAAGATGAACTTGAATGCTATGAGGAAGCAATACAATCTGATGAATCAGTTAAGTGAGAGTCTACAATGAAAGATGAGATGGACTCTTTGACGTTGAATCATACTTGGGAGCTCACTGAGCTACCAAAAGGTAAGAAAGCACTTCACAACAAATGGATCTTCAGGATTAAAGACGAACATGATAAAACCATGAGGTACAAGGCAAGGTTGGTTGTGAAAGGATTTCAATAGAAAGAAGGTATTGACTACAATGAGATCTTCTCTCTAGTAGTTAAATTGATGACAATTATAACTATTTTGAGTTTGGTTGTGAAAGAAGACCTTCATCTTCAACAAATAGGTGTCAAAACTGCTTTTCTTCATGGTGATTTAGACGAAGAGATTTATATGCGACAACTAGAAGGATTTGAAATCAAAGGAAAAGATGAGCTTGTGTGTAAGCTTCAGAATAGTCTGTATGGTTTGAAACAGGCTCCAAGGAAATGATACAAGAAGTTCGATAGCTTCATGAAAAGTAACAATTTTCTGAGGTGTGAAGCTGATCATTGCTCAGATCTAGCCTAGCTTCTCTGATACCAGTTGTTAGGATTTGTATCTCCCAAATCCGACCTGCTTGAAACAATCTATAAAAACGCAAAAAGAAGAACACAAGACACATATTTATAGTGGTTCACTCAAATTGAGCTACGTCCATTTCAGCCACCACCAGATTTCACTATGAAGAAGAAGGAATACAGAGTTTTTGCGTCACATTTTATCTTTGTAGAATTATATATATCCTCCTTGTAAACCCTTAATAATCACATATTTATAGGGCAAACATTCAGATAATAAACCTAAATAACTCTTGGTTAGGCCCAAACCCAAAACCAAATACAAACCCTATAAACTCTAGTTAACACTGGTAGAGTTTATTATAAGTGTAAACTCCATAACCCAACACTTGAGCTTTGCACATGAAGATGCGATTTCCTGAAAAAAGATTCTTGATAACCAGATTCAAGAGATCTTGAAAATTGTGCACGAAGATGCTACTTTCTAGTAAAAGATTCTTGACCACTTGTTTAAAAAGATCTTAAAAATTGCAAATGAAGATGTGGCTTTCTAGTAGAAGATTCTTGATAATTGGATTCAAGAAATCTCGGGAATTGAGTATGAAGACACGTCTTTTTGACAGGAGATTCTTGATAATTAAATTTAAAAGATATTGAAAATTGCGCATGAAGACATTTGGGGATTTCTAAAAATATTGTGAATTAAGGTTAGACATGCCTCAAAATGAATGATGCTGGAGACCAATATCTAATTTTTAGTATTTATTCAATCATGAATTAAATTTATAGATAATATATAATCATGTAAAAACATAAAATATTCAGAAGAGTTTATGTTATAATATAAGAATAATATATTTATAAGATATTATCAAAATATGATAAATTATTATATTATATTAATTCCTTATAAGTCTAATTTAATATTTATTTATTAGACATAATCTATGTAATTTAATATAATATTGTGTTACGATCCTCGAATAAGAAAGCGCACCCTCCTCGGTCCTATGGAACAATTGGGCCAGCTTTATGTTCCGTGTAATAATTCATCTTTTATCTTCTCTTATATTTCTTTAAAACTGAATTCTGTTATTTTGTAAGTTGTTTAACAAATTTGTAACCGACTCTTGGGTACTTCAGCCTCTTTAAATGCTGATGCCCACCCCACTTTTTGGGGCTATGAATTGAATATTTTGGAACTTGGTGCTCTAAGTTATCTCTCGGCCCTCCTCCCCCTTCTTGGACCGCTAGGTGTAATCTAGTGGTATTTCTCTCCTCCCCTCGGCTCTTCTCTCCCTAACCTCGAATTCTCCTCTCATTCTATGTCCACTGCGCTTGAGTGTTGAATTCCATCATCAAGAACCCGTTTCTTGAATTAAAGAACTTGAAAGGCTCGATCATAATTTAAAGTCTAACATCTTGGTATCAGAGCTGGTCGATTCTCAACATGGTAGAAACTCGTCAGCAATCAGAAATGGATGCGCTCAAGGCCCTTATTGAAAACCTGTCCCAACAAACAGTCGCGATGCAAGCTTCCATAGACCGAAGATTTGATGCGGCTGAAGAAAGAATGGCAGCCTTTGAGAGCGGGGCATCTGGAAACGTGCAAGAACCCCGCCACAGACCCTATGATGATAATTCTTTCCATGGTCCTTCACCATTTAGGCCCCCGCACCCTGGCCAGAACCGCGACCAACACTATGCTCCTCCTACTCGGCTAACCAAGGTCGATTTTCCTCGGTTTGATGGGTCGGATGTCGAGGGCTGGCTAATATCTGCCGAGCAATTTTTCAGGGTGGATAAAACTAGGGATGCCACGAAACTAGAAATTGCACCCATTCACTTTTCTGGCGAAGCAAGAATGTGGTATGGATCTTATCTACAGAATCGAGATCATATGGAGGCCCTATCTTGGGAAGTGTTCAAGAGAGATCTTATGACGCAATTCAGACCCTCTATAAACGACACTCCAATGAGACAGTTGATGAATCTGAAACAGGTTGGGTCGGTTCAAGATTATAATCTACAATATATGTCGATCTCTCAAAAACTCTACAACATGCCAAGGGAGTACGTCATAGATTGTTACTTGTCCGGTCTAAGGGAGGAAATTACAAACTGTATTAGGTTGCGATTCCCAGATTCTCTAAACGAAGCCATGGCCATGGCTAAAGTCCAAGAAGCAACGTACCGGTCTTTAATGAGCAATGGGAATTTGTACAGCGACGAGCCACCACTACTGCCCAATCCGAGCATCGTCAAACCAAGTTGGCAAAGCACGAACAGAGCCCCATACATCAAGCCGAGCTCGTCATATGGGTCTTCTTCGAGTGCAAATCAGGGCCATGTTAAGCAATTAGACCCAGCCTCAATGGATGAAAAGAGAAGGAAAGGCCTATGCTACACTTGCGACGAAAAATGGCAACCAAATCACAGGTGTAAATCAAAGTTATTCATGGTCTCGGCCAATCAAGAAAATCAAGAACCCGACCAAGAACCTGCTCCGGAGGTAGATCTTGATGATTCTCTTTTGTAGCCTGACGTAGTGGAAGAATTAGCCATATCCTTACATGCATTGACGGGTTCTAAAACCTTTCAAGCGCTCTAGATTCTTGGTAAAATTGGGAACCTACCGGTCGTGATCTTAATTGATACAGGCAACACTCATAATTTCATTAATAGCAGGATAATGAAGAATATTAGCCATGACATACTTCCCACCCAAGTGCTCTCGGTCCGAGTGGCAGACGGCTCTAACATTCTATGCTCTAGTTTCTGCCAAGATCTGAAATGGTCTATGGAAGGCAAGTTTTATCAAGCAAATATGAAGGTATTGACAATGACAGGGTATGATATTGTGCTGGGAATCGAATGGCTGATTACTCTAGGCCCTTCAAAATGGGACTTTGAAAAATTAACACTCTCTTTTAAAAGGGAAGAGATAACCACGGTCTTGCAAGGCATACCCCATACACAAATCAATTTAATGAAGGGTGATCACCTAGAGAAGTTATTAAAGAAAGGCAATGTTGCTTCCATGATCCAAATAAGAAGTAAAAACGAAGCACAATTTTTCTCGCTCTCTACAAGGCCACCAGATGATATTCCTGAAGACCTTCAGCAAATTCTAGATGATTTCAGCCCAATATTCCAGCAACCTGAGAACTTACCACCCGCCAGGGAACAAGATCACCGTATCCCATTAAAGGAAGGCACAGAAGCTGTATGCATGCGTCCCTACCGATATCCTGCCCTGCAGAAGACAGAAATTGAACATTTGGTCAACGATATGCTAGACAGGGGAGTCATAAGAAGAAGCCACAGCTCTTTTGCCGCCCCTGTGGTGTTGGTCCGAAAGAAAGACTTATCATGGAGAATGTGTATTGATTATAGGCGGCTCAACTCAGCAACCATTAAGGATAAGTTTCCTATCCCGGTCATTGAAGAGTTAATGGAAGAATTGCATGGGTCCAGGTTCTTTTCCAAGCTCGATTTGCGCTCAGGATTCCACCAGATAAGGATGCACCCAGGTGATTGCCACAAAACAGCATTCCGTACTCACGAAGGCCTGTATGAGTTTTTGGTGATGCCCTTCGGCCTAACCAATGCACCGTCCTCCTTCCAAAGCTTAATGAACGCGACCCTGAAACCATTTTTAAGGAAGTTCGTGCTAGTATTTTTTGATGATATCCTAGTATACAGCCCGAGATGGAAGAAACATATCCAGCACCTACATAAGGTACTTTCAATATTGCAACATAACGAATTATTCCTTAACAAGGGGAAATATAATTTTGGGTGCAAGCAAATTGCCTATCTTGGCCATATCCTTGACGAGAATGGTGTAGCCACAGATCCAGCAAAGTTAGAAGCAATGAGCACATGGCCAGTTCCAGAATCTCCTAAGCAATTGAAAGGGTTCCTTGGTCTGACCGGATACTATAGAAGATTTATAAAAGGCTACGGCTCCATAGCACGACCACTCACGGCCCTATTGAAAAAGGGTCAGTTTGAATGGAATAAAGAAGCTGAAGATGCATTTCTATTGTTGAAACAACGTATGCTTTCCCCTCCGGTCCTGGCGCTTCCAAATTTCGATATTCCCTTTGTAGTAGAGACCGATGCAAGCGGAATTGGTATAGGGGCAGTTCTAATGCAAGAAGGTCGACCAATTTCATTCATAAGCAAAGGGATTGAACCAGAAAAGTTACCATCATCCACATATGGAAAAGAACTCATGGCCTTAACCTTTGCGGTGGAGAAGTGGCGATCTTACCTTAGGTACAAGCAATTTATTGTAAAAACCGATCATGAAGCCCTTAAATACTTGCTGGAACAAAGAGTTCAAACCCCGGCTCAAGAGAAATGGCTCTATAAATTGGTGGGATATGACTTTGTTGTTCAATATAAAAAGGGAAAAGAAAACTTGGTGGCAGATGCTTTGTCTAGGCGGGTAGTAGGTGTTCAATGTGCAGGAATTTCGGTCTATCACACTGCTGTCCAAAAATAGATTCAGGAAAGCTATGAAGAAGATCCCAACTTAACCAAAGTCATTTGTGAAATTCTGGCTAATGTTGATTCTCACCCAGATTGCTCATACGACCACGGGTTATTAAGGAAAAGGGACCGGCTGGTGGTGGGGAAGAATAACGACCTCAGAAATACCTTAATTGCAGCTATGAACTTGGGAGAAGAAGGGGGGCATTCGGGGACTCTGGTCACCCAGAAGAAAATGCAACTTGTTTACTATTGGCCAGGTATGCTTAAAGACATTAGGGAATTTGTCCGGACCTATGAAGTTTTCCAAAAAAATAAATCTGATAACTTAGCATATAGGGGTCTGCTTCAGCCCTTAACAATTCCCAATCGATTCTGGGAATCGGTCTCCATGAATTTCATTGAAAGCTTGCCTAAGTCAAAAGGTAAAAGTGTTATATTTGTGGTAGTTGACAGACTATCGAAGATGGCCCACTTTATGAGTCTGCAACACCCCTTTTCTGCCCGGATAGTAGCTAAGTTATTTGTGGACAACGTTTCCAAGCTCCACGGAATGCCAACAACCATCATTAGTGATCGGGGCAAAGTGTTCTTAAGCACCTTTTGGCAGGAATTTTTAAGTATACAAGGAGTAAAACAAGCTTTATCTTCAGCCTATCACCCCCAGACGGATGGCCAGACCGAGATAGTCAACAAATGCTTGGTCACTTATCTACGCTGCATGGCTGGCCAAACACCGAAAGATTGGGTACGCTGGTTGCCTTTGGCTGAATGGTGGTATAACACTAATTTTCATACAGCAATACAAACAACTCCTTTTGAAGCTATATATGAATATCCTCCCGGTCCACACACCGTATGTAGCAGGTGACTCGAGAGTGGAAGAGGTGGATGTATCGCTAACGGCCAGGGAAGCCTCACTCCAACTCATAAAATTCCATTTGAAAAGAGCCCAGAATCGTATGAAGCAGCAGGACAAGAAGAGGAAAGATGTCACGTTGCAAGTGGGTAGCTGGGCATTGGTGAAATTACAACCATATAGACAACGTTCTGTACAGAAGTTATTCCACAAGCTCTCACCAAAGTATTTTGGGTCATTTGAAGTGTTGGAAAGGATTGGGGAAGTTGCTTACAAGCTGGAACTCGGGGCCGACAACAGAATACATAATGTCTTCCATGTCTCGCAATTAAAATCATTCAAAGGTACCCATGCTGTTGTAGAAAATATTCCCCAACTTAGCACACAACCAAAAGGACCGGAAAAATTGTTGGTGAACAAGACATTATGGTGCAAGGAAAAATGAAAAAACAGATGCTAATCAATTGGGATGGGACCCAAACAGAAGACCAAACTTGGGAAGATGCAGAAGTTATAAGTATTCAATGCCCAGAGATGCTAGCTGCAAGGAGGCCAACAAGACAACACTCTCTTCGTCGGGGTCGACGAACTTCTGATGGGGGAGATGATGTTACGATCCTCGAATAAGAAAGAGCACCCTCCTCGGTCCTATGGAACAATTGGGCCAACTTTATGTTCCGTTTAATAATTCATCTTTTATCTTCTCTTATATTTCTTTAAAACTGAATTCTGTTATTTTGTAAGTTGTTATAACAAATTTGTAACCGACTCTTGGGTACTTCAGCCTCTTTAAATGCTGATGCCCACCCCACTTTTTGGGGCTATGAATTGAATATTTTGGAACTTGGTGCTCTAAGTTATCTCTCGACCCTCCTCCCCCTTCTTGGACCGCTAGGTGTAATCTAGTGGTATTTCTCTCCTCCCCTCGGCTCTTCTCTCCCTAACCTCGAATTCTCCTATCATTCTATGTCCGCTGCGCTTGAGTGTTGAATTCCATCATCAAGAACCCGTTTCTTGAATTAAAGAACTTGAAAGGCTCGATCATAATTTAAAGTCTAACACATTGTAATAAAATTTCTCTTTATTCTAATATTGTATCAAATCTAAAGTTTTGTTCTTGAGATACAAAATTTAGTGTTCCGCTGCCTTCATCAATGGTTACTATAGTCATTGATGACAGACTCAAATAATGCTCTATTAATTATTTTTATATTTTAATAATATTTTTTTCTTTCAAATAATTATGCTTATGTTCTTATTTTCTTCGACAATCATACAAGTTTTATTTTTAGTTGATTATTGCCATAGTTTTATTGGTCTTAATACAATTATATGTGCTTCTTTACTTGTTATTAGTCAACAATGTCATTTTTCGTTAGGATGAGTTTATCTTCAGGTGTTGTTTCACCCCAACATTTTATGTCCATGGGATTCTACCTTCTTCCCTGGTGTTCTTTTATGCAACACACTGTCTTTCGTTATTGGATGGATCTCGAGACTCACGAATAACTTCGGAGTTTATTCGGTTATTGTTTCACCCCAACATTCAATGCCCATGAGATTCTACATTTTCGTTGATTTATCAGTCAACACACTATCATCCTCTAACTAGATGAAATTCACGAGTTTCTGAAGTTTGAAGAATACATCATCAACATTTCAACATCTCGTCTTCAACCTCAAGTTTTTCAAGTCCTTTCCATCTTGAGTTTGAGAAGAAATGTTATAATATAAAAATAATATATCTATAAGATATTATGATAATATGATAAATTGTGATAATACCAATATTATATTATATTAGTTTCCCTATAAGTTAATCTAATATATATTTATTGGACATAACATGCATAACTCAAAATATCATTAAATACAATATTTTTCTCTATATTATAACAGTTTAAATTGTTAATTTTTTTATAGTAAAAAAACTTATTTAAACGTATATACTTGTAAAACTAGTTTAATTACACGTATAAACTAATAAAAGATTATTTAAACATTCGTACTATTAAAAATATATTGATTTAGCATATGTTAATAAACCAAGTTAATTTTTTTTAATTTATATATTTATTAATTAAATATTAGTACATTTCTCTCTCTTTACAGTTACTCATCTCTTAAAAAAAACTTATAATCAAGAATAGAATTGGATAATAATAGCGACTAATGTAATAATCAAGATTAAATAAGAACAATATTGAGCTCGAAAAAAAAAACAGATAAAATAATAAAGATAAAATAAAAGAAAGAGAAACTAATATATAAATAATAATAAATTAATAAATGAGATAAAATTAGATAATTTAATTAATAAAAAAAGAAAGAGAAAAAGAATATATTAATATTTAATTAATAAATATATAAATTAAAAATTAAAATTAACTTTATTTACTGACTTAGTCTAAATGAGCTTATTTTTTTCATAGTAAATATGTTTAAATGATTTGTATTAGTTATACTCAAAGTGAGTTAATTATATAAATACATAATTTTAAATGCATTTTTTTTTTCTATTTTTAAAAATAAAATGATAACTATTAACCAAAAAGTTAAATCGAATATTAATTTATCTTATTTCAATTGAAGAAAAAATGTTCATAAAAATACTATGATATTATTAAAAAAAATGTCTTAAAAATGTAATATTGAAGTTTTTCTTCTATAAACAAATATTAGTATGGTAGGAACTTAATAAGAAAAAAAATTATGTCCCGGTACAATTGGCATTCGGTCCATATATTGAATTGTCCCAGTTTAAAAAATGTGAAATTATATTATGTTATAAAAGAAAATTAATTTTAATAAGATTTAAACCTATATAACTTAATAAAAGTTCTTAATTTTTATATTGGTGCTATACCATTTTTTGTTTAAATATATAATAAATTTAACTAAATATCTTTAGTATTTTATTGGTTGTCCTAGCTCTAAAACATACATTAGGCCACCCTCAGCCTAACCCAACACATAAAAACATGAGTGAAAACTACAATAAAACCCAATCCAAATGTGAGAAAACCATGAAGCAGAAATAAATCATATATTGAAGTTTAGGTTAAAACATCCACACATATATAGCACACCACACATAGAATATAGGTTCTAGATGTACATTCTTCTGAAATAAATTATTCTTCGAGAACCCATCATTACCATAAAATCACATCTTTTAAGTCATGTATGCTTGTTTATGAAGAAAAAATAACAATAGGGCTTCTCACTTTGTGTGTTGCGTCTACCCATGACAAAGATGCAGAGATGGAGGAGCTTGGGGTAACTATTCCCTGAACAGTCACAGTGAATGACTGAGTTTGTCCGACACTAGAGAAAGCCAGTGTGCTGGGCACGACTTGTATTTTCAATGTTGCTGGAGCAAGAACCGCGACATTGTAAGTAGTTGGTGCCAATCCCACATTAGTAACTCTCCTATTGAATGTGACATTAAAAGGAATCGTAGATAACACGCGGGCAGAAAATGAAGGCAGGTTCAGATTCAAAGAAGTATCATTCCTAGAGCTGGGGCAAGTGCTAGTGTCACCCGTAACAATTTGCAACTGCCTGTCGGTGTAGCCTTGCCCGCACAAGAACTGCACATAGTCCGCTTGATTGGCATCATACACAAGACCAGGATTAATGGCCGCTACAGGGTTTATTTGACCTGATCCATAACCAAATTCTGCTAGAGGAGTTGTTTTTGGACTCATCTCAAAGGCTGTAAGAGAATTATTTGAAATTTAAGGTTTCTATATATTTCATTAAGTTTCTCAAAAAAATTATATATATATACCAGTGGTCATAAGAGCGGATTTTATTGCAGCAGCAGACCATAATGGATTGAAGGTTTTGACATAAGCGGCTGCACCAGTAGCATGTGGGCAGGCCATTGATGTGCCAGATATGATGTTAAATGGAAGTCTTCTAGTATCTGCTTGTATTCCCGTAGGAGAATTTCCAAGTGTCCATGCTGCCAAGATATCTACACCAGGCGCAGACAAATCCGGCTACAACACTAAAAAACCATTTGCACAAAGATCGAGCTTCTTCTTTAGCATTATGATAAAAAAAACAAAAGTTATAGACAAAGAGGAAAACATATACAACCTTGAGGATGTTAGGTGATATTGCATTCGGTCCCCTGGATGAGAAGGATGCAGTATATGGCGCAATTCCATCAACAGCTTCATTGCTCTTTAAAATACTTGCAGTTGGATTGCTGTTTCATAAAAAAACAAAGAACAAATTTATAATTGCAATATTTTAGAATTCATCTATAGTATTAGGACTATACCTTGTTGTGCTAATATAGGTCAGGATGAGGTTTCCTTCGATATTGCTAACATAAGTTGTAGGGAGGGCAAACACCCTAGCGATATCTTTGGGTCCATCTCCTCGTATCACCATACCAGCTGCACCAGCCAAAAGTGCTGCTTCCCCTAAATTTAATTGGTCACAAACGATAATCTTACCTTTTACCAATGTCGGATCTAGGGAGTCCTTTTGGCACAGCCTGCAGTGTAGTTCAAATATTGTTAGTTCACACAACCATTCATGTTACGAGTTTGAAGATTCGAATCCATGATCTTTTCCACGGAAGAATTTATGAATCAATTTGTATACAGATTTAGAATCCTTTTGCAATACCTAGATACAGTACCAGGAACATTCCCTGTTTTATTTGGCACATTACCAGCATAGACTATAGGGGAGAAACCATTTGGAACAAACGTGTTCACTGCAACTCCCTGCGTTAAAGAGACAGAATGAATAATCAAAACGATGAAAGTATAGTATCCATGCTTTGCTGAAACGAGAAGAAATGATAGTGAAAGGCTTCACCTGAAAATTCGCAGCGTTACCCAGTTTCAAACCGGTAAGGAATTTACGATCAATAGTGCTTGCTGCGACTGAAAGTGCCCATGGAGCAACATTCGAGATAGTTCCAAGTGCTGGACCTGAGTTTCCGGCAGCCATTGACGTAAGAATTCCTTTTTTCATGGCGTGAAAACTCCCAATAGCTATCGAATCGCTGAGATAGGGTCTAGCAGTGGAGGATCCGATAGAAATTGATATTATGTCGACGCCATCTCTAATGGCATCATCGAATGCTGCTAGGAGATCAGCGTCTGAGCAACCGTTGGACCAACAAACTTTATATACGGCAATCCGTGAAGACGGGACTCCTCCTCGAGCTGTACCGCTGGCGAGACCGGAAAAGCTTGCCGAACTAACAAGGTCGCCAGCGACCGTTGAAGCCGTATGAGTTCCATGACCCTCAGAGTCTCTTGGAGATCGGATGTCATTTGGACCGAAGACTCCATTGATTTTGTAATACCTTGCTCCGATAACTTTTCTGCATGCATTCAGATTGTAAAATAAAAATATGAAAAATGAATTATTGTCATATGTTTAAAATGATAAAGAATTGTATTAATGATAAAGATTTGTAGAACAACACTTACTTATTACATGTGAAATTGGTGAATACTCCACATGAACCTTTCCACTTAGTTGGTGGGGATCCGAATCCTATATCCTTAAAACTATCGGATTCGGGCCATATTCCGGTATCGATTACTCCAACAATAGTGTCGCTCTCGACAGTTGTAGCTCTTTTGACTGTTTGAGGGAATCCCACAAAATCCCATGATCTTGTTGTTTGTAGTTGATTGATTTTGTTGGGAAACACGGACACCACTCCTTGCATAGCTAATAATTTTATAATAATTAAACGATAAACATAGAATTTGTATATATATATTTATAAGTAATCAACATAAGCTTACATGAAATTAGTTGAACTTCGTTACTAGTTAATAGAGCGACAAAACCATTAAAACTGTTTTTGTAACTGTAAATAATTGATGCTGAAGATGTGCTGCTCACAACAAACAAAATTTGACAAACTTATATTGAATATCATTTTTATTAAACTATAAACAAATGAGATTAATTTTTTTATAAATAAAAATGGGTAAATATTAGTTACATTACCTTCCAAGAGCTTTTTGTAAAAAGCTCAAATGCATTAAAGATGGAGGAATGCCCAAAGTTAGTTTCAACTCACCCATGTATACTATGTACTCCTACATAGGCATAATATCATGTTATTATGTAAACTTGACAATAAATACATATAAATTGTTGAGGACATTTTCAATTCTTTTGAACACTGTTTTTATATTCTCACCAGATAGATTAAATAATTATTTTTTTGTAATTTTAATACTTGAAGTTTTATGAGTTAGTCAAGATTCATAAAATTATATAATTTTGAGATTGCTGAGAATAATATTTAATTTAAAAGAAATAATTGGGGGAGGGAATTTGGTGAATGATTGAGATAATGAATAACGTAACACAATCTGATTTGACTGAATTGCACAACTAAAAGGAGTTCGTAATTGTAATCTGTTATTAAGTAAACATAATTGTCAATATTTTAATAAATTTTTTTTTTCAAATTCTAATAACTTTTAAGGTATGTTTGGTAATCCTGAAATTGACATTAAGAATTCAAATTTCAATTCCTAAGTTTGGTAAACCTTTTAATATTAAGAATTGGAATTGGAATTATAATTCTAATGGAATTTAATAGAGTGTAATTTTATAGTTTTAATTTTATTCTTTTTAGATCGGAGGTGTAATTCCAATTTTTTTTAATGTTTTTTCAAACAAAATAACTTATTACTTTATCATTTAAAACACGAAAAAAAATTTTAATCGATAATTTTTTTTTAATTTAAGATGTCAAATTATCGAACCGATGTTTTTGTTTTAGTAATTTAACAAATGTGAGCTAATATATATATATATATATATATTAATTTAAGAAGTTAATATGTTAAACTCATAATTTGTTTTTAAATTTAGAAAGTTAAAATATCGAATTGATATATTTTGTTTTTTAAATCTATAAAGTTACAATGTTGAACCGATATTATTTTTAATAAAAATCGAAATCTAAAAAATCTTTAAACACTTGAGCTATCATAATTGGTTATATCAAAGCAATAATTTAATAAAATAGATAATACATATTAAAATTATTTTTATTATATTATTTTTTTTTAAATAGAAATTGAGATTAATTACAATTTTATAATTTTCTAAACATAAGAATTGAATTGTAATTTAATGTCAATTCTCATTAAATTGAAATTACAATTTCAATGTCAATTCCAATTCCAATTCCACGCATCCAAACATACCTTAAAGATTACCTCTATATGAAAATAATTCTTATAAACGAGGTCTAAGAAAATTTATCAAAAATATATACCTGTCGATCTTGCCCATGAGTGTGGGGAAGAAGAATGGCAATGAAAATACATAATCCAAGAACAATTGGAGCAACTGAATTTCTTCTTGTCAACATTTTGTGAGATGTATTTGGCTTAGTTTAGCTTGGAAGGTGGTACTTATAGGAGTCAATTATATATTGTATATTTCCTTAAATTTTAATAAAGACAAACTAGCTTTAACATTTTAGCACGACATATAATTGGTTGACATTTTGAAACCAATTGCAAGCCTGTTTGGTAATTGTTTTATGCAGTTTATGATTTGATGTGTCATATATATGATTGGAATAATAGTAGATATCAAAGTTAAAAAAAATAAAAAATAAAATGGATAGTGTTGTTATTTGAGAATGGGTCAAACTTGTAAATTTGTTTTTTTTTGTCACTGCTTGTAAATTTGTAATTCAATTCAATTGCCATTTATGCAACTTAGGGTCATATTTATATTTATGGAAGAAAACAAGGTAAATCTATATTTGAATTTAGGAAGATTCATTTTATATGAAAAAAAGTAATTTGTTGAGACAAAAATACACAAAAGTTTTATTAAGAATTTATAAATATTAAGATTTATCAAAATACTTATGTTAAACTCATAATAACAAGGGTGTGCTTGTTTATTTTCATTTTAAAGTTATAATATTTTATTAGTCACCTTATTAAAGAAGATATCATGAAAATACCAAAAATTTGATAAAACCCAAGTTATTACACTTTTGTCATAAATTGTACAAAATAAAAAAAAAAAAATCATTCAAAAGTATATAAAGATGATTGATTGCTCTTGATTGGAAGAGTAAAGATCAAGATGGATCATAACTCTTCTTGAAAACCCTAGGCCAAGTCTCCCTCCCTTTCTGCCATCATAGTTGATTTAACTATGAATTTTATAGTTCTCATTCTCAAGCTTAAATTTAACAATGTTTTTTTTCGCCACTTTGGTTTGTTTTTCATAATTTTTTCATTGAGTTTATTCTCATTTGTAATCTTGCCCCACTTCATGAGGAGTGACCTCGCACATTTAAGCAGCCGTTCATTCTTAATGCAGTTCACCCATTTCTTGTGTTCTTCGTAGGAAATTCGTCTGGTTCTTATCAAAGTGTTTTAGCTTCTATGTCAACCTACATGTATATGTTTGTCCTCCTATAGTACGTGTTCGCAAAAATAGATAAAATTATGTGTAATGTTTTTTTTGGGAAATATTAGACTACTCATTTTTTTCATTTTGTAAGTTGGAAAAAGGTTAAACTAATAAAAATGAGGAGTGGACATTCGGAATATTGTGGTTTTTAATAAAATGTTATTACCTAAATAGTGTAATAGATTTGTGTCGGAGCAAAAACTTAAGCTAAATTGTTCAGATGCATGCAAGTATGGTGAATATAGTGTTGTTTTTGGCACAATTAGAATCCCACATCGGAAGAAGATGGGAGTGAAAGAAGTTTCTTAGTATATAAAAGAAATTATATTCACAATTAGTATAAATCCCACGTCGTAAGATGATGGGAGTTGGGGAAGTTTCTTAGTGTATAAAAGAAACTCTCCCCTCTTTGGTTTATTGTACCCAAAATTTGTATCTCTTCTTCCTTATTAATTGATAGCCTTAGTGCTCGGAGACGTAGACAACATTTTGGCCGAACTCCGTTATCAAATTCTGTTAGTGTTTTTCAGTTTATTTTCTTCTTTTGTGTTTCTGTCAAGAGCTTTTCCTAACAAGTGGTATCAGAGCCGATGGTTCGTCCTTGGCATGGTGGAGTCTTCAAAAGGGGCGTCAACTCCTTCGTCATCCTGGACGAGGACACCAATGTCGAATTTGAAGTTTGCGGTGGAGATCTTTGATGGAACTGGGCATTTCGGCATGTGGCAAGGTAAGGTTCTAGATTGTATTTTTCAGTAGGGTCTAGATGTTATTATTGAGGTCGGAAAGCCAAATGGTATAGAAGAAAAGGAGTGGAGTATCATGAATCGGTTGGTGTGCGGAACAATTCGATCGTGCCTGTCCAGAGAGCAGAAATATGTTGTGTAGAATGAAACTTCTGCACAGAAACTGTGGCAAACATTGGAGGATAAATTTCTGAAGAAGAGTGGTCAGAATAAGCTCCTTATGAAGAAGCGACTGTTCCGGTTTGATTACCAATCAGGTACTACTATGAATGAGCATATAACTAAGTTTAATGAATTAGTAGCAGATCTGTTAAACCTTGACGTTAAGTTTGAGGATGAAGATCTTGCGTTGATTTTGCTATCGTCCCTTCTGATGAATTTGAACACTTAGAAACAATGTTACTTAATGGGAAGGAAAATGTTTCTCTTGATGCTGTAAGTTCTACTTTATATAGTTATTAATTGAGAAAGTAGGATAAAAGGAAAATGAAAGTAGGTACAGCAGATGAAGCACTGATGGTTAGGGGACGTCTGCAGATCAAATAAAAAGGAAAAGAAGAAGATCTGAAAGTAGAGTTGCTAAAGATGAATGTGCTTTCTGTCGTGAGAAAGGACATTGGAAGATTAACTGCCCAAAGTTGTAGAAGAAAGAGAAAGATTCTGAAGATGCGAATGTTGCAGAAAACAAAGGTGATGCAGATTCAGAATACTCTTTATCGATGTCACACTCAACATCACATCCTGATGCGTGAATATTGGACTCACCCTGCACTTATCATATGGCACCAGTTTGAAAGTTTTTTTTTTGACTTTAAGGAGTTAGATGGTGGAGTTGTTTACATGGGAGATGCTAATACATGTAAAATAAAGGGGATAGGTTCAATCAAGCTGAAGAATGATGACGAATCCACCAGAATTATTAGAGATGTTCGGTACATACCGAATATGAAAAAGAATCTCATTTCTTTGGGGGCCTTGGAATCGAAAGGCCTACATGTGAAATTGGAAAATGGAGTTCTTAGAGTAATATCTGGAGCGTTAATGGTGTTGAAAGCTATCAGAAAGAGAAATAATTTGTATTATTATCAAGGTAATACAGTTAATGGGACAACAGATGTATCAACTTCTGAGAGCAGTAAGGAGTTAGAGGCATCAAAGTTATGGCATATGCGATTGGGGCATGCTGGTGAGAAATCTATGCAAACTCTTGTCAAGCAATGATTATTGAAATGTACAAAATTTTGTAAGTTAGATTGTGGACATTGTATTCTGGGAAAACAAAAGCGAGTAAAATTTGGCACTATTATTCATAACACTAAGGGTATTTTGGATTATGTGCACTCAGATGTGTAGGGACATGCCAAGACTCCTTCTCTTGGAGGTAGACATTATTTTGTTACTTTTATTGATGATTTTTCCAGAAGATTTTGGGTGTTTACTATGAAGAACAAAGATGAAGTGCTTGAGATTTTTCTTAAATGGAAAACTCAAGTTGAAGACGAGACAGGAAGAAAGATCAAAATTCTCCGGACTGATAACGGTGGAGAATACAAGAATGTTCCATTCCAGAAGTTATGCCAAGAGTGTGGCATAGTTCGACACTTCACAGTCAGAAAAACACCACAGCAGAATGGAGTATCGGAACGTATGAACAAGACATTGGTGGAGAAAGTTCGATGTATGATGTCTAATGCTGGGTTAGACAGGAAATTTTGGGCAGAAGCTGTGTCATACGCTCAATATTTGGTAATCGCCTACCATCATCTGCACTTGGTGGCAAGACTCCATTAGAGGTATGGTCTGGAAAACCTGCAACTAACTATGATTTTTTGCATATTTTTGGTTCTACTGTATATTATTATGGAGTTGAATCAAATTTGGATCCACGAGGAAAGAAGGCTCTTTTTATGGGATTTACTACTGGAGTTAAAGAATATAGCCTCTGGTGTTTGGATGCAAAGAAAACCATTATCAGTAGAGATGTTACTTTTGATGATTATTAAATGATGAATAAGGTAACACCAGACAAGAATGATTGTACTCCGCAAGAGGTGAAGTTTGAGCAGATAAAGATAAGCTCAACTGTAAGTGACTCTCTAACGACAAACGAAGAGTCAAATGAGGAAAAAGTTCCAACCCATGAACCTTCACAACAACGTGAATCAATTGCTGTGAACAGACCAAGACGGGTTACTCAAAAACCATCTCGGTTTGTTGACATGGCGGCCTATGCACTTCTAGTCGTAGATGATGTTTCATCCACTTTTTCAGATGTCAGTCGAAGTACTGAAAATGGAAAAAGGAGAGGTATTATAGAAGATGAGATGCAATCTATTCAGAAGAATGAGACATGCAAGTTGACGCATCTACGAAAAGGAAAGAAGGCTATTAGTGGTAAATGGATCTTTGTTAAGAAAGAAGGATTTTCCGAAAAATTTGACGTTCGTTACAAGGCAAAATTGGTAGCTAAAAACTACGCTCAGAAGGAAGGAGGTGATTATAATGAGGTACTTTCTCCTGTTGTTAAACACTCTTCCATTAGAATTTTGTTGGCCTTGGTAGCGCAGATGAATTTGTAGCTAACTCAACCAGATGTGAAGACCGCAGACATACACGGTCATTTGAACGAGAAAATCTACATTTATCAATCAGATGGATTCAAAGTTGATGATAAAGAAAATTGGGTTTGCAAGTTGAACAGATCATTGTACAGGTTGAAGCAATCGTCGAGACAATGGTACAAGCGACTTGACAAGTTTATGATGGAGCACAAGTACACAAGAAGCAGATTCAGTTCATGTGTGTATTTGCGCAAATTGAAAGATGAGTCTTACATCTATCTATTCTTATACGTTGATGATATTTTGATAGCATTAAAAAACCAATATGAAGTTGATAAATCGAAGGCTCAATTGGGTAGAGAGTTCGAGATGAAAGACATGGAGAAAACCAAATATAATTGTTTAGATTTGGTAAACATCTTCCGCGTTTGAGTCGGCGCTGAAGAGCGTCAATTGGAAGTACTGAAGGTTTATTTTTTAATATTGAAGATTAGTATTTGAATATTGTGCCAAGGTGGAGATTTGTTATTTTTGGCACACAATTAGAATCCCACATCGGAAGATGATGAGAGTGAAAGAAGTTTATTAGTATATAAAAGAAACTACATTCACAATTAGTATAAATCCCACATCAGAAGATGATGAGATTTGAGGAAGTTTCTTAGTGTATAAAAGAAACTCTCCCCTCTTTGGTTTATTGCACCCAAAATTTGTATCTCTTATTCCTTATTAATTGATAGCCTTAGTGCTCGGAGACGTAGGCAACATTTTGGCCGAACTCCGTTATCAAATTCTGTTAGTGTTATTTCAGTTTGTTTTCTTCTTTTGTGTTTCAGTCCAGGGTTTTTCCCAACATATAGGTCTAGTTGATACACCAAGAAAGCATATAGTCTCATGAGATGTAACATGTGATGGTATCTACAATAGTCTTTAGGGAAGATTCGTTTTTCACTATGTCTGATGGATATTTGATCCATTTTTTAGATAACACTTGGTGTTACCATATGTAGAGATGTCTTAGTCAAAACTATATTTTATATTCGGTCTAGTAATTTTGTAACATGTACTTTCATGTCGATCTGAATGAATCATCCTTTCCATGGAGGTAAATCTTTGCCTGGATATCAAGTGTTCATCACGGAAGGAAGGACTCAGTAAGCCGGGATCACTAACTAATATAAATCTAATTAATACTAATATAATAGAAAAGAATTGTCTTTCACTTTCTCTGTTAGGCAAGAGGATATCAAGTTAGCTCATCACAGAAGAAATTATCACTCACTAAGCCAGACTAACTAATACGAATCTATCTAATATTAATAGAATAGAAAAGAACTGTATTTTCTGTATACTATCCCCAATTTCGTTGTTACCGTGGGATTTACGCAATCGATCGGATCATTATAGATATCCTTTTAACAAACATAGGTCATCGAAAGGATCTCGGAGACTCACCAAAGCACGAAAACCAGAATCTTTCAAAAAAAAAAGTCAGATAAATTATAAAAGATTGAATAAAGAGAAAAACATGCCCTAACATAGTATTGTTCATGATTAGTAATAAGAAAGTAAATCCGCCTGCCCCGGATACTATGGCGACAAGGTTTTGGATTATTATAATGTTAGACATTATTACATTTTGTTCAACAAGATCATCTTTGTTGAAAAATATTTTGCTAGTCTAATATGTACTAAAATCTCTTTAGTTTGAGTGTCATTTATGGTGATATTTTGAAAGTAAGGACAGAGTTAGGATTTAAAATTTACCCTAACTAGAATTTAATAATTTCAAACAAACAAAATATACCTAGGTTACTGTTGCTAAATCCTTGTAGTGACGGAAAATATCAATAACATTGATATTTTCCTGTCGTTATTGTCATTTACATGCAAAATAATTTGATCGGAAGAAAGGTATAGTCATTGATAGAAGTTGATGTATTTGTCCTAAGGAAGTGGAGATATCTCTCAATTTTGTTTGTATTGTTATTATTATAAGAGTATATATTTGGAGCATTTTTTGAAATTTGACCAATGAATCATTTTCGTGGACAGTTGGTTGTTGATGAGAGAAATAGATTGGGACAACTAAAAGAGTGAGACAAAAAAAATCGATCTTTATCTTTATTATTTTCTTGTGTAATGTCTGATTAAAAGTAAATCGAAAATATTTAATAGACAAAGCAACCTTATAAGAATAATTCACCTTAACATTATCATGACATCGTCTTTATTATATTTATGGTGTAGTATAGTATATTCTTATAGAATTTGTCAATTTATTTTATAAAATCGGATACAAAATAATTTAATGTAAGGATCGATATCTATATATTTATTAATCCAGACCAATTCATTATAATAAGTTGGAGAGCATTTCTTGAATCAGCCATGTTTCAAAATGATTGGTATTGATTATTAAAAAAATAAAAAAATTATAAATTAAGAAGAAACATAAGAAAATACAACTATATAATTAAATTCATAAGGTCTTTTTATATTAAAAGTAAACTGTGGGTTTGTTTGATCTTGTTTTTTTAAGAAAAAAATATTAAACAAAGTTGATTATTTGAGTTATTTAGTTGATAACATAAATTATATTAGAATTTGATATTTATAATATTGTAAATAATTAAATAGTTATTTTTATATTTTAGTTGAATTGAAATGATTTTGAAAAAAAGAAGAGGGTTATCCTTATATTCCCATCATTAATCATGATGAATAGTGGATACATGGTATAAACTAGAAAGTGGTAAAAAAAATAAAGAACTGTCATCATTAGTCCATCACATTACAATTAAAAAAAAAACTAAATTGTGATTTTAAATTGTTCAAAAATACTTTCTTCATAATCAAATTGCACAAATGAAGAAAACAAAAAAAAAATGATGAATTATTCTAAAAATATTATTAATTATTATAATGTGAACAAATGTCAAAAGACCTGAAAAACAAACAAATCAGGAGTTCAAAGTCATAACAAAATAACTAAACAAAAGATTAAAAGAATGTTAATAGAACAAAAGTAAACACAAAGCAAAAAAAAAAAAGATAAAGGTATCTATATTTCTCAATGATGTAAACGAAAAGATTCGGAAAGTCAATTCACAACTTAGCCATAGTCATGAAAACATAGTTAAAACTGTTACGTAAATAATAAATTAGACGTCGTTTAAAACTGTTAAGACAAAATATCATCTTTTATAACTTTAACAATAAAAAAGATCCAAAATGTAAGATTTAAAAGAAGAGATTTGAAATTTCAATTGTTCCAATAAGAGGCACAATTTGTCAATTCGTCATTTCATACTACATAAAATAAATTTTAATCTTGTTATAGAATAGTTATAAATTTTGATTTTTTTTAATAATGTTTTTATATATAATACTTATCTTATTATTGCAATTATATTATCTTTTCATTAATTTTATGTTTCAGCTCATCTAAGTTGAGTTCAAATTGAAGTAGGAGTGCTTCTATTAATTGTAAACTTTCTTGCACAAATACAATTTCATGTATTCTCGTCAACAACTAGATATTAAAATTGTTCGAAGGACTCCTGGTTCGATAAAAGAAATTGTTGATCGACAAGGATGAATGCAAATGCATGCTAGCTTGGACTAGGCCACAAATATGTAATAACATATTCTCGTTTTATTCCTCTCAATTTGTTTGTATTTCTTGTATTCATACCTCATGGTGTAAATAATTTTTGCTTACCATTGAACTAATTGTATAAACTCTCACCAGAATATTATGCCTGGGAAATTATAAATAAAACAATGCATGCAGGGGCCGAATTTGATCCCCGGTCTCTTGCCTCTTTCTCTCAAAATTAGCATCCAACTCATGACATCCTTCCTATCTCTATCTCTACTTATATATCTTCTCAATTTTATCATTGAACTTGCTAAAGTTTCCTTATCCACTCATAAGGCGCTTCTCGAGCCTAGCCACAGTAGTCCGAGCCTACCTTCTGTGTCCTAACATTTGGATCCATCGAGCCTGTGGCAAGCCTCAAGCGTCGATCTGCGCCCGAACTGGACCTATCAAACATGTGTAGCACTCAACAGTCTCCCTTAAGGCTCTACTTGCTTTTTTATTTCATCATTTTAATTCTCAATTTAAACATCTAAACATTTTAGAAAAATTCCAAAAAAATAGTAAATGATTAAGAAAATTTTTCTTAACCAAAATAAAAATTCAACAATTTATAGCACACGTTTAAAATAATTCTCAACGTCCATCACCTTCGTGATATCATCACTTGAACTCTATAACTCTAAAAATCACAAGAAAAATTCATACATGCATTTAATATTTTTCTAAACAATTCTACACGGCAAATTATGGGCAAGTTTGGATTTTATGTTTCTTCTTATGCTCCATCATTATTCAAACTTCGTCTATCACTTTCATTTTCAACCTCGTCTAATACTATGAACATCCTAGACTATTTTTTGGAACGAAATAAGCATAGTCCCTATAAACTTAGACAACAATCCTTACGCGAACACTCAAGTTTTTAAGCTTAAACGTGTAAGAATCTTCATGTTTGAAAAGGCCAACCATTTCAGAGTATAGACCGGATGGGCGTGCGGGCTATAGTGTCATGGGCCTTTCCCACATATCACCAAGCACTGAAGTCTCTAAACGAATATTTTCTCTTTACTAATTTTAAAAAATAAAAAATTAGGTATAGACTCAAAAGTCGAAAACCGATCAATAGTTCGACCATTTTAAACTAGTCTATTTCCTAACGCATCAATCGATCGACACTATACAAACCAATCCCTCCATTTTTTACATGTACATTTTTTGATCATGGGATGCTCCGTTGGCGTTTCGTATATATTTCGACCGCGTTTGGTGACTCGTGCCTTAGACGTTAGCCTAGACATTGGGTTTTCCATTTGGTCAGTTGGGTGTGTGTCTATGCTCCGAGTGACTTGGGGCTGGTTTGATTTGGGCCAAACGGATATAGCTTCTCCTTTCTTTCTTTTTTTTTCTTTTTTATTTACGCGCAAAATATTCAAAATTAATTAATAAAGATAATTTTTTCCCCCTATTTTACTTATTATTTTATCTATTTTAAGACTATTTTTAATTAATTTTGTATCTAATTGGCTACAAAAGTTTTCCAAATAATTATATAATTTATTTAAGCCCTAAATTTTAATTATTTTTGGATTAATATATACAACATTTATTTTCTAAAATAATTATTTATTTTATTTTTTAACCTTATTTTAATTATTTTGGGTTTATAATATAAAATTTTACCTAAATAATTATTATTTCATTTCATTTAGATTTAATAAATACGATATTTATTTAAAATAATTATTTTATTTTTCACTCTTATTTTAATTATTTTAAATTTAATGAATACAATATTTTTCCAAAATACTTATTTAAAATTTATTTTTATCCATTGATAAGATTATAATTTTAGATTTTAATAACTCGAGATTATTTGAATTTTTTTTGATAAATTAGGTGAGATAAATTTTAGTGTCTACAATAATATTTTGTTAATTATTTTTAATATTTAGTCATTATTTTTTACTATCTTAATTTTCATTTTTTTGGATAGCAAAGAGAAATTCATATATATATTCTTTAAGTTATAATATCCACTTAATTGGTTAAATAAAATCGACTCCAAAGACTACATATTTATATTTTGTCTACTTCATAAATAACCAATGCAACAATATTGATATATTTATAACTAAATTTCACTCTTTTTTTTTCTCATTCCAGATACAAATTAGATATGAGGTTAGAGATGAATCAGGAAATACATTGTTTTTTTTTACAGTCAATAAGTTGGTTAATTTATCTATTTTAGATTATTGTAATTATATCTGAATTGTAATAATAATTTGTCATTGTCATTATCATATATGTCATCGTGAAAGATTGTATTTTATAGAAGTGTTTGATCCAAGTTAATCACTCATTTTTCAATAGATAAACATATTTTGGATGTATCTATGTTGGTAGTTTTATACAAATTTGAAACGTGACTTTTATATTAAATTAATTTTTTATTAGGAGAGCATCAACTTCTGACAATGTTATTGAAGATTTTATTTTTCAATTTTATGTCATCAAATAAATTTGTTTATAATATTGTTGTTTAATATGTTTAATGTCTACGTTATTAAAACTACAAACAAATCTATAGATTCTTGCTCGACCATTGACAATTTACTATAACAAAAACGACAGTAAATTTAATTGTTTTTAGTTTTTATTTTTTAATTTTTAATTTTGTTTTTTCAAACTTTTTTTAATTTATATACGCACACGAGCATTTTGCTACTTTAAATTAAAGATATATATATTGTGCAGTCACAAGGAAGAAAAAGAGAATAGAAGAAAAGAGAAGAAAACACAATAAAAAAGAGAAAATATCTTTGAAATTAATAAAGAGAATAAAAAAGAGAAAATATCTTTGAAATAAAAAAGGGAAGAAATAGAGAAAGCAAGGAAAAAAAAAGAACTCTTGTTTCTTTTGTTGTATTTTACTTATTTATATATTATTTTTAAGCTATAAAATATCTTATTTTATTTTATATACTAACAAATAAGTAATATATATTTTAAAAGTTAACACAAATATTTAGATGTCTATTTTTTACTAATTTATTTTTCTGCTTTTTTTATTGAACTTTTTCTTATTTATTTTTGTAGGGAAAATTTCAATAAAAATAAATTAAAAATATTTAAAAACTCAAAAATAAAATAGTAAAAAATATTTAAATTAAAAGGAAAAATTAAAAAATTATTTAATTAATAATGTATGGGAGGATTGAGGAATAGTTTTCAGGCATTGGTTTATGGTTTCATTTTGGTGTCAATTTGCATAATTTGTTGAATTCTCTCTATTTTAGATTACTATGATTTTTTTGGTTGCGAAGGAATGCTAGGACATATGGTTTATTTCATATTGGGACAATGGATAGTCAAGTGTCCTTTTGGTCATCATGAATAACCGAGAGATATGTGAAAATTATTTTGGTATGTAGATTGACATGATTTTCTTTGTAGTCGGTTCGGAGTTCTCTCAATGTGTGTATTTTTTTTAGAGTTGTGTTGCGGTGTAAGAGTATCCATCCTAACTCTATATTCACATAATCGACACCTTACAATTCGAATATTTAATGAAAAGTCTCGCATTTAAAACAAAACAAAAAATAAAGTTAATGAACAATGTATTTCAATTTATTAATCATTTTTCTATTTAATAACTCTTATGTAAAATTTGTTGCAATTATAATAGGCTATAGCGTTTACTCTATTTTCCACTTGATCTATTTTTTTTTTTTTATATTCTTTCTTATTGATATTCCATTGAGTTCTTTAAGGGCAAAAGACCTCTCATCATATGGATAAATTATCTAAATGAGTGTCTAACCATAATTTACATATTTATTAACCATAAAGATGTGGTATAAGATATGAGTATAGAATAAAGAAAATGGTATAAGACATGAGTATGTATAAATCTCTTTTTTCTTCTTTCTATTTCTATTTTTTTTTTATTATAGGGAATTAATGTAACCCCACATAAATATAACCTCATATTACATTTATTTATGAACCTCTTCGTTTAGAAATAATAGTGTTAATTTCATCTTTATTTTTGGTGCTTATGGCTTAGTTGAGGAATCTTTGTTTGTGATGTGTAAAAACCGCATACCTAGGTTTTTTAAGAGAAGTTTATAACAATGTCCGACACAACCAATGCATAAAAACATGCCTTCAAACTACAATAAAACTTGAAATAAATCACATATTGAAGTTTAGGTTAAAACATCCACAAAGATATAGCATAACACACCACACAAACATAGGTTCTCGAGAACATATAATTACCATAAAATCACATCTTTCCAAGTCTCCTCATTCCTTCTTTTCCTTACTTTAAGTCATACTTTTTATGTTGTAGAAAAAATAACAATAGGGCTTCTCACTTTGTGTGTTGCGTCTACCCATGACAAAGAGGCAGAGACAAAGGTGTCTATGGACAATGTTCCCTCAACAGTCACCGTGAATGACTGAGTTTGTCCGACACTAGAAAAAGACAGTGTGCTGGGCACGACTTGTATATTCAATGTTGCTGGAGTAAGAACCTCGACACTGTAAGTAGATGATGCCAATCCCACGTTGGTAACTCTTCTATTGAATGTGACGTTAAAAGGAGTTGAAGATAACACGCTGGCAGAAAATGAAGGCAGGTTCAGATTCAAAGAAGTATCACTCCCAGAACTGGAGCAAGTACTAGTGTCATCCGTAACAATTTGCAACTGCCTGTCGGTGTAGCCTTGCCCGCACAAGAACTGCACATAGTCCGCTTGATTGGCATCATACACAAGACCAGGATTAAGGGCCGCTACAGGGTTTATTTGACCTGATCCATAACCAAATTCTGCTAGAGGAGTTGTGTCTGGGCTCATCTCAAAGGCTGTAAGAGAATTATTTGAAATTTAAGGTTTCTATATATTTAATTAAGCTTCTCAAAAAATGTTTATATATATATATACCAGTGGTCATAAGAGCGGATTTTATTGCAGCAGCAGACCATAATGGATTGAAGGTTTTGACATAAGCGGCTGCACCAGTAGCATGTGGGCAGGCCATTGATGTGCCCGATATGATGTTAAATGGAAGTCTTCTAGTATCTGCTTGTATTTCCGTAGGAGAATTTCCAAGTGTCCATGCTGCCAAGATATCAACACCCGGCGCAGACAAATCCGGCTACAACAAAAAAAAAACATTTTCACAAAGATCAAGCTTCCTCCTCTTTAACATTATGGTAAAAAATACAAAGGTTATAGACAAAGAGGAAAACTTATAAAACCTTGAGGATGTTAGATGATAAAGGATTCGGTCCCCTGGATGAGAAGGATGCAGTATATGGCGCAATTCCATCAATAGCTTCATTACTCTTCAAAATACTTGCAGTTGGATTGCTGTTTCATAAAAGCAAAAATCAAAGAACAAATTTATAATTGCAATATTTTAGAATTCATCTATAGTACTATATGTATACCTTGCTGTGCTAATATAGGTCAGGATGAGGCTTCCTTCGACACTGCTAACATAAGTTGTAGGGAGGGCAAACACCCTGGCGATATCTTTGGGTCCATCTCCTCGTATCACCATACCAGCTGCACCAGCCAAAAGAGCTGCTTCCCCTAAATTTAATTGGTCACAAACGATAATCTTACCTTTTACCAATGTCGGATCTAGGGAGTCCTTTTGGCACAGCCTGCAGTGTAGTTCAAATATTGTTAGTTCACACAACCATTCATGTTACGAGTGTGAAGATTCGAACTTTTCCAGTGAACAATTTATGAATCAATTTGTATACAGATTTAGAATCCTTTTGCAATACCTAGATACAGTACCAGGAACATTCCCTGTTTTATTTGGCACATTACCAGCATAGACTATAGGGGAGAAACCATTTGGAACAAAAGTGTTCACTGTAACTCCCTGCGTTAAAGAGACAGAATGAATAATCAGATCGATGAAAGCATAGTATCCATGCTTTGCTGAAACGAGAAGAAATGATAGTGAAAGGCTTCACCTGAAAATTCGCAGCGTTACCCAGTTGCAAACCGGTAAGGAATTTACGATCAATAGTGCTTGCTGCAACTGAAAGTGCCCATGGAGCAACATTCGAGATAGTTCCAGATGACGGACCTGAGTTTCCGGCAGACATTGACGTAAGAATTCCTCTTTTCATGGCGTGAAAACTTCCAATAGCTATCGAATCACTGAGATAGGGTCTAGCAACGGAAAATCCGATAGAAATTGATATTATGTCGACGCCATCTGTGATGGCATCATCAAATGCTGCGAGGAGGTCGGCGTCTGAGCAACCGTCGGACCAACAAACTTTATATACGGCGATCCGCGAAGACGGGACTCCTCCTCGAGCTGTACCGTTGGCGAGACCGGAAAAGCTTGCCGAAGTAACAAGGTCGCCGGCGACAGTTGAAGCTGTATGAGTTCCATGACCCTCAGAGTCTCTTGGAGATTGGATGTCATTTTCGCCGAAGACTCCATCCATTTTGTAATACTTTGCTCCGATGATTTTGCTGCATTAAGATTGTAAGACCATGCTATTAGTCCTTGTAAAGTTTGAAATGAACTGATTATTTTAGAATAAAAATCATTTGATGAAAAATTAATTATTTTTGTTGTTTTGGTCAAAGGTTCAAAATAAACTTAGTAGTTAAAAAAATTATAAAAATGTATTAATGATAAGATGATAGTTAACTTTTCAAATAATACTTACTTATTACAAGTGAAATTGGTGAATACTCCACATGAACCTTTCCACTTAGTTGGTGGGGATCCGAATCCTATATCATTAAAGCTATCGGACTCGGGCCATATTCCGGTATCAATTACTCCAACAATGGTGTCACTTTCAACGGTTGTAGCTCTTTGAACTGTTTCAGAAAATCCCATGAAATCCCATGATCTTGTCGTGTGTAGTTGATTGATTTTATTGGGAAATACAGACACCACTCCTTGCATGGCTAATAATTATATGATTAGATCGATTAACATAGAGTTTGTATATATTTATAAGGAATCAACGAACTTACATGAAATTAGTTGAACTTCATCACTTGTTAATCGAGCGACAAAACCATTAAAACTGTTTTTATAACTGTAAATAATTGATGCCGAAGATGTGCTGCTCACAAACAAACAAACAAAATGAAACTAAAATAGGATGGCATTTATATTAAACTATAAACAAATAAAATTGATTTTTTATATTACAAAAAAGGGCAAGTATTAGTTACATTACCTGCCAAGAGCTTTTTGTAGAAAATTCAAATGTAATAAGGATGTTGGAATGCCCAATGTTAGTTTTAACTCTCCCAAGTACACTATATACTCCTACATAGGCATAATAACATGTTATTATGTAAATATGACAATAATTAAAAATAAATTATGAATTACAATTTCAATTCTTTTAAACACTGTTTATATTCTCACCAATATATTTTAAGATCTTTGTTAATTCTACTAGGTGTCTGTATACTAGTTTGTTATAATAATAGATTTAACACTTCTAACTTTTAAGTTTAATGTTTTTGTTTCTTTAATATAAAGTTTTGATATATTAATTAAACTGTTTTATATTATAAATTAAATGATTAATTAAAATAACTCTAGTATAATTAAAAATATTAATTTAATGTTTGAAGTATACAAAGTGTTTGTCAGATTCATACAATTCTATAATTTTGAGACTATTGAGAGTATAATATTTAATTTAAAAGTAATAAAAGGAAAATATGAAACTACTGACTTAATCTGAAAAGAACCATATTGTCATCCAATTAGAAGTTAGTGTGACATTTTATATATATAATGTTAACCTTTGATAACTTTATTTAAATCACACTACTAAAATTGGTTTGTATAACATGATTTGTAAGTGTGATTTGTTATTAATTAGTAAACATAATTGTCAATATTTTAATCATTTTCTTGCAAATTCTAATAACATTTAGAATGAATAATAAGTATTGTTAAAATTATTGCGATATAAAAGATGAAAATTAGTGGTAAATTTTCTAAATGAATCTTGTAGCTTTAGGCTAAGCTAAAATTGATGTGAAATTTACATCCATTTTTTCTTAACATGGATTGTTCTATCAATGTGGTACAATTTAGGTCTACATCCTACAATCAAGACAAAGAAATCTATATCATTGTTATATGCAACTTAAAATAAGATCAAGAAAAGCACATAACTATGTTAATTGGGTTTTTAAGGGATTCTAAGAAGAATCACTAATACTTGTATCATTGGACATTAGATCTATATGAAAATGATTCTTACATAGAATCCCCTTCAAACAAGGCCTAAGAAAATTTATCGAAAATATTAAAATGGAGTAAAGAGTAGAAATGCATACCTGTCGATCTTGCCCATGAGTATAGGGAAGAAGAATGGCAAAGAATATAGATAATCCAAGAACAATTGGAACAATTGAATTTCTTTTTGTCAGCATCTTGTGAAATGTATTTTGGTTTAGTTTAGCTTGGAAGGAGGTACTTACTTATATATTTATATATAGGAGTTAACTAAATAATATTGTATAATTGCTTAATTTTTAATAAAGAAAAAATAGCTCTTAACATTATAGCTAGCACGACATATAATTTATTGACATTTTAAAATCAATTGCAAGCCTGTTTGATAATTATTTTATGCAATTTATGATTTGTTGGGTCATATATATGATTAATTGGAATAAACGTAGATATCAAAGTTAAAAAATTGAAAACAAAATGGATTGTGTTGCTATTTGAGAATGGGTCAAACATAATATTAAGTTATTCTACTTGTAAATTTGTTTTTGCTTTATTTTGATGTCATTATTTGTAAATTTGTAATTCAATTGCCATTTGTGCAACTTAGGGTCATATTTATATTTATATAAGAAAACAAGGTAAATTTATATTTGAATTCAGGAAGATTCATTTTATATGGAAACATTAATTTATTGAAGCAAAAATACATTTATTAAGAATTTATCAAAGTACTTAGGTTAAGCTCATAATATCAACGGTGTTCTTATTCTTTTACTTTAGTTATAATTTTTTTTATTAAACGTCTTATCAAAAAGATTGAGATATCAGGAAAGAAAATTAATAAAAACAACGAAAAAAATCAGAGTAAGTTCACGAATCAACGCGGCATGTCATGTGGGTACAAAAGAGAAAATGTTAAAAATGTCCTGAAACGCACGTGTATAAGAGAGAGAAAATTAAAAATGTTCCGAAACGCAGCGTTTTCGGGACGTGAGGACAACCTGACAGGCCACGTCGTTTTCATTGACTTACTTTCGCTAATTTTTTCGTTGAGTTTATCCTTCCTCATCATAACAGTACCAAAAATATGATAAAACCATGAATTATTACATTATTTGTTATAAATTATATAAAATAAAATCATTCAAAAGTATAAAAAGATGACTCAATGCTCTTCATTAAAAAAAACAAAGATCAAGGTGGATAATAACTCTTCTTGAAACCCCTAGGCCAAGTGTCCCTCCCCTTCAGCCATTGTAATTGATCAAACTATAAATCTTATATTGTCTCATTCTCAAACTTAAATTTAACAATGTTTTTTTCTTATTTAGAGTGTGATTTTTCATAATTTTCTAATACTAATTGAGTTTATTCTCGTTTGTAATCTTGCCCCTTTATGTTTATGTGAAGTAATCTCTCTTAATTAATGAATGCAGTTCACCTATTTATTTTTTGTGTTCTTATTCTTATCAAAATTGTTTTTACCTTCATGTCAAACTACATGATGTATATTTTTGTTCTCCCATCGTGTGTGGTCACAAAGATAGATAAAATTAAATGTAATTATTTCTGAAAACAATAGACTACTCGTTTTTATTTATTTTATGAGTTGAAATAAAATTAAACTATAAAAAACAATGGTTGGACATTCAGGTTATTGTGGCTTTCAATAAAGCCTTATTACTTAAATAGTGTAATAGATTTGTGTCGGAGTAAGAACTTGAATTAATCATATGCAAGTATGGTCAATATAAGTCTAGTTGCCAGAAGTCTTATTGTCTAGTGAGATTTAAAACTTGGGATGATATCTACACCATGTGGAAGAGTTTTGGGGAACATGTTTTTTCACTATGGTAATGGATATTCTATTAGTTTTTATTACTATTTGTAGAGATGCCTTAATCAAAGCTATATTTGACGTTCGTCTAGTGATTTTGCTAGCGGATTCAGATATAAGAGAAGAATGGGCGGATACTATGCAGTACCGAGCTTTTGAATAATTTCAATGTAATTATTACACTTTGTTTAATAAGGTCATATTTGTTGAAAAAGATTATGAGAGTCTAATATATCTTCTAAGATATCTTTTTAGTTGGAGTATCATTTATTGTGATATTTTGAATATGATAGATGTATACGAAAGGGTATAATCATTGATAGACGTTATCACTCTAATGTCTCGTCCAGGTCGAAGAAGTGAAGACAGACTCTCAACTTCGTTTGCATTGTCATGTTAAAGTACGTATTTGAAGTCTTTTTTTTGGAATATGACCAAATCCAATGAGTTTTGATGTGGGCTGTTGTTTCTTAGAGGAATGGACGGGATGGCGAAAAAACGGGACTAAAAAATAGGTCTATATTTATGTTATTTTCTTATGTAATATCTTATTAAAAATAAATCAAAAATATGTAATAACCATGCAACCCGTTAAAAATAATTTACATTATCATGAAATTTTCTTTATTATATTTATGGTGACTATAGTAGTCTTATAGAATTTGTCAATTTATTTTATAATACAGAATAATTTAATGTAAAGATAGATATCTATTTATTTATTAAGCTTTACCAACTCATTATAGTCAGTTGGGGAGCATTTCTCTTGAATCAGCCATGTTTTCAAAGTGATTGGTATTAATTATAAAAAAAAAGCTTTATAAATTAGGAAGAAACATAAGAAAATACAATTATATAATTAGATTCATAAGGTCTTTTTATATTAAAAGTAAACTTTGGGTTTGTTTGATATTGATTTTTAATAAAAAAAAATATTAAACAAAGTTGATTATTTGAGTTATTCAGGTCATGACATAAATTATCTTTAGCATTTGATATTTATATTAATACAAATAATAAAATAAAGTTATTTTAATATTTTAGTTTATAATTTAAATAATTCTAGAAAAAAGGGTTTTATTCAAACCACCAAACGTAACCTAAATATTCCCATCATTCATCATGATGGATAGTGGATACCAAGTATAAACGAGTAAGAATAAATAAATAAATAAATGTCATTATTAGTCCATCACAATACAATTAAAAGAAAAAGTAAATTGTGATCTTAAATTGTTCTAAAATACAGCTTGCTTTAAATATTTTTAATCTTTTATTTTTTTGAACTGCACGAACGAAACGATTGGCACGAATGGAATGATCGATAAGATATCAAGTTCACGGTGTGCTTGTTGTGTTCGCGGTTGCTAGTCGTTTCGGGTCTCTTTCGGCACAATCGGTAAGAACGACACGAACATCACGGTAACTCTAATAGCTATCTAGGTTGTTCATTTACATGCAAAACTTGGTTGGAAGGTTAGGGTTTCTAATTTACACAGTTCTGTAATAGTTAGAGTTTAGGGTTTAGGGTCACACCTTTGATATAACGCTTCTAGCCAAAACCATTTCAGAAATGAAGATTGTTCTCTCAAACGATGGCAGCTCTATCAGATTGAATGGGAAGAAGAAGGCCCTAAAGCCGCATTTCATCTTTTTAAACGATATTGTGGCGAAAGCTCTTCAGGCCAGGGTAGGTTCGTTCGACCTATACAGTCAGGACCGTTTTGACTATATGATGGTTGTTTCTAAATGTATGGAAATCAACTGGGCATCTACGTTATTCTCTAATCTTTGCCAGTTGATTTACTCAAGAAAACAAGTAGAGTGTGGGCTTCTCAGCCCAACTCGACTGGCTTATGGAGCATTTGGGTGTTCCTATGGGCGAGGGTGAGGCTATTAACCCGAGTCGCATATTCACCAACTTTTCTGTGAAGAGAACCCTTGCGAGTTTGAAGCTCTCGAAGGACTTGGTTTCTGGCTCATCTAGCCAACAGACAGGTGGCCAGTCGGTTACTCGGTCTAAGCGCCCAACTACATCTATTCACTCTATGGGGGCTATAAGAGCCAAATCAGTCATGGAATCTGCGGCTAGCACAAATAACCAAAATAGTTCATTAAAAAAGGATTCTGGAGCACTTGACTCCAGGGCAAAACAAGGTATTCTTTTCATTGCCGCTATTCCTATCTCGTCCCTTTCGCTCATCTCCTAGTCCAATGAAGAAGCATGATAAGTCTTCTGATCCTGTTGTTGATCAGACGAAGGTGTCCAAGGCGTCTAAAGTATCTAAGTCGTCTAAGCCATCCAAAAAGTCTACTAAGGTAACTTCCTCCTCTCCTCTGGCCGTAGTGCCTAATATTGATGTTCATGTGATGGAACAAGCTGAAGGGCCGACTGTTGAGCCAGTTGGTCCAAATAGTGAATTTTTTGATAAGGTATTGTCGCTTGTCCTCCCCAAAGAATCAGTAGCTATTGAGGCTACTAGTATTGTCGAGATTGTTACTGAAACAGAGCAGGTTATTGCTCCAACTCCTGTTGCGATTACACCCTCTAAACAAGCTCCCATTCAGCCGAATGTTGAGCAACTTATTGTTAAAACTGATAAAGAACAATCCGACGTTAAGGAAAAGGGCGTAGTGTCTTCTTTTCCAAAAGGGGCCGCCCCCGAAGGTCCTATCTCCTCATGATATTATGAGAGAAGCTAGGGGCCCTCGTGGCATAACCATCGGAGAACTCTTGCCCACTCCTAAACCAGTTGTGGTTCCTGGGAAGGGAAAGAGCATTGCTACAGAAACTCCGGAGAAGGTTTTGGAAGCTAGTTTTATTGTTAACCTTATGATGGAGCAAGTTTAAACGAAAATAACTAAGAAGATCGATATCTTCGACACATGGGTGAATAACAAGTTAGTCAATCAGTTTGATGAAATCATTTCTGAAGGCGGCATTGGGAAAGAATGGAAGAAGCTGATCAAGATGGAGAAGAGAGTCCTGAAATGGGCTAAAACTGATGAGGTCTCTAAAACTCTCAAAAGAAAGGATTTAGTGGTGTCCAATATCAGTGGACGTATTCTCTTTCCCATGATTGAGGCAAGAAAGACCAACTTTAATTCGCTCAACAAGAATGCTCCTATAGAGCAGAATGTGTTGAAGCGATTAGACCTGATTATGAACAACTATTGCTCAATAGTTCTTCAACACGTTCACGGCACCGAGTCTTATAGGTTAAATCTATTTGATGATTTGTCTAGTCAAGACGGATGGAGATTTTTGAAGATGATCAGATTATTTCGGAAGAAGAGAAGCAGGCCGTTGCCCATCTTGTTGATCTAGCCAATCTTTCTATTAAAGAAAAGTGGTTGATGGCCCAACGTATTGTTGAACAGAGCCCGGTCTTGGTTCAATTTGGAATTAATTTGGAAGAAGAGGAGATTGTTGTTGAAGCTCTTCAAACACCTATTCAACAGAAGGAGACATCTGAGGTGGCTCCTCCTATTCTTGAAGTAGAACAAAGCAATGATTGCTGATCAGTCTCTTGAATCAAAAGCAAAGGGGAAACCCTTGAAGGAGGCAGATTCCGAGAAGATTCCCTCTACTGAGGGGGAACAATCTGAAAAAACTAGTCTTCATCCTCAGAAAGATTAGCTTTGGAAGAATGTTTTATTCCTTCTTCACCAGTTCATTCGATCATCTCCCATCAAAACTATGGCATATGTAATTGATAACGTGGCTGATCTTCCTCTTCATTTTGAAGACATTTCAGAGCGTATTCATCAGGTATGTGTCGACATTCAAAAGGAAGAAGATAAGTCTAAGGATGGATCAAAGGCTCTCTCCTCTTCCCCTCCTAAACATAAAGAACCATAGCATTCTTTACAAGTAAATACGCATGTGAGTCCCATTCGTACTGCCCCAGCTTGTTCCCAAGCCATATCATCGGCTGCTCGATTTTCTGAAGAAGCTTCTCCTGGAGGAGCAAACTTTTGTAATTCTAAGTTGGATGCAATGAATTCTATTCAACAAAACATGCTGGATATGCAGTCCAGATTGGCTACTCTGGAAAATTGGTCTACTCAATGTAAAGAAGATATGTCTTCCATCCTAGCTACCCAAAGAGAAACAGAGAAAGCCCTGAAGTGGAATACATACGAAATAAACATCTTGAATACTACGTACAAGAAGTTTGAAAAGAACTTCTTTAATCGTCAATCGGAGCAGTATGTTGAAACCAAGACTTTCACTCTGAAGCTTCACCAAGATATTAGATCAGGAATGGAACTCATTCGAGCTCAAATAATGGAAATGTAAAACTCTTTGAGTAGAGTAGAGGCTGAGCGACTGGAGCAGGGTGACACAGTTGCAAGGGAATGCAAGCTAGAGAAGAAGCAGAAGTTGCTGCTGAGAAGGAAAGAGCTCTCGTTGTTGCTGCTGAACCTGATAATATTAAAAAGGGAGAAGGAAGCACAAGAGGTAGAGGAAGAGGAACTCGATCAAAATCAAAGTGAAAAGTTGTTGTTGATGCTGAAGATGACGAAGACAGTTGTAGACCAAGAAAAAGAGGTCCAGGTCGTGGAGGCGACACATGTGGTGGAAGTGGAGGCCAAGCGATCACTCGATTCCATAACATCCTAATTGGTGAATCATTGCCTGAAGGCAATGCAGATCCAATAGTGAAAAGGGAAGGATCCTAAATCCCCCAAATCTTTCTCTCTATTTCTTTCGTACTTTTAAACTTACGCTTGAATATTTTAGTGAACTTCTTTGATTTCAATCTTACATTTATAGGTGTTTATTTTGCTTCATTAAGGTTGCATAGTTTTAACATCATCAAAAAGAGAATTTTTTTGGATTAAATCATGAACTCATCTGATTTTGATAATTAAGCTTAAATAATCAAAAAGGGGGAAATTGTTGGAAAAAATTAAAAACAAAGTAAAGAAAAAAGAGTTAATTAACTTAGAAATAAACGAAAATTATGAAATATTAAACAACTGAATTTTGATGATGTTTAAATATGAATGAAGATAAGTTGTCTATTTGTTTATGTGCAGGTGCATTAGACTATGCTAATTCAGACGTGGTCTAAGCAGGCTAATAGACGTGTTACGTAGTTAGACGTTATAGTCTAACTCCATTAGACGTGGTCTAATGGGTAACGTAGTTAGACCCTGTAGTCTAACTCCATTAGACAAGGTAGTCTAATGGGAATCGTAGTTAGACGTTGACGTGTAACTCCTTCGGACAAGTCTGAAGGGATGCGTAGTTAGACGTTATAGTCTAACAGATAAGTAGTTAGACGTTATAGTCTATCTTCATTAGACAAGGTAGTCTAATGGGTAACGTAGTTAGACGTTGTAGTCTAACTCCATTAGACGAGGTGGTCTAATGAGAAACGTAGTTAGACATTGACGTCTAACTCCTTCAGACAAGTCTGAAGGGATGCATAGTTAAACATTGTAGTCTAACAGATACGTAGTTAGACGTTGTAGTCTAACTCCATTAGACGTGGTAGTCTAATGGGAAACATAGATAGACGTTGACGTCTAACTCCTTCAGACAAGTCTGAAGGGATGCAAATTTAGACGTTGTAGTCTAACTCCATTAGACGTGGTAGTCTATGGGATGTGTAGTTAGACATTGTAGTTTAACAGATACGTAGTTAGACGTTAACGTCTAACTCTATTAGACTTGGTCGTTTAATGTGATACGTAGTTAGACGTTGTAGTCTAACTCCATTAGACTCGGTTGTCTAATGAAACACGTAGTTAATGTGATACGTAGTTAGACGTTGTAGTCTAACTCCATTAGACTCGGTTGTCTAATGAAACACGTAGTTAGACGTTGACGTCTAACAAGATTAATATTGAATCGTTTGTCATTAGCTGTTATCGTTTGTCATTAGCTAGCACCGATCCTATCATAATTAATAGAGTTTTATTAGAGCCTTCCATCAATGGTTAAAGTAATTGTTGATGAAGGCAATAAAAGACTAGATTTTGTAGTTTAAGAATAAAATTTTGGCTCTCATTTCTTGTTAGAATATAGAGAAATTGTATTCAAATGTTATATCTAGAATTATATAAGTTATGTCTAATATATAGACATTAGATTATACTTATAAGAAACTAATATAATATTGATATTATCTCAATTTATCGATAATATCCTATCGATATATTATATTATCGTTATAATATAACTGTTAGGATATAAGTTTTTGTTTATTTATTGAATATCTGAAAACTGCTTAATATTGAAGATGAATAAAACATATTTAAATGAAGGAATAAAAGATAATGAGTAAAGGATAAACCAACATATAAATTTTGTTTGAAAGCAAAAAGTTTAAAAATAACAAATAGTGAATGTGAGAAAAAAAAAAACTCAATAAGACTTTTCATAAATAGCGTTTCTTAAATTTTTTAATTTCTCTCGATTATATGGATCGAGTTATTTTAATATAGTTCGATTGTCGAGAATCAGATTTCACAACAACTCGCTCTTGTTGGGTAGAGGGTTTTTTAAATAATATGTGTAAGCATGAAAATATAGCATACCCTAATTTTATAAAAATATTACTAATTTATAATAACATTAAAATAATAGTTTGAAATTTTAAATTCAAAATAACCCAAAAGAGATTGAAAATCAAATTAGCTTTAATTATTGTGATAATTAAATCCTAATTAGAAAAAATAAATATAAATCCAAAAATAATTTGAGGTTAATATATTGTATATATTTTACCCAAAATAAACTCAAAAGAGATTAAAATTATATAATTATGATTTTAAACATAAATTATGTATAATTTATGGCTTAAAATAATTAAATAAATACCAAAAAATACTAAAAAAATAAAATAAGTAATCATAATTTTAATTATGTTGTCAAAAATATTTTTGTGTATTAATTTGGTGAAGAAAAACGCAAGAGGGGGTTAAAAATTCGATTTTAAATAACCCTTTTATTAAAAATATAAACTAATAATAATGTGTGGTCGAAATTATGTTTAATTTTAGCAGTAAGGAATTCAGCCATCAGATCAGCGTTAGATTTTCATCCAGCGCCCAGGAACGTGCCATGCATCCAGTTGTAATAGAGGTAGTGCGCGCTCGGGTCCACACAAAATCAATTAACGGGGAAGCTAACCTCGTTGGTCCAAACACTTCAGCGCCAACGAAACGCTGACAGACCGCCAACGACGCATTTTAATTAAACAAAACGACGTTGTTTTTTTCTTCTTCAAGAACGTCGGAGGTCGCACTCGACGTCGGCGACCTTCCAGAAGGCTTATCTCCGCCATTTGTCATCCTTATCCATCCGTTCTTTCACCCATGTGCACGTCTTCTCCTCGCCGTTATTTTTCTTAGGTTTAAAAGGCAAATCCTACTCTAACATAGGTTGCTAAGGATAAAAGAGAAACGAGGGAGAAGAACTTTCAGTGGTCAAATTGAAGTTGAATTCGTTCACCATAACCGACCTAGCTTGGTATAAATAGTCTCTAAGAAATGTTCTTCCAATCCATCAAACTATCACTAAACATTCACTAGTAAAAAATGTGTTATTAGTGACGAAATTTAACAGCAGTATATAAAACTATAGTTAATATCTTACATATAACTGCGGTATATAAAACCGTAGTTAATATCTTACTTTTAACTGCGGTATATAAAATTATAGTTAATAGTCATATTTTTAACTACAGTATATAAAAAACCGCTGTTAAAAGTCTTACATTTAATTGCGGTATATAAAATCGCAGTTAAAAGTCTTATATTTAACTACGGTATATAAAATCAAAGTTAAAAGTCTTACATTAAACTGTGGTATATATAACCGCAGTTAAAAGTCTTATATTTAACTACGGTATATAAAACCGCAGTTAAAAGTCTTACATTTAACTGTGGTATATATAAAAACGCAGTTAAAAGTCTGTAGTTAAAAGTCTTACCTTTAACTGGGATATTATATACCATAATTAAAAGTCTTACTTGATATATAAAACCATAGTTAACGTCTTATTAAAATTATAAAATATAAAATATCTTATTAATAAATCTTAGTTTGTATTATTTTAGAAATTAATTGGATACAAGATAAGCTTCTTAAGTTCTATTATTTTAAAAATTAATTATGATATAAGTTTGTAAGGATTTGTGTAGATTAAATTATAAAGTAAATGATAAAGTATTTATCATCAATCAAATAATGTATAATAAATTCTCTCCCAATCATTTCTCATATATATATATATATATATATGAATATTTTTATTAAATTATTAGAAATATATATTACTAATATTATTTATAAATGTGTTATATTATTACAAATATATATAAATTATTTTATTGATTATATAAATATAATTTATTATTATTTTTTTTAGGGGGGGGGAGAAATCCCAAAATGGGAGGGTTAGAAATCAAAGCTGACAAATCCTAACTATGATTTAGGATGACAATCAAAAGATCATAAAAAAAATTGATGGGTAACATTCATACATTCTAAAAAAATAGAGATTACAAACAGAAAAGACATTCAAACTTAACTATCTTAGCCTAGCATTTTCTAATGTCATCCGTTTTCATTGAGAAACCTTCTTCCCTTTCCTCTTCCTTTTCCCGTTCCTCTAACGATGAAAAGAGGTTGTATTGAAAATGACGATGAGTATTGTTGTTTCTCATTTCGAATTCTCTATTTGTACGAGTCCGTTTTGATTTGATAAAAAGAGTTGTTTTTGAAAATTTCAGGGTTTTATCTTTGTTATCTTAAACTTGAATTTCTGTATTTTTGTCTTCATTATCTTCGGCTTCAACTTCAGATTCCACATTGGTTTTGAAATATTCTTTATCGGCTTTAGAATTCTCTGTTTCAGCTTTGGATATCTTTCTCTTGAATTTCCTTAACAACAACTTGAGGTTCATCTTCCATTTCATTCTGATACTGCGCATTATAGAAAAAAAATTCCTCTTCACCTTGATTCCCTGTACTTTCTTTTCTTCACGCTTTCCTTTTTCTCAAAATCTTTTTCTGTTTCATTTTCCTACTTTTTTTTTCTTGGGCTTATGTTGGATATTGAAGAAAGCACACTTTTTGGTCTCCATTCAAATATTATTTATTATTATAAATTATGCACAGTTATTATTTAATAATAAATGTAATTTTAATTAAAATTTATAAACTACAAATTATATTTATTTAATTTAAATATTATTAATAATTGTAATAAAATAAACTTAAAATACAATTTATATATAAAATAAAATAAAAAATTACTTATAATATAAGTAAATATATAAAATAATAATTAATAAAATTATCGTTATAAAATAAATAAATATTTTTTAATTAAAATATTAAATTATTTTAAAAAAATATATTTAAAATGATTATATATAATAATAATAATAATAATAGTAAAACTAAATAAAATATATTTTATATATTATATAATAATAAGTTATATATAAAAGTAAGTTGAAAATAAAATTTAACTTATAATATAAGTGATTTTAGAATGTTAATCGATTTTAAATTTCTAATTTTAACTATTTTATAATTTAATTGGAATATTAGTTGAAAATGTAAGAGTGTATACAAAATTATTTACTATAAATGTTTACCCAACACAAAAATGATAAAATTATTTTCAATCAAAATATATGAATATTATTATTAATATTATAAATATATATATATACATATATATATATATATATTAAGTGAATAAATTATTTATAATTATATTAATATAATTTTTAATAATAAAAAATAAAAATATTTGTACAATTGTTATTAATGTAACAAATCATATAGTTTTAACTTATACATAACTGGTTAAGATTTTTATTATTAATTAAATTCTTATTTTATAAATTAATTAGTGATGAATTAGTCTTTTCATTATTATTAGTTAAAGTATATTTTTTTATTTAATTATGAGAGATAATTATGATAAAAAAAAACAATTCTCTATATTATTATTGATAATTATATATCCAAATAATGAATATAAAATTTTAATATAAATATGACCTTGTAATATTTTAATATGAACTAATTTTTTTAATTAATTAGTAATGAATTAGTATACTCATTAATCTTTTAATATAAACTAATTTTTAAAATTAATTATTATAAGAATTAGTCTACTCATAAGGATACAACTAATTTATTTAAAGTTAAATAATTTGTATTTAATTATGAGAGAAAAATATGAATAAGATTTTTTTTACTAATAATTATTCGTTGTTATATTCCTAAAAATTATTTTAAATATGTATAATAAAATAAAATATATTATATAATGAATATATGAGTTATATATAATGAATTGTGAGTGAGAAGAAAAAATATATTAAAAAAGTGAATTAATAACTATTAATAAATTTGACTAACATATCAAAAATATTTATAAATATAATATATATATATATATATATTACTTAAAAAGAAAAAATGAATTATTAAATAATTATTAATAAATTTGTGACTTAAAATTAAAATGATGAGATGTCTTAAAATGAAATATATATATATATATATATATATATATATATATATATATATATATATTATTAAATTTTTAATTATATATACATTGTAAAATATATACTTATATGTGATAAAATAAAATTATATCGACTAATTTTTAATATTTAGTCAAACAAAAATTATATATAATTTTATTTTTTTAATTTAATTAAAACAACTCAAAAAATATAAAATTTATAATTATATATTTTTACTATTAAATCTAGAAAAAGAGATTTCCTCTCTCTTACCTATTCATCCTAACTCTCTAACCTCCCCTTCACATCTCATCTTATGTTTATTCTCAAAACTTCTTATACTACCATATTTTAAAAAATTAAATTAAAATATTATATATATTCAATTTGAAATATGTGAGATGATAAAAATGTTGCACAAGAACTCTAAATCAATAAGGGATGATTTCGAACTCCAAATCAATAAGGTATGATTTCTTTTATGATTATTCTTTTATTTTTTTTATTAATATAATAATTTAAATAAAATAAATGTTCTTTTATCATGAATCATAATGAGAAGATATGTTGAGATTTTATGTATAAAATAATAATTTATTTTAAGTTTAAAATAATGTTTATTTTATGATGTAATGTTATTGAATATTTATAATGTGCATGAACTTAAAATTTATGCTCATTTTTATAATTTTGATATTATTTGGTTGTGAAATTATTTATATTGATTATGTTTATTAAATGGTTAAATTTATTAAAACATTATGTTTATATAGGAACTAAATGATTATTTCTTTTTATAAAACTTATTTAAACTAGTTACAATTGTTAAATTATAATTAGTTGTTAATTTTTAAATTTTTATAGGAGAATGTTTTATAGGTTTTGAAAAGTTGAGCATCTGTTCAATCCAACCCAAAAACAAGAAAAAAGAGAAATTGAGAAATTATTATAAATTTTGGGAATGATATTTTATTTTGATTGGTTATGTTAATAAAATCAAATTCTATTATAATAATATTTTGATATAATTATACTTTTATAGTAATATAAACTATTTTGTGTTATTTATATAATACAAATATTTTGTTGAATGATTTTTTTTTAAAATATTAGTTTTAATGTTTATTTTATAGATTATTGCATTAACTATGATAAATTTAATGTAGTAAAAGTTTTTCTATTAAAATCATTGATCAATAAAGATGATAAAAATATTGTAGTTAATAGTATATAACGGCGGTTTTATAAACTGCAATTAAAGACTATTAACTAAGGGCGGTAAAATTATCGCAGTAAATAGTCTATAACTACGGTTTATAAAACTGCAGTTAAAACCTATTTACTACGGTAATTTTACCACAGTCAACCGTAGTTAAAAGTTTCGTCGTTAAAAAAATGTTACTTAATAAGGGCGGTAAATTACCGCAGTTGGAGACTATAAATTACGGTAAGTTTACCGCCCTTATTGACAAACATATCTTTAACTACGGTTTTTAAAACCGTAGTTAGAGACTATTAACTACAGTATTTTTCCCGCCCTTATTGATTATTATTCTTTTAACGGAGGAACTTTTAACAGGAGTTGACTATGGTATTTAAACCGAAGTTAATAGGCTTTAACTACGGGAAATTATCTTTTAACGACGGTCAAAATTGCCTTTAAATATGATTTTTTTACTAGTGATTACAACCTAATTCAAAGAATCGAAGAACTCCGGCGAACTAGATTTTTGTAAAAAACTCTTCAGCAAGCTAAGCTTCGATCTAGGGCTTGAGAAAGCTTCATACACATCATTGGATTGTCCTCCAATCGTTGGTAAGTTTCCAGACTTGTTGTAATTCAATTTATAATTCAAAATTGGATTTTTCCAAGTTTGATCGGGTTGATCATATTTATGGTTCAATTTTGTGTTTTCTTTGTTTGAAACCAATCCCTAGATGATTTAAAAGCTTTCTATCGAAAGAGATTTAATCAATTTAACCTTAACCGAAAAAACCCAAATTTGATTTGAAAATCTAGAAATTTTAAATTTCGTGTTCTTGAGTTTTTAGGCTTGAATTTTGATTAATATAATTGTTAATCATGTTTATTAACATGTTAGGATGATTTCCAAATCATAAAATCAACATCCCAACCATATTTGATCCAACTAATTTTTTTTTTTTAAATTGAATTTGAATTTCAGTTTCAAAAGTTGTTACCGAGCTTGATTGATGTTCTTGTTTTAGTTGTGTTCGACTATAGTCATCATTTCAAAGTTGTTGGAACAAGAATTAGACCATGAGATGGCCTAAATCAAAAGTTCCAAAATTTTGCTCTAAAAATAATTTTTTTAAAAATCAATTATTATAGAGTTAGATTGATCGTGTTTAGGGTTAGGGGTTATGTACATTCTTATGAGTTGTTAGTAACTTACAGATCATGTTTTCATTATCTATATCAAAAGATACAAACCTGCAATCTTCATACTAAATGAAGAACACTCGATCCCCGATGACCGAGTCATGTAGAACCAAGACTAAGAAACATGACCGAGAACTCTCGATCATGACCCTGACCGAGACTAAGGACCAAGAAAACAGACCTAGGACCAAGACCAAGGACCAGTGTTCTTGATTTAGGATCGAGACCAAAAACTAGTGGTCTTAAGTTAGGACCGAGGCATAGGACTAGTGTTCTTGAGCAAGGATTGAGGAATCCGACCGAGAATTCTAACTTTGGAAATGGAGGTTTGACTTGGGACCGAGACTCCCAGGTCCACGACTGTGGAAGCTAGATCTAGGATCGAGCCTCCCAAACTTAGGACCGAACAATACGAGTTTAGGACCGAGCCTCCTAAACCCAGGGTCGAACCCTTCGGTCTCTTAAACCTAGTGTCCCGAGCCTCAATCTAGACCACCCCGGTCTAGACCAAGTCCGTACGAGCCCAGATCGGTAAAAATAGACCAAAGCCCTAGGACTCCGGTCCTAAGGCTTGTTTGGTTCCACTTTTTAAAATCCAAAATTATTTTTGTAATTTTAGAACCCAATAATTTTTAAAGGTCAAAAAATGATATGAAAATATTTTCGGACATTTCCCAAACAAATATATTGGCTAAGGCCCCGTTTGGAATTTATTTTAAATAATAACACTTTTCTCATATTTTTAGGTATTATACTCAATCTTATATCAATGCAATCGCAGGTACATCCTTCTAAATAATTTTGTACAATTATTTACGTAATTTAAACATATCATTGTTTATGACCCATGGACTACTAATTAAAATAAATATAAATTTTGTAATATCCAGACTTTTACTTTTGAATAAAACCGTCATTTGATGGGTGCAGAGAACATAGCGCCAATAGCGGATGCACTCAGCGGGTTACGGTGGGCAGTAACCCAGTGTGATTTTTTATATATATATATATATATATATAATATCTATTATATACAGCTGGCTAAAATATAATATTTTATATAAGAATATGATCTATCTATAATAATATATATATATATTATTATTATATTATATTAAATTATATTATTATTATATTATATTATTATTATATTATATTTTTTTATATTCATACTTAAACTTTCATATTTTTTTATTTATTTAAAACATAATCATTTTAAATTTTTATGATTGTTTGGTTTAATTTCTCTACAACTATCCTTGGTCTCTCTTTTGAATCTCTCGGTTAGTTTTCTTTACCCTTTCTCAATTAATTTTGTTTATAACATAAGATTGTATAAATTATATATTCTTATTTTAATTCTATATTTTTGTTAATAGGATTACAATGGATAATGAAAGGAGTAAAAAAAGAAAGACATTATTGTCGTTTTTCAAATATAAAGAAAATTCATCTACATCTACGGTTAACGAGGTAAATCTTCAATCTTATGCATCTAATACGGAAGAAGAACAACCTGTTTTAAATTTTCCAAGGGTTGAAATTGATCTTAATAATCTTGAACGAGATCCCGCAATTCGGATTCCTATATGGCAACATCCAATAAATCAACAAGATGAAATTAGGCGGTCTTATATTAGAATGGGTCTGTATCAACCTAAGTTAGATGAGTATCCAAGAACTAAGTTTGGATCACAAACTCAGTATCGTAGATTTCAATACTCGTGGTTTGAAAAGTTTCCTTGGATAGAGTATTCTTCATCAAAGGATTTAATATTCTGTTTTCCTTGTTTTCTTTTCCAAAAGAAATCACCTATTAATCCTTCATTCACTATTGATGGATTTAATAACTGGAAAAGGGTTAACGATGGAGTTAAATGTCCACTTTTAATTCACGTGGGAGGTTCTACTTCCTCACATAGTAATTCAGTGAAATATGTTGAAGATTTGATGAAAGTAAGGGGACATATTGACAACATATTGAATGCCCAAAGTTTAGATGAAGTTCAGAAAAATCGATTACGACTTAAGACGACAATTGAGAGTATTCGATGGCTTAGTTTACAAGCTTGTGCATTTAGAGGTCATGATGAATCTTCATCTTCTAAAAATCGTGGTAATTTTATAGAGATGATAAAACTTATGGGTCGATTGAATGTTAATATTGGTGATATAGTATTAGAAAAAGCTCCAAGAAATGCAACATATACTTCACCAACTATTCAGAAAGAAATTTTGCATATTTTTGCAAATAAAGTAAGGAAAAAAATACGTGAAGAAATTGAAGATGCGAAGTTCTGTATTTTAGTTGATGAAGCTAAAGATATTTCAAATAAAGAGCAGGTGTCAATTATTTTGAGATTTGTTGATTGTTTGGGTATATTACAAGAGCGTTTCTTTGATATTGTTAATGTTCCAAATACTACTGCTTCAACATTAAAGAAGAGCATATCAGATGTTCTTTCTCGACATAATTTGAATGTCACCAATATGAGAGGGCAAGGGTACGACGGTGCTAGTAACATGTCTGGTGCTTGGAATGGACTTCAAGCTCTATTTCTTCGAGAGTGTCCATATGCATATTATATACATTGCTTTGCTCATAGGTTGCAATTAGCATTAGTTGGAGCTTCTACAAAAGAGATTTCTGTTTGGCTATTTTTTCAAAATTATCCACCATTATTAATCTTATTGGTTGTTCCTCCAAATGGCATTCTGAGTTACATTCTGTTCAAACTATTGAAATTGATCGTATGATTACTTCGGGTGAACGGGATACTGGTAAAGGAATGAATCAAATTGGTAAATTACATCGTAGTGGATCAACTCGATGGAGCTCTCATTTTGAATCTATTTGCAGTTTAATTGATATGTTTGGTGCAACTATTTCTGTTCTTGAAAGTATTGTGGAAGAAGGATCGTCTAGTTCTTTACGTGGAGAAGCATGTGGTTGTTTGATAAGTTTGAGATCTTTTGAATTTGTTTTCACACTTTATATGATGCAAAAAATTATGGGAATTACAAACCTGCTTTGTCAAGCTTTGTAAAACAAATCTCTTGATATTATAAATGCCATGGATCTAGTATCAACTACTAAAGCACTACTTTTCAATTTTAGAGAAGAAGGATTTGATCATCTCCTAGAATACGTGCAAATGGTTTGCACACAACATGACATTGAAATTCCGGATCTGAATGCTTCATACAAAAGTGCAACAAGACGTTCATGTCAACAAAAAGATTCGTTGACAATTCAACAACACTATCATTTCACTATCTTCAATTCAGTGATAGATTTTCAACAAGAAGAGTTGAATTCCAGATTTAGCGATGAGGCAGTAGAGTGTTGGGTTTTGTTTTCCTTGGTCAATGAGGAAAAGCCCAGCAAATATGTCCATTTGGGCCCCCACTTGATTCACTTATTTGGGAGTAATATAAAAGGGGAGAAATCTTCTTTTGCAAGAAATAAGAGCAAAAGAAAGAGAGAGAAAATCAAGAAAGAAAAGAGGGGAAAAACTTCAATTTCAGCAGCCTTAGTATTTTGATGATTGCCGGAGTTTGCACCGTTGGATCGTTCTAATATTTGGACAGCAGCTTCACAACTTCTGGGCCAACATTCTGGACGGTGGAGATCGGATTCTGAGGTCTGGAGGTTGGGGTTTCGTTACCGGAATAGTAGCAGTTGTTTTTGGTGATATTCTTCTTTTCTTGTTCTTTGATTATTTCTATATCCTTGATGTGCATGTTTCTAAGGGTATTATGAATTTGTATGCCTCTAGTATTGTCTAGAGAAGACTTTTGTATTGCTCTCTTACTGGTGATAGTGGATTTTAAGCGGCACTAGGTGTCCCGTGGTTTTTACCCATTGAGGGGTTTTCCACGCTAAAATTTTGTGTTGTTTGTGTGTGCTTTCTTGGTGTATTACTCACTGTTTTAGGGGCTGTGTTGATTGCATACCTATTTGTTAGCTTCCTCACAGGTTTAAACGGTTTGGGAAAGCGTTGTCAAACGTAGGATAACTTCCGCATTTGTTGTTTACTGTTGTGGTGCATTTCCATCAAAGTGGTATCAGAGCCTTGGTTGCTTATTTGTGAATTGAACTGTTTGAACGATGGAAACTAATACAAGTAGGATGATTAATTTGAATGGTTCTAATTATCATGTTTGGAAGGCAAAAATGGAAGATCTCCTATATGTGAAAGATTATTACTTACCTGTTTTTGCTACTGATAAACCTGATAATAAAACAGATGCAGAATGGACTATTTTGCATAGACAGGTTTGTGGATATATTCGGCAATGGGTGGAGGATAATGTACTAAATCATATTATTGGGGAGACACATGCTCGTACTTTGTGGAACAAGCTTGAACAGTTGTATGCTCGGAAGACTGGGAACAATAAATTGTTTTTGATTAAGCAATTGATTAAGTTATAGTACAAAGATGGCACTCCTATTACAGATCACTTAAATGCATTTTAGGGCATTGTGAATCAGCTTTCAGGAATGGGTATCAAGTTTGATGATGAGATTCAAGGTCTATGGCTACTTGGTACATTACCGGGTTCTTGGGAGACTTTTAGGGCATCCTTGTCCAACTCTGCACCGGATGGTATTATCACCATGGAATTGGCTAAGGGCAGTGTTATGAATGAAGAGATGAGAAGAAAGTCATAGGGTTCCTCTTCACAGTCAGATGTCTTGGTCTTTGAAAAGTGGGGGAGAAGTCAAAGTAGAGGTTCGGGTAATAAAGGAAATCAGTGTTGTACTAGCAGCTCCGGTAAAGGGAAGTATGCTAATATTGAGTGTTACTATTGTGGTAAAAAGGGGCACACAGTAAAGTTCTGCAGACAGGCAAAGAAAGAGAACAAGAAGAAAAACTACAACAACCAGAACAACAATCAAAGGAAAGATGACGATGGCAGTGACAAGGTTGAAGTGAATACTATCACTAATGATTTCTTTGTTTGTTGTGATGATAATTTGGTGAACTTTGCACATGATGAGGCGAGTTGGGTTATTGACAGTGGAGCTTCGTGTCATGTTACATCACGAAGAGATTTTTATTCATCTTACACTCCAGGTGATTTTGGGGATGTCAAGATGGGTAATAGTGGGCTATCAAAAGTTGTTGGCATTGGAGAAGTCTGTTTGAAATTTAATACTGGGATAGAGTTGGTTTTACAGAATGTAAAACATGTCCCGGATATGAGATTAAATTTGATTTCTACAGGTTTACTTGATGATGATGGGTACAATAACTACTTTGGTAATGGTTTATGGAAACTCACGCGTGGTTCTTTGATTGTGGCAAGAGGTAAAAGGTGTTCAAAGTTGTATGTGGTACAACCAAAGATCTCCAAGAGCATTGTTAATGCTGTGGAGAATGTTGACATGACTGAGATATGGCATAAGAGACTTGGTCATATGAGTGAAAAGGGCATGGCTTTGTTGTTAAAGAAGGAAGTGTTATCAGGTGTAAATAATGTCCAGTTGAAGAGGTGTTCTCATTGTCTTGCAAGTAAACAAAACAGAGTTTCCTTCAAGAGCCATCCTCCCTACAGAATAGAGAACATACTTGATCTTGTTCATTCCGATGTTTGTGGTCCTATGAAGACAAAAACACTTGGTGGTTGCTCATATTTTGTCACATTTATTGATGATCACTCCCGGAAGGTATGACTTTATACTTTGAAGTCTAAAGATCAAGTTTTAGATGTGTTTAAGCAGTTTCATGCCTTAGTTGAGAGAGAGACTGGAAAAAAGCTCAAGTGTATTCGGACAGACAATGAAGGTGAATACATTGGGCCATTTGATGCTTACTGTAGAGAGCATGGTATTCGGCATCAAAAGACTCCTCCAAAGACACCTCAGTTGAATTGCTTAGTAGAGCGGATGAACAGAACATTGGTTGAGAGAGTCAGATGTTTGCTTTCACATTCAGGGTTGCCGCGTTCCTTTTGGGGTGAAGAATTGAACACGACGGTACATGTTATTAATCTAACCCCGTGTGTTCCTTTGTAGTTTGATGTTCCTAACAGGGTTTGGAGAGACAAAGATGTTTTTTACAGTCACTTGCGAGTCTTTGGATGCAAAGCATTTGTGCATATTCCCAAAGATGAAAGGTCAAAGCTTGATGTGAAGTCTAAGCTTTGTGCGTTCCTCGGTTATGGCGATGATGAGTTTGGATACAGGCTTTATGATCCAATTCAGAAGAAGCTTGTTCGAAGTCGGGATGTTGTGTTTATTGAAGATCAGATTTTGAAGGATGTTGAGAAGATAAAGACAGTTCCTCGACATAGTGATGATCTTATTGATTTGGGTCCAGTTCCTCTACAACATGTTGACACACAAGTTGGAGATGATGTTCCTATTGATGACCATGGTACTGATGATGTTGATGCTCAAGAGCAAGATGTAGATGAAGTTGTTCATCCAGAGTTACCAGTTCCAGACATGCCACCATGTGTTCCACTCAAACGGTCTACGAGAGATCGTCATCCTTCTGTACGTTATTCTGCAAATGAGTATGTTCTTCTTACTGATGAGGGGGAGCCTGAGTGTTATGCAGAAGCTATAGAAGATGAGCACAAGAAAGAATGGGCTGAAGCTATGCAAGATGAGATGGATTCCTTGTATAAGAACAATACTTATGAGTTGGTGAAGTTGCCTAAAGGCAAGAGAGCATTGAAGAACAAGTGGGTTTATAAGGTGAAGACTGATGAGTTCACCTCACAACCCAAATACAAAGCTAGATTGGTGGTCAAAGGATTCAGCCAGAAAAAGGGTATTGATTTCGATGAGATTTTCTCTCCAGTTGTGAAGATGGGTTCTATTCGGGTGGTTCTCGGTTTAGCGGTCAGTCTTGATCTTGAGGTTGAGCAGATGGATGTCAAGACTACTTTCCTTCACGGTGAATTGATAAAGAAATCTATATGGAGCAGCCTGAAGGGTTTCAGGTAGAAGGTAAAGAAGACTATGTGTGTAGACTTCAGAAAAGTCTATATGGGCTGAAGCAGGCACCGAGACAGTGGTATAAGAAGTTTGAGTCTGTTATGGGGGAGAAAGGCTACCGAAAGACTACTTCAGATCATTGTGTTTTCTTTCAGAGGTTTGGTGATGATGATTTCATCATTTTATTGCTTTATGTTGATGACATGCTTATCGTTGGCAAGAATGCAGGAAGAATTGCTAAGTTGAAACAACAGTTGAGCAAGTCTTTTGCAATGAAAGACTTGGGGTCGGTTAAACAGATTCTTGGGGTACGGATCACTCGAGATAGAGCTGCCAAGAAGTTGCATATGTCACAAGAGCGATACATTGAGAAGGTGCTTTGTAGGTTTAACATGGACAAAGCTAAAGTGGTTAGTTCTCCTCTTACTACCAACTTTAAGCTAACAGATAAAGATTGTCCTACTTCAAAGGAGGACATTGAAGATATGGATAAGGTTCCATATGCCTCAGCGGTCGGTAGTTTGATGTATGTTATGGTATGTACAAGGCCGGATATAGCTCATGCAATTGGTGTTGTTAGTCGGTTTCTGTCAAATCCTGGTAGGAAGCATTGGGAAGCAGTTAAATGGATTCTCAGATATCTGCGCGGTACTTCCAAATTGGGTATCACATTTGGAAATGAAAAGTCGGTGCTTATGGGATACACAGATTCTGATATGGCTGGAAATAAGGATAACATGAAATCCACTTCTGGATATTTGATGACATTTACAGGGGGAGCTGTTTCATGGCAATCAAGATTGCAAAAGTGTGTGGCCTTATCGACAACAGAGGCTGAGTATATGGCAGCAACAGAAGCTTGCAAAGATCTATTGTGGTTGAAAAGATTTCTGCAGGAGCTTGGCTTCAAGCAACAGCGCTACGTAGTTCTTTGTGATAATCAAAGTGCAATACACCTTGCTAAGAATTCCATGTTTCATAAGAGAACGAAACATATTGATGTGCGATATCATTGGATTAGAGAATCTCTTGAAGATGGATTGTTTGAACTTGATAAAGTTCACACTGATGATAATGGTTCCGATATGTTGACAAAAGCATTGGCAAGGGAAAAGTTGAAGGTGTGTTGTTCGATCGCCGGGATGGCAAAATCTTCCTCATAGTCAGGAAGAGGGGGAGATTTGTTGGGTTTTGTTTTCCTTGGTCAATGTGGAAAAGCCCAGCAAATAGGTTCATTTGGGCCCCCACTTGATTCACTTATTTGGGAGTAATATAAAAGGGGAGAAATCTTCTTTTGCAAGAAATAAGAGCAAAAGAAAGAGAGAGAAAATCAAGAAAGAAAAGAGGGGAAAAACTTCAATTTCAACAGCCTTAGTATTTTGATGATTTCCGGAGTTTGCACCGTTGGATCGTTCTAATTTTTGGACAGAAGCTTCACATCTTCTGGGCCAACATTCTGGACGGTAGAGATCGGATTCTGAGGTCTGGAGGTCGAGGTTTCGTTGCCGGAACAGTAGCAATTGTTTTTGGTGATATTCTTCTTTTCTTGTTCTTTGATTATTTCTATATCCTTGATGTGCATGTTTCCAAGGGTATTATGAATTTGTATGCCTCTAGTATTGTCTAGAGAAGACTTTTGTATTGCTCTCTTACTGGTGATAGTGGATTTTAAGCGGCACTAGGTGTCCCGTGGTTTTTACTCATTGAGGGGTTTTCCACGCTAAAATTCTGTGTTGTTTGTGTGTGCTTGCTTGGTGTATTACTCACTGTTTTAGGGGCTGTGTTGATTGCATTTTGCATACCTATTTGTTAGCTTCCTCACAGGTTTAAACGGTTTGGGAAAGTATTGCCAAACGTAGGATAACTTCCGCATTTGTTGTTTACTGTTGTGGTGCATTTCCATCATAGAGCTCCTTAAACTTAGTTCTGCTTTGGACCCTAAAGATAATTTTAAATCATTTAAAGGTGAAGATATTTGCAAATTGGCTGAAAAGTATTATCCAGGAGACTTCAGTGAACAAGAAATGCATTATTTGAGATCCCAACTTCAGCATTATAAAATTGATGTTTCTCGTAATGAGAATTTTCAAAATATGTCTTCCATCATTGAATTGTGTCGCAGATTAGTTGAAACAAATAAGTCATCAAATTATAATTTGATTGATAGATTGATTCGACTTGTTTTTGACTTTACCAGTTTTTACTGCCACTACAGAAATATCATTTTCAGCAATGAAACATGTGAAAACTATTCAACGGAATAAGATGGAAGAAGAGTTTTTAGCCGATACTATGATAATTTATATTGAACGAGAGCTTGTTGAAGATATTGATTCAGATTCTATAATAGATGAATTTTATTCTATAAAAAATAGAAGGTTGCAACTTAAATAATATGTAAAAGTTTGTTAAATTTTATATATTTTCTTGTCTTATTTTTACATTTTCAATAATACGAGATAATTTTTATATATATAAATTTGTTATTAAATCGGGTATTTCGTTTATTTCTTAGATCTTTTATATTTATTTTATTTTATTATGGGGTATTTATTGATAATTTTAATTACTAAAAAATTAAAATCAGCCCAGTCAAAAAATAAATCCTGGATTCGCCCTTGCATAGCGCGAAACCTTTTCCCGAGCGTAACCAAAAAATGAACCCCTTATATAAAGTATGTTTGCAAAGGTACTTTTTTGGCCAAAATTAACTAGTAGAGACCTTAGGGGTGTTGTGGAACATAGCGTCTAAAAATTGTTTCCCACACGTAACCAAACGTCGAACTCACTCTCTTAATTTCCTAATTTTTTTAAAATTAGGTGGCGACTCTCTAACTGTGAGGTTAATTAATATTGAAAATTTTAAAGTAGGCTTATGACACACTTCCCATTAAAAAACTCTCAATCTCTTCCATATTCGACGGGATGATAAGTTATGAAGTTGTCTACAAAGCCTCGTTTTATAAACTTAAAATTTTCAAACCTTAAAATTATTTCCCTTCACATTTTCAAAATCAACTTTAAAAGAGCGTTCTAGATTTTTTTAAACTCATCAATCAAAACGTTTTTAAATATCGATCACACCTCTCTAAATTCTTGTAATATAATTTTTATCGTCTTGATCAAACTGACTGTCAGTACCATATTGTGATCCCCAATAAATATTTCATGAAATGCATCACAAACACAAATTCACAACTCTCCGTCTTATGAATTAAAATGACAGCCATACCACTACTATCATCATTAATACAATCGTCATGGACATTTTCAAGCACTTTTAAAACATAATTTTATGAAAACATTAATTGGATAATAGTCATATAATGTGAACCCAAATGAGTATTTCCGGATCATTTTAAACTAATATCCTAATTCTTTCCTTTACTACTAACAATATCCCCTTTATCCAAACCTTCTAAAAGTCTATCATGTTTAACTTGTCTAAATTTATCTTTTCTATTTACACGAAGCACCAGAAATCTTCACAATTACAATATCATACTTGAAAAATCGCTCAAAATCCGATTATTTTTAGCAACTGCTACAACAACAAGTTGAAGTTAATGAGAAAAACAATGGACATACCTTGTAGATGAATTTTCCTTCAATATGAGAACCTTCAATCAATTATACTCACCTTGCATATTTGAGGCTCCATCATATCCTTCACCCCTCAATCTTGATAATGATAATTTATGTTTGCAAATAATTCGTCAAATGCCTTTTTCAAGGAAATAGCAGAAGTGTCAGACACATGCACAACAGTAAGAAATCATTCAATGACACATCCATATTTGTTCACATATCTTAAAACAACTCTCATTTTCTTTTTGACTGAATTATCTCGACACTCATCAACCATAAGAGAAAATACATTGTCTCATATATCATTAAGAATGACATTTGTGACTTTAGTAGCACAAGCCCGTGTTAACTCTTTTGATTTTTTGAAGACTTCATTTGATTGTTTCTAGGGGAATTATCACTCATTGTCTTGGAAATCTCGTCATCTTTAAGTATACTACATAATCAATTTAAGAAAGTTACCTTTATTTAAAGAGTTTAGTGACTCGTCTTGTCCACGAAAAGGAAAACCTTGCATCAAAAGAAAGCATGTACCATTTAAAGATGACGTTAATCGAGTACAATACGCAACCTCCATTACGTTTCCATGTGCTTGTAGAAATGTGAAACATTTTTTCATTGATTTTTAAGAGCCTCAAGTTGTGTTCTTGCGTCATTATGAACACTAGCTATACCACCATGTGTATTAAATACTTCAATCGCTTTTATCCAATTTCTTATTACTGAAATAGTAAATGCATCATCTATAACTCGACATTCTCTGTGAGATTTTGTAAAGAGATAACACTAAAAACAAAAAGCAGCATCTTTTGATATGTTATACTCTAACCATGAAAACATTTTAAACAAAACATCTTGAAAACTCCTACACACTTTACCAAACTGTTTTCGAGGATAGTTATGACCAAATGGTTGACAAGAGCCTCTAATCAAATAGTCGAACTTGATCTATAATAAAAATATCAAATTCATTAATTGGTTTGCGTAGCCCTGGATCACTAATAACATCATCCGGGTTGAATTCAATGCAATAATGTTTTTTCTTACTGATTCTTCATTAACACTTTTACAAGAGTCAACACTTTGTTTAAAATACTTCTCCATAACCTATATTAGTATATTACAGTAAAATAAACACAATAATTAAATAAAAAGACAGTTTTATCAGAATCATACCACTTTCTTTTTTTTCTTTTTTTAGGAAAACAACTTAGTGTTATTTCATTAAAAATATTCAAATAAGGGAAAAAAATATAAAAGTTTAAGATCAGATTTAGACAAATTCTAGATTTGACAATGAAACAAGAATTGAATTACGGACATAAAAAAAAATCAATTAGCGCCTATAACATTTTCACTTTGATTTTACTTGTGACTTTGTCAAACGAAATATCTCAGATATGGCAGAGTTTTCTAGTCTCTTCATTCCTTTTGATTTCTCTCTAGGATTGAATGAGTGCATTTTCATCTGAAGTTATATCTCTCCAAATATCTTCAGCAATTCTACTTCTTCCACTACGAGCTTTTGAATTTCTTTCTTTCCAAATATTGTAGATTATTGCTTCAAAGTAGCATTTCAGCATACTTACATATAGAAGGATTTTCATTTTACTTTATTCTTCATCTATTCTTGGATTTCTTCCCATGTTCCTAGAAAGTTGATGATGTTCACGTTTGCAGCATATCTCTTCCAAATTTGTATTACAAAAGAGCATTTCCCAAATAAATGGTTTATGATTTCCTCAACTCTTGAACATATGACACAGTTGATATCAGGAATGTTTATGTATTTTCGAATTTTGTCTTTTGTTGTCAACATTTTCCTGTATACCAGCTAGAGAATAAATTTGTGACGAGGAATAATCTTTGGAGAACATACCACATTATGTCAATCTCGTTGCTTTCTGTTTTCCACTATATTTCATCATTTCTTTCATTGAGTTGTTTCTGCCTCATTAGGTTTAGGATTCTATCACATTTTAGAATACGCTGAATCACATTTATCTTCATAAACGTCTCTAAATAAGTATTTGATGCATTCTCTTCTAACTTTGCTTCCTTCATTTCTTCTTTGAATATAATGAGAATATTATCTAGCGCCAAGGATCATTTTAGAATAGTACCCCTCTTACATTTTCAATTATGGTTTACACCATTTAAAAGACATCTTTTCTTATTTTTATGATCTTCTTCAATGATTATGTCATTTTTCATTGATGTTTCGTGTCCAGATACGCTTTAGACTTTATGTAACAAGAATATCACTAGAATTTATGAATTAAACACATATTCTAAAGACTTGAATTAAAAATTAGAGGTAATATGTATCGAAAATACATTTTAGGCTTTTATGATAAAGAAACGGATGTTGGGGCGGGAGTCTGTAACAGGGAGCTGGAATAAAATAAAAATACTTCTTCACAAATCTTATATAGAAACCTGAATCATGAATGTGGAGCCCAATTTATGAAAATTAAATCTTAAAATCGGAAAATCCCTTCAGTTAAAAGAAACTTTTCGTTTTCTTTTGGGGACAGTCGAACAATGAACATGAGTTTGTCTTCTTCCGCGACGGCCGACAACTCTTACATTTTGCAACTCGGGGTGTCGGAATTGGACTTCAGTTCTCATCTTCACCCCTCAGAAATTGAAAACTCTAATGCAAGTACAGGCGTGCAATGAACGGGATCACGAATACGAGATACGATCCTTCGCCTCTTCATTCCGATCTTTCTTCTCACTCTCCTACTACGGTTACTTTACCAATTATATTAATTATATTTTATAATTTACATTTAAAAATAGCCAAATAGTATCTAATTATTATATTATATAATATAATATAATTATATCTCTAACAATTCTATATATTTAAAACATATCCTATTCTTTTATCTCACTACTAATCAGGATTTAGCATCATCAGTACAGGAGTTACCTGATGCATAGGCCCATGCTGGTCACGGTTGATTCAACCGCTGTTGCAAGGAAGAAAAAAAATAAGAAAATAAAAGAGAAGGAAACAAGATAAAATGAGAAGATGTCATTGAAATAAAAAGGGAAGAAATAGAGAAAGCAAGGAGAAAAAAAAAAGACATGGTTTATTTCATATCGGGACAATGGATAGTGACTTAGTGAGTGTCCTTTGGTCATCATGAATAAGTGAATAACCAACAGATATGTGGAAATTATTTTGGTATTTAGATTGAAATTATATTCATTATAGTCGGTTCGGTTTGACATCTTTAGAACGTGTGTATTTCATTTTTTTTAGAGTTGGGTTGTGTTGTAAAGGAGGAACCATCCTAATTCACAAAGATCTTACAATTCAAATGTTAATAAAATGTATTGAAATTTACGTTAAAACATTCACAAAGATATACACCACACAAACATAGCTTCTCGATGTACATTGTCCTGAAACAATTATTCTTCGAGAATCCATCATTACCATAAAATCACATCTTTCCAAGTCTCCTCATTCCTTCTTTTCCATCACTTTAAGTCATACTTGTTTATATTGTAGAAAAAATAACAATGGGAAGAATGTCAATTTTACATACCAACTTGTAAGAAGGTGTCAAATTTACTTATTAAGTATCAAAATTCTATTTATATATACTAACTTGTTAAAAAGTGTCAATTTTATTTAAAATAACGGAAATGTTAAACACCGTCAATTTTTTTGCCACATGTAATATCCATTTTTTTTTAAATTTACATTACTTTAATTATTTTTCAATTTAAATAAAACATTAAATCTTTCTTTATTCATTTTTTCTCTCTCTTTATCTCACAATTATTCATTTTCTTTGAACTTTTCTCTTTTGAACTTTTCTCTTTCCATTTCCATTTCCATCTCCATCTCCATCTCCATCTCCATCTCCATCTCCATCTCCATCGATTATTATTATTTTTCCTAAAATGAAACTAATTAATGAAATTGAGGTTTATTGACCTCTATCTCTCTACACATCATATTATCGTATATTATTTTATCGACTTTTAATTCAAATGGAAAGAGATAAACAATCTCTTTATATTATAAACCAAAAATAAATTATATTAAGTTGAGTCTTTATATATATCTAACCAAACCAAAAAATATATAAAATTAAGAATTGAACTACAACAGATTCAACTAAAAGGAAATTACATGATTCAAAATTAATAGATTATATTAAATTCACAGTAAATTTTTGTCACACATAATTCATTTTGAATCATGTAATGTCATTTTAGTTGAACTAGTTCAATTATTAATTTTACAGTTTTTTTAGATAGTTATAAAGACTCAATTTAATATAAATTATTTTTGATTTATAATATAAAGAGATTATGTTTATATCTCCATTTGAATTAAATTAGGAATAGAGGTTGAACTATCTTATTACAAAGATATGGCCTCAATTTCATTTTAGGAAGGACTTATTTATGCACTCCCTATGCATATTAGAGAGGAGATGAAGAGGGAAATTAAGAAAAAAAATGGATAATTGTGGGATAAGAGAGAGAAAGAATGGATAAGAACAATTTTTAAATTTTTAATGTTTTGTTTAAATGAAAAAATAATCAAAGTAATGATAATATAAAAATAAATAAAAAATATGTGGATATTACATGTGGCAAAAATTTTGACAGTGTTTAATATTTCCGTTATTTCAAATAAATTTGACACTTTTTTACAAGTTAATAGGTATAAATAGAATTTTGATACTTAATAAGTAAATTTGACACCTTCTTACAACTTGATGTGTAAAATTGGCATTCTTCCCAAATAACAATAGGGCTCCTCACTTTATGTGTTGCGTCTACCCATGACAAAGAAGCAGAGACAAAGGAGTTTATGGAAACTATTCCCTCAACAGTCACCGTGAATGACTGAGTTTGTCCAACACTAGAAAAAGACAGTGTGCTGGGCACAACTTGTATTTTCAATGTTGCTGGAGCAAGAATCGCGACACTGTAAGTAGATGATGCCAATCCCACGTTGGTAACTCTCCTATTGAATGTGACGTTAAAAGGAGTTGTAGATAACACGCGGGCAGAAAATGAAGGCAGGTTCAGATTCAAAGAAGTATCACTCCCAGAACTGGAGCAAGTACTAGTGTCACCCGTAACAATTTGCAACTGTCTGTCGGTGTAGCCTTGCCCACACAAGAACTGCACATAGTCCGCTTGATTAGCATCATACACAAGACCAGGATTAATGGCCGCTACAGGGTTTATTTGACCTGATCCATAACCAAACTCTGCTAGAGGAGTTGTCTTTGGGCTCATTTCAAAGGCTGTAAGAGAATTATTTGAAATTTAAGGTTTCTATATATTTAATTAACTTTCTCAAAAAATTTATATATATATATACCAGTGGTCATAAGAGCGGATTTTATTGCAGCAGCAGACCATAATGGATTGAAGGTTTTGACATAAGCGGCTGCACCAGTAGCATGCGGGCAGGCCATTGATGTGCCCGATATGATGTTAAATGGAAGTCTTCTAGTATCTGCTTGTATTTCCGTAGGAGAATTTCCAAGTGTCCATGCTGCCAAGATATCAACACCCGGCGCAGACAAATCCGGCTACAACAAAAAACCATTTTCACAAAGATCAAGCTTCCTCCTCTTTAACATTATGTTAAAAATTACAAAAGTTAAAGACAAAGAGGAAAACATATAAAACCTTGAGGATGTTAGATGATAATGGATTCGGTCCCCTGGATGAGAAGGATGCAGTATATGGCGCAAATCCATCAACAGCTTCATTACTCTTCAAAATACTTGCAGTTGGATTGCTGTTTCATAAAAACAAAAATCATAGAACAAATTTATAATTGCAATATTTTAGAATTCATCTATAGTACTATATGTATACCTTGTTGTGCTAGTATAGGTCAGGATGATGTTTCCTTCGATACTGCTAACATAAGTTGTAGGGAGGGCAAACACCCTGGCGATATCTTTGGGTCCATCTCCTCGTATCACCATACCAGCTGCACCAGCCAAAAGAGCTGCTTCCCCTAAATTTAATTGGTCACAAACGATAATCTTACCTTTTACCAATGTCGGATCTAGGGAGTCCTTTTGGCACAGCCTGCAGTGTAGTTCAAATAGTATTACTTCACACAACCATTCATGTTACAAGTGTGAAGATTCAAAATTCGTGATCTTTTCATCCTAGTGTAATACAATTTGTATACAGATTTAGAATCCTTTTGCAATACCTAGATACAGTACCAGGAACATTCCCTGTTTTATTTGGCACATTACCAGCATACACTATAGGGGAGAAACCATTTGGAACAAACGTGTTGACTGTAACTCCCTGCGTTAAAGAGACAGAATGAACAATCATATCAATAAAAGCATTGTATCCATGCATTGCTGAAACGAGAAGAAATGATAGTGAAAGGCTTCACCTGAAAATTCGCAGCGTTACCCAGTTGCAAACCGGTAAGGAATTTACGATCAATAGTGCTTGCTGCGACTGAAAGTGCCCATGGAGCAACATTCGAGATAGTTCCAGATGACGGGCCTTAGTTTCCGGCAGACATTGACGTAAGAATTCCTCTTCTCATGGCGTGAAAACTCCCAATAGCTATGGAATCGCTGAGATAGGGTCTAGCAACGGAGGATCCGATAGAAATTGATATTATGTCGACGCCATCTGCGATGGCATCATCAAATGCTGCGAGGATGTCGGCGTCTGAGCAACCGTCGGACCAACAGGCTTTATATACAGCGATCCGCGCAGACGGGACTCCTCCTCGAGCTGTGCCGCCGGCGAGACCAGAAAAGCTTGCCGAACTAACAAGATCGCCGGCGACCGTTGAAGCTGTATGAGATCCATGACCCTCAGAGTCTCTTGGAGATTGGATATCATTTTGGCCGAAGACTCCATTGGTTTTGTAATACTTTGCTCCAATAATTTTGCTGCATTCATATTATAAAACCATTTGATGAAAAATGAATTATTTTAGTTATTTTGATCAAATGTTCAAAATAAACTTAATAGTTACAAAAATTATGAAAATGTATTAACTATAGGAATATAGTTAACCTATCAAATAATAACTTACTTGTTACAAGTGAAATTCGTAAATACTCCACATGAACCCTTCCACTTAGTTGGCGGGGATCCGAATCCTATATCATTAAAGCTATCCGACTCTGGCCATATTCCGGTATCAATTACTCCAATAATAGTGTCACTTTCAACGGTAATAGCTCTTTTAACTGTTTGAGAGAATCCCATGAAATCCCATGATCTTGTCGTGTGTAGTTGATTAATTTTATTAGGGGCTAATAATTATATAATTAGATCCATAAACATAGATGTATTTATAAGTAATCAACAAGCTTACATGAAAGTAGTTGAGCTTCGTCACTTGTTAATCGAGCGACAAAACCATTAAAACTTCTATTATAAGTATGAACAATTGATGCCTTAGATGTGCTTGATGCCTGAGATTTGCTTGATGCCTGAGATTTGCTGCTCACAAACAAAAATGAAACTTAAATAGGATGAATTTATATTAAACTATAAACAAATAAAGTGAAGCCCTATTAGTTACATTACCCGATAGGAGTAGCATCAACTAGACCTTCCATAATTATAAGAGATGGAAGAATTTTCTCGAAATCTACCGAGAGCACTATATACTCCTACATAGGCATAATAAGAAGTTATTATATAAATATGACAATAATTAAAAATAAATTATGAATGACAATTTCAATTCTTTTGAACACTATGTTTATATTCTAACCAATATATTTTTAACATCTTTGTTAATTCTACTAGCTATCTATATACTAGTTTGTTATAATAATAAATTTAACACTTCTAACTTTTAAGTTTAATGTTTTTGTTTCTTTAGTATAAAGTTTTGATATATTAAACTGGTTTATATTATAAATTAATTGATTAAAATAACTCTAGTATAATTAAAAATGATTCTTTCATAGAACCCCTTCAAACAAGGCCTAAGAAAATTTATCGAAAATATTAAAATGGAGTAAAGAGTAGAAATGCATACGTTTCGATCTTTCCCATGAGTATAGGGAAGAAGAATGGCAAAGAAAATAGATAATCCAAGAACAATTGGAACAATTGAATTTCTTTTTGTCAGCATCTTGTGAAATGTATTTTGGCTTAGTTTAGCTTGGAAGGAAGAAAGATTAGCTCTTAACATTATAGCTAGCACGACATATACTTGATTGACATTTTAAAATCAATTGCAAGCCTGTTTGATAATTATTTTATGCAATTTATGATTTGATGTATCTTATGTATGATTAATTGGAATAAACGTGGATATCAAAGTTATAAAATTGAAAATAAAATGGATAGTGTTGCTATTTGACCTCAATGGATAAAAAATAATAAGTTATTCTACTTGTAATTTTTTTTTTGTCATTACTTGTAAATTTGTAATTCAATTGCCATTTTTGCAACTTAGGGACGTCATATTTGTATTTATGGAAGAAAGCAAGGTAAATTTATATTTGAATTCAGGAAGATTCATTTTATATGAAAAACATTAATTTATTGAAGAAAAATATATATTTATTAAAAATTTATAAATATTAACAATTATCAAAATACTTAGGTTAAACTCATAATAACAAGAATGTGCTTAGGGGTGGAAAAATGACCGATATTAAAGGTATATCGAAAATATTGTACCGCAATATATCGAAAATATCGATTTTTAAGGTATATCGAAAAAAGTTAGATATGATACCGATACTGAAATTATTGGTATGGTAAAGATGTATGAGATTTTTAAAATTATGGACCGAAATAGTATTTATAAGTTAAAATATAATGTATAAGAAAATACTTAAATATATTTGATATTAATTTAATTATAGAAATATAATTTTTTGAATAATATCAAAATATAATTATACTAAAATATTATTCAATATATGCAATCTCTACATTACCGATAAAATTGTTTTTTTTAGTTAATATGTTTTTTAAGTATCAAATGTATAATATTGATACCGTACCGAAATTAAGGTAGGGTAAATGTATGATTTTTTTGTATATCGAAATTAAGGGATATCAAAATCAAGGTATACCGAAATCAGGGTAAAGTAAAAGTATACATTTTTTGCATACCGAAATTTTGATAAGGTGTAAGGTATGGATAAAACATTAAGGTATATCGTACCAACTCATCCATAGGGTGTGCTTATTCTTTTATTTTAAAGTTATAATTTTTTTATTAAAAGTCCTATCAAAAAGATTGCGATATCATGAAAGTACCAAAAATATGATAAAATAAGTTATTACATCAATTATAAATTATATAAAATAAAATAAAATCATTCAAAAGTATATAAAGATGACTCATTGCTCTTGATTAAAAAAACAAAGATCAAGGTGGATCATAACTCTTCTTCAAACCCCAAGGCCAAGGCTCCCTCCCTTTCAGCCATTGCAGTTGATCAAACTATAAATCTTATTTTGTCTCATTCTCAAGCTTAAATTTAACAATGTTTTTTTTTCTTATTTAGAGTGTGATTTTTCATAATTTTCTCATACTAATTGAGTTTATTCTCGTTTGTAATCTTGCCCCTTTATGTTTATGTGAAGTAATCTCACACATTTAAGGAGTCGTTCTTAATTAATTAATTAATGCAGTTCACCTATTTTTGTGTATTCTTCTTATCAATGTTTTAAAATAAGCGTTCCGACCGGCGGTTCCGACCGGCCGTTCCGACCAGTCCGACGCAAAATGGTTTAGTGGACAGTTTGGTTTTTAACTCCAATACGTTAACCTTACGAATTGGTCAAAATTCGGTCCGACCGGACGGTTCTACCGAAAAACAGAACCGAAAATTTCTGGTTCGAAAGGTCAGGTGATTATATATTATTTTTTTTTCTTGTTATTTTGGGTCTGCTCCTTCGTCTGAACGGAGAGCGAATATTTTGGCATACCTTAAACTGCACACGAAACATATTAAACAATTGAATTCATAAGGTCTTTTTATATTAAAAGGAAACTTTGGGTTTGTTTGATCTTGTTTTTAATAAAAAAAAAATATATATTAAACAAAGTTGATTATTTGAGTTATTTAGGTTATGACATAAATTATCTTTAGCATTTGATATTTATAATATTACAAATAATCAAATAAAGTTATTTTTAAATAAAATTATTTTATATTTTAGTTGACAATTTAAATGATTCTGAAAAAAAAATTTATATTCAAACCACCAAACGTAACCTAAATATTCCCATCATTCATCATGATGGATAGTGGATACCTAAGTATAAACGAGATAAAAAAAATGTCATTATTTGTCCATCACACTACAATGAAAAGATTTTTTTTTTGACATATTAGTCCATCAAAGAGTGTTGACATATTATTAGTTCATCACAATATACTTTATTTTTTATTTTTTTTTTTATTATACTTAGTTACATGCGGGAAGGGCATCGATTGTGTCTCTATTACGAAGCTGCTAATTTTAGATATAACAACTTTTTACACCGCTTTATTTGAAAAATCCTATATCAAATATACTTCAAAATAAAATACATTCCTATTCTTTTTCTAAGAGATGTTTAATTTCATTCCTAAATCTTGCTTCTACATTTTATAATAAATGACTATGAAGTAAACTAAAAATTTGTATAAACATACATGTTAATGAGAGGGGTCGAAAATGACAAACTAAAATCATTCAAAATAATTCAGGTTAGCATATCGAAAAATATCATTTAATGTGAAGATCGTTAGATCACTTTAATTTTAATTTTTGAAGTTGCAAAATGAAAATTATGCACACAACATGATAGACAGAATGATAGAAAATATTCAAATAGCCCTAATCAAAAATATTTTGTTCCATAAAATGCAGACAATTATTCTTAATCATTTTATATTTTTTCAAAAAAAATTTGGTGTAGGTAGTTTAAACAAAATCAATAGCAAGCAATTAAGCCAAAACGAAATCAATAGCAAGCAATGCGGACCAGAATATTGAGGATAATAGGCTAGGATCTGAATTATAACTTAGATAAACTAAAGTGTAAGCTAAATATCAATTCAGTTTATTATCAAAGAATGATTCTAAAATCACACACACATATTTGATCTTATTATTGAACACCTTTAATTCGGCTTTAAACTCTACCGTTCAAGGCACGAATCAACTTTATGTAGATGTGCAATCATCGGCATCATCATCGGTTCACCTCGATGATCCTTTGATCGAAACTACGACCTACTTTCTATTGGAATTTTGACTATTAGATGGTTTCCATTATATGGATTGAAATGAAAATTCAAGAATAAAAATGAATAGGTGAGTCTCAAAAATAAAACCGAGTTAGTGGGTTTGTCCACATTGAAAAAATAGCCAAATGTAGCATTTTTATGCGACATAAATAAAACATATATAATATGATATTGTGATAGTCTTGTTATTTAAAGTAGATGACTTAAATTAAAATTGTAAAGTTAAAAACATTAAGATAAAAAATAATTTAATTTTCTATTAGTTTTGTTATTAATCTAAGTGGGCTTAACTTATTTGCAAAATACATTTTATTGTATAAAAATAAATTAATATATTTAATTAAACTTTTAATTGAATGAGTCAGTTAAATAGTTAAATTAGGTATCCGTATCAATATGTAAATGAGAAATTTTCAATCAAATGCAATGTTAAATGTATTCGTTAAAATCTTTCAAAATTTTCAATCAAATGCAATGTTAAATGTATTCGTTAAAATCTAACGAATACAAATCTTTCAAATACAATTGATGAAAAATGCAATTAATTGCATTAAATAATTGTATTAATGCGTTGAGGAAATTAATCATTATGATGATTAACTAATTTTTTTTATATAACTTTTCAATTGATCACATATTATTCAATACAATAACAATAGCAGAACTACTGAACTACATGGTCTTATATTTTAATCATCCTCGATGAACAAAATTATTTCTCACTTTCAATATCATGAAAAGCTAGTTGCTTCTTAATTTTTCAAAAAAAATCTTTCATTAATTATTTTAATTATGGTTTCACACAAATCTTCTTTGATTCTAATGATAGTTCAAGCTCGTTACGTAGAGATTTTGGTGCTGAATCACTACTAGATTCGTTGTACTGCATCTGATAAGTTTTAGCACAAAAAAGAGACGATGAATCTGTTTTAAGAGAAATGTGTTCAACACAAGCCTCGAATTAACCTTTGATTTCGGTGATTTCGTTTCTTTATATATTATAATTTATTAAATTTATTTGTAACATCATCTATATCTATATGTATATATACATATATAATGTTAAAGACACCAATACTAAACCTTTCTTTCTCTTATTAATTCAGCCAAATCAATCCTAAGCAAGAGGATAACTGGAGGAAATGAATAATTTTTGTCTTACATTTTCATCATCAACTTACTCGACTTGAATGCTTAATTAATTCATCCCATAACCTCTTGTATTCAATCCAGATGAGTTGGCACATTCTTTTTCTCTTAGGAAAAATGCTGGAGAAAGTTCATAAGGACTCGAGATGAGTTCTTATTGGTTTAGAATAGAGTTCCTAAAACTCGATCATCAAGCTTTTAATTTCTCCGGCGTTAATGACGAAATATGTTAGAATTATTTTAATTATATCTTAGTTTAAATTGTGAGAAGTTAAAACAGGATGTGAAAGCATACTTTAATTCATAATCTTTTGAATTTTATTTTTCATTATAATAAAAAGGATCTCTGATATTTTATTTTCTAAATTTTTCCTTACATATAAGGGTTCTTCAAATTGATGAGTACACAATTATGTCTTTATAGGACTCTAAGAGAAAAATGTTTGTATCTCAATTTGGGGTTATTATGGTTACAAAATAACTAAAATATTAATTATTTTGTTTTAAATATTCTTATTTAGCTTTAATATATAATTAGAAATATCCCTTAATAAAATGCACTTGTAAGTCATAAATTTAATTTCACATTAAAAATTAAACTTTAAATCAAATTAGGAATCAAATTATATAAAATTTTATTCATGTCTCTCTATATTTTTTTGTGTGATATAACTCATTTTTTATATTTATATAGATTAGTTAGAATAGAGAATTATTATAGATTATAAAGGAGAGAAAATTTGATTGAATGTGGAGATGACGTATATACATCCAATTTTTTTTGTTAAAGTGTAAATATAATACATAAAAAATTAAACTTCTATATAATTAAAATCTGTGGTAAGCTAAGTAATTAGCCTAGCCAAATTAAATGTTGTGATAGGTTAAATGTGAATTAGTTGTTAAAATATATATTCTTATTTTGATTTTTTCATCTTATTATATTTATAAAATAACCCTTACTAAAATAATTATACAAAATATTTTTACAATTTTAGTAACATTAAATAATAATTCAGATAATTAATCATTTATAGTATCTTAAGTTATTAGTGTTAATATTCAAATTGTTTCATTTTTTATTATGAAAATAAATATTATATTTATTAAGCTATAAATAAAGGATCAATGTAGCTTAAGTTAATTAACATATTTTTTTTTATATTTATAAACTAATATTTATTCAATAAGATTAATTTGATAACAATATTTTTGTACATAATTTTCATGAACACAATAAAATAATATTTCACATTTTATTACTAAGATAATAATGAATTAAATATAACTACTATTATATAATATTTTATAACTAAAAATTATTTAAACTTGAATTGAAAAGGAGCCGCGCGAACGCAGGCCCCCACTGCCACAAATTATGACGTAGGATCATCCACAATGGGCTGACCTTAGGCGAGCGCAACATCAAAGTGCAATGAAGCCCGCTAACCTAAGCCATAGGTCTACTTGATCACCTATGGACTCCGTCCAGGTAAGTAATTTTCAAGTTGGCCCAGTACGTTTAATTTATACATGCATTCCCTTCTTCCCTTCGTTCTTTCTTCCGATGTGGGATCAAAACTTTATATTAATTAATATATCATATTTCATATACAACTTATTTCAATGAAATATTAAATATAATGCCTTTTATAATATATTTTATTGCATTTAATTAAATTTAAAATATGTTTATATGCATAATCTTGTTTGATTTTTTTTTACATTTATTTTTATTTAAAATTCCTATTTATATATTTGTAATGTTATACAATAATTAATTTGTGTTAAAAATATGAACAAAATTATCGTATATATTGTATATTCAATTTTTTTTCTAAGTTCTACTAAGAGAAAAAAATAATCACTTTTGTTTTGAGACGACTTTTAAACTTCGTTCCCAAATAAAGATATTGCATATTAAAGCAATGACGAAATTGTTACTCATTCGTCTTCTCTATATTTAAATTTTTTGTATTTGTGTTGTGCCATCAAAATTATCTTTAATTAAGAAATAAAGAATATTGATGTTGAAGAATAATAACTTATTTGATAATCATAAAATTAAAATGTAAAGAATATAATAGAGAGTACGAAATATAAAATATGATTTCGTAATTAAATCAGTAGTATATATTTGAATCAGTCAATTGACTTACACTAAAAAGACAACTATAGTCTTTTAGTAAGAATGAATATAATTTAAAGACGAAATAAATTTATTAGTCAAAATAACTTTCAATCAAAATCAATGAAACACAACTATTTAAAACCTTAAGCGATAAATTGTTTTAAATTAGTTATCAAATGTTAGAATTTAGGCTATATAAACATTGTTCATATTTTGAATTAAGTTATTCATTTTGTAGTGTTTGAAATAGTCTAATTGTTTTAAACAAAAACATGTATAAGAGATATTTAAAATGAGTTCAGATCTTCTGCTACCGATTGCCGTGTTCCCCTGTGGCGGACCAATCAGATTGCAGCATTATTATTTTAATAATAAATCAATCTGGGCAGGAGACGGAGGGAGTGAGAATCCGGAATCCGGGTTTAGGCCCGGGTTCACACAAGACGCCGTTAACGGAAGCGCCTGTTAACGCCAGGAAATAATATAATAGTCAGATGATAAACAGATAAGATATCTTCGCTCCGGGACCGTGTCAGAGGGAAGGGTGAGATGCGATGTGAGCGAAGATCTACACGCCCGTTGCCATGACCCTCATGTAAATCCCCCATACCCACCCATGAGAAGACCGCCTGCCTTCCATGAAAATACACTTACACGTCCATGTAAAGACCGAATTGACAGGGATATTATATTTACGTTTATTAAATATTCATTTAATTTATTAAAAAGCACATGCAACGATATAATATTCGCTTCAATTAATTCATTCATTCATTTTCTTTCTAGGAATTTTATTTAATTTTTTATTTCATTTTTTTTGCTTGGAGACCCTCAGGAGCGAAGATATATTTGCTTCAATTAATTCTAATAAAAACCTCATGTAAAACCCCCCTACCCACCCATGAGAAGACCGCTTGCCTACCATGTAAAGACACTTACCCGTCTATGTGAAGACCAAAATGACATGGATTTTATATTTCCGTTTATTAAATATTAATTCAATTAATTGAAGATGACATGACATGCAGCAACCGAACAATTCTTCGCCTCAATTACTTTGCTATTTTTAATTTTATTTTTTATTTAATTTTTTTGGCTGGAGACCCTCAGGAGCGAAGATATATTTGCTTCAATTAATTTTAATAAAAACCTCATGTAAAACCCCCATACCCACCCATGAGAAGACCGCTTGCCTACCATGTAAAGACACTTACCCGTGTATGTGAAGACCAAAATGACATGGATTTTATATTTCCGTTTATTAAATATTAATTCAATTAATTGAAGATGACATGACATGCAGCAACCGAACAATTCTTCGCCTCAATTACTTTGCTATTTTTAATTTTATTTTTTATTTAATTTTTTTGGCTGGAGACCTTCATGAGCGAAGATATATTTGCTTCAATTCATTCTAATAAAAACCTCATGTAAAACCCCCCTACCCACCCATGAGAAGACCGCTTGCCTACCATGTGAAGACACTTACCCGTCTATGTGAAGACCAAAATGACATGGATTTTATATTTCCGTTTAGTAAATATTAATTCAATTAATTGAAGATGACATGCAGCAACCGAACAAATCTTCGCCTCAATTACCGGCTAGATTTTTTTTAATATATTTTTTTTTCGTTTATTTATAAATGTTAATTTAATTAATTTAAAATGACATGCAGCGATATAATATTCGCTTCAATTAATTCATTACTTTTTTTATTTATTAAAATTTTTTTTCTGGAAAAGAATATTTGTTCGCCTAGACCATGTTCCATGTAAAATGGATTGAATAGTCGCTTCTCGAGAGAACACTTATTCGCCCCTGGTCCCTGTGTCATGTTACATGGAATGAATAGTCGCTTTTCGAAAGAAGACATGTTCGCCCCGGTTACATGAATATATATACCCCCTAATATGATTATTTTATAATCATTTCCGCCCGATTCATCTCTCTCTTCTTGCCTCCTTTTCACGGCGATTCGTAACCGGCTCCCCGTCGACCGAACCTGAATCCACTTCTTCACGACTCCACAATGGTACGTATTCCTGAATAGTAACTTTTCATATTTAGGATTATGGAACTACTACACTAGATTCTGTTATGTGATGTTGTTGTCTCTTTCATCTTTAGGAAACCCTACTGTCAAAATGTCACCTTCACTGTAAATCAATGTTATTTAGGATAAGTTACCTATTGTTATGTTTTGGGATATTATTTCCATGAAACCCTAGTGTAACAAAGACCGTTTTTTTTTAATGCTCGTGCAGGCAACTGCCTCAGCATCCGTCCAAAACTTTGGCAAAGACTGGATTTTATGCCCAAATCAATTAACAAGTGAAGAGATAGTACTCTTCGTGACATTTCTCCCTTTTTTTTCCTTATTGTTTAAGTTTTCATCCTGTTTAACTGAAATATTTATGTTTGTTCTTAAACAGCACTTGATGCAACAATATGCTAACACATGTGGTGCCACGGTGTCAATGAGGTGGAGAGACGATGTGACCCACGTCATAGCATCCACCGATTCTAATGGTGGATGCGGTCGCACTATCAAAGTATTGAAGGGCATATTGAACGGGAGTTGGGTCCTTACCATTGATTGTGAGACTCTGTTATTGTTAACCCTTTACTGTTAACTCAATATTCATTTTAACATATATGAAACTAAAAACACCTATTGCTTTTATACAGGGATAAAATCATCAATCAGATCTAACTGTTACGTGGACGAGGAACCATACGAGGTGCAGCGAGATAATCATGGGACTGTGGGCGGTCCAAGAGCTGGCAGAATGCGGTATTTGAACAATGTAAGTTTTGTCTTATTCCTACTCCTCCATATGATATTCAATTGTCCATGATTACTAATAATGTTTTGTATTTTCTTTCAGCTGCCCAAACTCTTCGACAGTTACACCTTCATATTTGCAGGGGAATTCATCCCGGCTTACAAACTTGATCTTATGGGGTTTGTAATTGCTGGAGGAGGTACAACTAAAGAAATGGAGAATCCATTTATCGAGCCCGAGGACGACAAAACTATAGTTGTATACGACAAGTCTCGGCACGATGTTAATGAACTTGTTTGGGTATTTGAGGCAGAGAATCCTCTGAAGACATATTTGGATGTTTTTGGTGTTCCTCACACAAGCTTGCTAGAATCCATTGCTGCTTGTGATTTGCAGCCTTTGTTTTTGTAATAGACATGTGTTGGTTTAATTTGTTACTTACAAATTATTTGAATATTTTGCATTCTTGAAAATTCAATGTCATATTTGATTTCAGAATTATCTTTTTTGTTCTTCCAATTGTATTTTTTTAAAAGATGAGCCTTATATTTAACTAAATCTTGAAACATTAAGAAATACTGTATAACTTGAAGTATAAATTTGATAAATAATTAATATTTTTTAAAACTACTGTCAAAATAATATTTGTAAAACAATTGTCAAAATAATAATGTGAAGAAATCTTCGCTTACTGATTGATTGATTGATTTATTAATTTAATTTCATAATAATTTTTGTCATTTAATTATTAAAATGAAATAATTTTTTTAACAAGTCACCTCACCGCCACCTAACACCTGCCACCTTTTCATTAAATGCTGCATGCAGCAAGCCATGCTGCTAAGCTAGACAACTTTGTACTCTTCTCTCTCTCTACTGTACGACCATTTCTTCGCCGGAGCTATACTACATTGTCTACCATCGACCTCTCCTTCGCCGGAGACTTCATTATAATATCAATCCATCTTCCTAAATTATAAAATGGTATGTTTTTGAATGTCATCTACACCTTCTTTACTTTTCGTCCCAACCTTTTCTATGTTTTTTGAATACTCGACATGAAATGTTCTGTTCTGTTTGATTATCAGGAAGGAATACGTATCAGCGAGAATGATATGGACGAGAATGATATTATTGATTTAAGGTAACATTGTTTAACTTCTCCCATTTTTGTAGTGCACATGTAAGCGAAGATCTCTTCACTAATATATTATTAGATAACATGTTATGAAGCGAAACTATATTCGCCTAATATTACAATCTTCATACTGTTGAAGTGAAGCTTTCTTCGCTTATATTGTTTTCATTTTCCAATAATCTACAAGTTCTGGTTAGTTGAACCTAAATTTCCACGTGTTCAAACTGAACAGCGAATCTGCTACTTGTCGTCGTCAATTGAATTTCGATGGAAACGGCCAACTTTTGGAGGACATCGAATCCAACTTAATTCCACTTTTAGGTAGAGAATTTGAGAGTGAAGAAGAAGGCTACGTATTCTACTTAGCATACGCTAAACTAATAGGATTTGGTATAAGGCGCAGTTCAAAACATGTAGACAAGGAGGGTAAAATACTGGATAGAGTTTTTTGTTGTAGTGCATAGGGTGAACGGGGAAAGGACAAACGTGATGTCTATGTGAAACGTAGACGTTCTGTGACTCGGTTCTGTTGTGAAGCGAAATTGAGGATAAAGAGGGCAGACAATGGAAAGTTCCAAGTGGTAAATTTTATTAGTGATCATAGTCATCCTCTTGCAAGTCCAAAGAAAACTCACCTGTATAGATGCCATAGGAATATTTCTGCAGTTGCAGGCTTACATATCGAGATGGCCACTAACGTGGGAATTCCTCCTAAGTCATCACATGCTCTAATGTCTAAACAAATCGGTGGAAGGGAGAATCTAGGTTTTCTTCCTGAGGATTACAAAAATTACCTGCGCACGAAAAGAACCAGAGAGTGTAATTTTGGGGAAACAGGGGGTGTATTAGAGTATTTGCAGAAAAAACAATCCAATGATCCTGGTTTTTATAATGCTTTTCAACTTGATGCGGACGATTTGATAACGAATATTTTTTGGTGTGATTCCAACATGCGGTCCGATTATTCATACTTCGGAGACGTGGTCAGTTTTGACACCACATACAAGAAGAATAATGAAGGTCGTCCAGTTGCGCTTTTTGTAGGTGTCAATCATCACAAACAATCAATTCTTTTTGGAGCAGCTCTATTATACGATGAAACTGCGATGACTTTTGATTGGTTGTTTGAGACTTTCACCAAAGCTATGCATGGGAAAAAACCAAAAACCATTCTTACAGATCAAGACGCGGCCATGGCTAAGGCCTTGGCGTCTCAATGGCCCGAAACAAATCATCGTCTCTGTATTTGGCACATATTTCAAAATGCAGCAATACATCTTAGCTCGGTGTTCCATAATTTCCGAGATTTTTCTAAAGATTTTTCTTCGTGTATATATGATTTTGAAGAAGAGATAGAGTTTGTTGAAGCTTGGAATCAAATGTTGACAAACTACGGGCTTGAAAACAACGATTGGTTGAAACGCATGTTTAGCATCAGGCGAAAGTGGGCATTAGTGTATGGACGACAAATGTTTTGTGCTGATATGACGACAACACAGAGAAGTGAGAGTATGAACAGTATGTTGAAACGGTACTGCTCCTACAAACACAAGTATTTAGAATTTTTCAAACACTTTGAAAGACTACTCGATGAAAGAAGATATGATGTGTTGAAGGCTGATTTCAAATCAATTACCAGCCAACCAAGTCTTAACTATCCAGTTTTGATCTTAAAGGATGCCTGCAAAGTTTACACCCCAGAGGTCTTCAAGTGCTTTGAACAACAATGGTTTATGTCGCATGATTGTGGTGTAGAAATGTTAGAGGATGTCGACACACACAGAAAATACAAGGTAACACCCCACACTAGGAGATGCTCTCATACAGTTATAGTTCATAAGAATGACGATAGGAATATCGAGTGTAGCTGCTGTAAATTTGAATTTGGAGGGATTTTGTGTGCTCACATCCTAAAGATTTTCACAACGATTGACGTGTTGAAGATTCCTCCGGCGTTGATATTGAAGAGGTGGACAAGAACAGCCAAAGATGGAATATTTGGAACTGATCCAATCGTGGACAGTACTAATGTTGATCCGAGTGAGCTTCATAACATAAGATACAGAGATTTGTGTGGGTTGTCCATGCATTTATTTACCAAGGCAGCCGAAAGAGATGACACTTACAATCATGTCAAAGAAATCATGCTGAGCCAGTGCACATTTGTGGATAAAAAATTGCAGGAGAGTATAAATATGCAAACTCCACCAACCGCTTTATCACGTTCTGCCGAGGGTGCCCCTGTTCAAGCAAAAGGAATGAAAACTAAGAAGCCAACAAAGTCGGGTAAGAGAAGGAAAGGTGGACTGGAGAAGAACTCAAGAAAACGAAAATCAACAGGAATAACTAGTGAATCACATATTCCGGTATGAAATTGCTGACTTACCTTCTTTACTAATAATTGTGTTATTAATAGTCATATAATAACATACTTTTAAATAAATTTGATATTCCTTTCCAGCCATCAAGTGCAATGCCAACGACAACTCATCAGTTCTCAACTCCTCAACAATGGGACGAAAGTTTGAGCATGGACGCCAATACTCCGTTCACTGTTCTTTTGTCATCTCAACTATCGAATTCCAGTTTCATGTGAAATCTGATATGTATATAGTATTGTATGTACGGTGGATTTGAAACAAAGAATAAGGTCGAATGTATGCATGCGAAGTTTTATGAAATACCAAATGAATGACCACACTAATTCATTTCTAAAAAATTACAAACACCTAAATCAATCGAATATTTATTCGCCCCCAGTGAACTAATATTAATTATCCTTTTAGTTTTTTATTGACAAAATGAAACATAAAACTGAGGCGTATATGTGTTCGCTTGTACCTCACCATGTATCTCGGGCGAATATTTACTCTCCTCATATTTGTCTGATGAAATTGATCTTTATGTTGAAACTGGTATTTACATGTCGGGGTAAGTGCAGTGACATGACAAGTCATCCCCCATCTCATGGATGAGATGGTCGCTTTACATTATCAATAATTTGAGGCGAATATGTATTCGCTTCATCGAAAATATGTATTAGAGGCGAATATTTATTCTCTTCATATTTCTTTCATGAAATTCGAGGCTTCACATACATATTTTATGAAGAGAAGGTCTTTGAAGCGAATATTTATGCGTCTCATGTTTATTTCACTTAATTTATTCATTTAACACATAATTGAACAAGTGTTTGAAAATCAAATTTCATAAAAAACACACTTCATGTATACACGTTCATTAGTGTGAGGATGTGAAGTAACAATTTTTGAGAATTGAAATTACACAACATATTCTTTATGGTAACAATAAATCATTACAATTATAGGAATAGTTTAATTACCCCATCTGTCTATGAGTACATTATTGTACTCATGCGAACTAAAATTTTTGTAAAATTAAATTACACAATATGTATACAGTTCCTAATTCATTGACTTATCCATTTACGGCAGGAATTGTAGACCTTGCTCCTGGCCTTGTTGAGCTCCGAGCCAATGACACGCCAACAGTATTCCATCCTTAATGTCTTTATTTGGTTCCTCACATTTCTTTTAACTCCAAAGCCAGTTTTCCACCCCTTCACCTCACCTTCATACGTCTCCATGTGTCTCATGCAAAAAATGCCGCAGTCAGTGTAATTCTTTGAATCTTGCCATGGCAATTTCAAACAAATCTTTTCCAAACCGCCATATTTTTTAGCAAGAACGGGGTCTACGTCGTTCATATATTGTTGAATGTAGTCATCCTGATACATCATTACAAACAACATTATGTAATGTATTTTATTGCTACTAGAATTCCAAGATTGAACTATTATAAATTTTAATTGTAGTGTCATACCAAGATTTGTGCATTCTTATATCTTCTTTCGAAGGGCGATTGCATAGGTAGTCGCTTGTTATCAATTACTTGAAATTGCCTTTGTATGAAGTTATAGCAAACCAAGTAGAAATGTCTGTCATCAATGATTGGGAAAAACAACTGTGGATAGAATTAAAAAAGATTAGATTTGAACTGAGTGGTAAATGATAGTATAAGGTATCACACCCAGAGATGTACTTACGAGGTCCACTTCCAAGAGGTCCATTTTCGAAATTTGGAAAGCCCGAGCTTCTAGACAGAACCTGTCATTGAATTTGTTTCGGGTAGTTATCCCACCTTCACGAAAAATCTGTTTGCAGCAGTCTTTAGTCTCACAAGAATAACATAATTCATAAATAACAGTGCTAGTACAACTTACTGTGAGCACGGTTGTGTAGAAAATCTTCTTGTAACGACGTTTTACATTTTTCCTAGACAGGTCGTGCAAAATGTATGACCAAACGTCAATAATCATACTGTCTACCCATGTTTGATCAGCCATTGTAAGCATGTCCCCGCGCGTCACGTGTAGACATAGGTTTTCCGCAATAAATAACATTTCACTGCATGAAAACAACAAAACATGTTTCAAAATGGTGTACAATTCCTATTTTTTAGGAATAATTAAGCATTTGCAGGAAACATTACCTTGGATCAAGTCCTCCAGCAAATACGAAACCCACAAAAATCTTCTGAAAGTTTGTTAGTTTCTTTTCATCCCTAAACATTTTATTGAAATGTGGGGTTTTCAAAGCTGGAGGCAATTCCAAGGCTTTAAGCCATTCTTTCGTTTGCATGTTTGGACGAGAAGAGCCAGTTTGAAGTGGCGGTAGTAGACTGGAGATGCCTTCTTCAGGTTCATTCTTTACTATCTCCAAAGAAGAGGCGGTTTGAAGTGGCGGTGGTAGACTGGAGATGCATTCTTCAGGTTCCTTTTTAACCAAAGCCAAAGAAGGGGAGTTTTGGTTGGTTTCGGTTTTGATGACATCGGTTAACCAATCAGTTTTCAAATTTCGTGGGGCTTTTCTTTGGACGTCTAAGGCCTTTGAAGGTCCTGCTTCCTCTTTTTTTGGGATAATTAGGGTAGGAGGCAGGGCTGGGGTGGTTGGAGTGCTGGTGTTCGTGTTGGTTTCTGTTTTGCGAGTAATTGGGTTGGCTTTGGGTTGGTCTTGTGCCATTCGAGGCGGTGTGGTTTTGAGTGGAGGAATGTGGTCTGCTTTGGCTTCTGCCATTGGAGGGGGTGTGGTTTTGAGAGGAGGAAGGGGGTTGGCTTTGGCTTGTGCCATTGGAGGGGGTGTGGTTTTGAGAGGAGGAAGGGGGTTGGATTTGGCTTGGGCCATTGGAGGGGGTGTGGTTTTGATTGGAGGACGGGGGTTGGCTTTGGCTTGTGCCATTGGAGGGGGTGTGGTTTTGAGAGGAGGAAGGGGGTTGGATTTGGCTTGGGCCATTGGAGGGGGTGTGGTTTTGATTGGAGGACGGGGGTTGGCTTTGGCTTGTGCCATTGTAGGGGGTGTGGTTTTGAGAGGAGGAAGGGGGTTGGATTTGGCTTGGGCCAATGGAGGGGGTGTGGTTTTGATTGGAGGAAGGGGGTTGGCTTTGGCTTGTGCCATTGGAGGGGGTGGGGCTGGGGTTTTGGTATCTGTTTTGAGTGGAATGGGGTTCTTGTGGGATTGGGGTGTTGGTGTGAGGGTGGTTTGTGTGTGGTCTAGGGTGTTTAGAGGATGGGGGTTGGATTTGGCTTGGTTGTCTGCGTTGATATTTTTTGGGATGTTGGGAGAAAGGGTGCTCTTGTTGGATGGGGCCGTTGGTGGGTGGTTGGCTTTTGTCTTCGTTTCGGTGGTGGGGGTGAATGTGTTCTTGTTCGATGGGGCAGTTGGATTGGTGTTGGCAGGGTTGTGGGTAGGAAGGGTGTTGCCTTCCGCTTGGGTGGTGGCTACTGTGTTGGGGTTAATGCCACTTCCTCTGGGCTGCTGCTTTTTTTTTTGGTCCAGACTCCGCTGTAAGCCTTCCCTCAGGATTGCATTGGAGTTTAGCACCGTGGCCAATGGCTCAAATGCAGACTGTACAAGTTCCATGGCGTTTATCTGGTGCATCTCATTCAGATATTTAGCCCCTTGTGCCAATTCTTCGGCAGCGGCCGCAACCTTCCTCAAACATGACGCCAGGTTTTGGGTAATTGGAGCATGCTCAGTTGGATGGTCATCTCCAGATTGTGGTGGTGTTGGCTGCACATTTTGTTGCATCGGTGGTTGCTCATTCGGAATGGCTATGCGAGCAACCACCCTACCATGTCCAAACCCCCCCTGTGCAGCCTCATACTCAACCCTTTCGTACATCTTCTTCTCGTCCCAGCATCCTAAAATAGGAAAACTCCTTGAGATCTGACTGTTTACCTTGAACTCAACCACACGGTCCAAGTAGCACAACTGATACATTAGCATGAACAAATATATGTTACGTTCAAAGTCATCAAAAAATTAGGAATGTACAACCTCCAGCAAATAGATTTCTAAACTCACCAAAAGAAAGGTTAATGGTCCATGGAAATAGGATGTCTTCTTTGCTTGCCACTTATAAACACTGTCGACTAGCCCGTCTAACGTGAACTTGCACCAGTTGTAGTCTTTGATTTTAGATACATCCATGAGGGATTTCAGTACTTTGAATCTGAAAATAAAAAAGTAGTGACTCAAGCCATTTAAAATGATATTGAAGTTCTAAATGAGATCACAGAATTAATGCTAGGTTCTTTGGGTATACCTGCACTGTGGATTTTGGGAGGTCCACAAAAAACTGGATACAACAAACACCACGAAGTCCATCTTGAAGTTACTGTCTCCTTCTGTGTTCTGTAGAATTTTGTCAGGCATTTGGTAGGTTGAAGGACCTCCACTGTTCTCGAATCCCCATCTCCTTCTCCAAGCCGTGAGATGGTCCTTGTACACCTTGTCGTCCGTCTGATTTCCTAAACACTCTGCCACTACTAATTCACCTCTGGGTATGTTCAATACACATTGAACATCCTCTTCATCAATCTGCAACTCCTCTCCACTGTGTAGGACGATGCTCCTCCTTCTGGGATTTAATAGACTCACAATGCAGCGTGAGAATTGAATTGGGCATTTTGATATGCCAAGTGACAGAAGGGAACCAAATCCTATGTCCCTCACAGCCTGCTTCTGTTCTTCAGATAACCTGTTAATCAGGTGATGAAGGCCCGATGGAGAGGTTCTGCTCTTGAAATCGACATCAGGGTCACGAGTCCTTCTTCTTTTCTTCTGAACCTGGTTCTCACTGAGTGCTTCATTCGCCGCGTTGGCCAGAATATCCAGTGGTGTCGTGGGCGTGCCTGATGCATCGGGTTTTCGTTTCCTTTGTTGAACACTAGATTATCATTAGCAAATTGGCTTACTTACCTAATCCAAATATAGTCAAATTTGTACAATTGTAACATTCGCGTAATTACCTTAGTGTGTTCACTTCAGTCGTGGATTCAGTATATGGAACTATTTGCATATCGGAATCCTGATTCTGAGATGTTAAATTCACATTTAGATTCGAATGACCTAAACTAAGAAAACGAAATAGACACAAGCATGCAACCGTAAACACTTCTTACCATTTTGGCTGGAGCCGAAGATACTAACCGGAAGACAAATGGATTGGTAGTCGAAATGCCGGAGACGACAGCGCTAGGTCAGATGGTAGAATAACCTGGGTGTATGACGGCCGGATTCGGGCTTCCGATGTTTTACAGTTTCACTTGGCAAAGTGCACTGTTAGTGTGAATGTATTTTCATGAGGCCGTATCGGTTTTCACAAACATGTATAAGGAGTTTCTCATGAACTTAGTACGAGTCGAAGCGATATTCGCTCCTGAAGTGTGAAAGGTAATTATGCATTATGAAAAGTAACATATTACAATAGTCGAGGATGTATTCGTGCAGAACTCCGCAATGTACGAATATATCTTCGCTTTGTACATGTCTTTCTTATTTCACATTATTTGAAAACAAATTCACACAAAATGAACAACTATTTGCTTCTCAATGCTGAATAAACGAACAAATCTTCGCTCTGCAAATCTCAGAGATCGTATCCAATCTAAACGAATGACATTTGATTCGCTGGTAGCGATTGACTGGCCGTCATCATAAAGCCTGAGACTTTGTGACAGTTGACTTGACAGGTTTATAAATTTTTTGGCGCTTCATTGTATTAATTTCATTTTTCATTGAGCTGTGAATTTAATTTAATTAATTTTGTTTGCAAATATAAATGACAATATATAAATTTTACTTTGACACTGATGCAATAAATATAATGTTTGTTATGTATGAATAATTTAATATTTCATATAAGGTTAATTATAGTAAATGAAATTTTTTAATTTAAGACAGTAGTATTCAGCATTTAATAATATAAATATTTGGTTTCGATAATAAGTGTAACAAGAGAAGATCAAACATCACCTAAACTTTTTAATTAACAATATATAAATTATGAATGATGTTTCCTATCTAAAATAATGAAGACTGGTCCGATTCGATGTGTAATGATTACTTTAAGATATGATGTACCGTACAAAACTATTTCGATAATGAATTATAAATAAAAATCAAATGTGATTAACGGATAGAAATTGAAAAATGGTTTGTAGCGAAGATTTATTCGCGGCGTGTATTTTCCTCCCACATTCATTGATAATTTTGGTCTTCACATACAAGCGTTGGTGTACTTACATCAGGTGTACAGGGTCTTCTCATGTAAGGGTTGTGTGTTTCACATGTAAGTCAAATTATAATTCTTTCAAACGCAGATTTATTCGCTTGAATGTGTTCCTCACAATTTGCAATTTTCACTGAACACGGATATATGTTCGCTTTTTCTCATCTATAATTAGATGAATTCATGTGTGTAAAAATTGGAAAAAAAATAATTTGCAACTTTATTAAAATATACTATTTTTTAATTTTTGTGATGTGACAAAAATAATACACACTGTTCCGATTTGACATGTCATGACAGGCTTAATACTTTTACTGAATCCATAGATATGAAATGATTTCTTTATAGGGTTTTATACAAAAACACAATTCTTTTTCAATGATGACATATAATTTCTGCATGATGTGACAAAACAAAGGACTGCCTACTGTATTTAAAGGGAAATTTTAAGTACATTTAATTTTGGTCTACACATACACGTTATAGTGTCTTTCCATGACAGACAAGCGGGCTTCTCATTGTTGTATATGGGGGGTGTACACGGGGGACGGGTCGAAAACAATTGTGGCGAAGATTTCTTCGCTTATGGAGTTATTTTAGCTCAGATCTATTCCCTGTTCATATAGCAATACTATTATAGTATAATATTGAATATAATTTTATAATTATTCATGAAAATATTTTTATTAATGTTCAAATAATTAATTATCTAATATAATGTGAATGACAATATTGAATTATTTCTTTTATTTAATATTATTAAGTGTTATTACTTTTTCGTGAATGAAATTGCTTTTTAATGATGTGACAAAGCGACTACACACTGTTCCGATTTGATATTTCATCACGGGAAATTTACTTTTTCTGAATCAATAGATCTCAATAATTTATGATGAAAAAAGATTTTCTGTTTGCTATAAATGTAGGGATTACATGAACAATCTTCGTCGGCAGCATGAAATATCTATTGAGCGTTGTTGTTGAGATTGTGTGTTTTTTTCATATAGTTTGTTTGGATGTATCATTTGGGAGATTCTCTGTGATGGAAAACTTGTACAATGAAGATGAACTGGTGGAAAACATCTTCAGTGTACACGAATGCTTGGTAACTACCGATCAAATGAAGATCATTCGTGTACACTGCTGGCGGGAAGAGCCAGATTTGGGAGATTCCCTGGGATGGAAAACATCTCAAGAGATAACTCAACAGGTGTATGACCCCAGTTATGCGTGAGAGATCCGCTGTGGTTGCTTCAATGGAGATGCCTTGAAGCTGGAGATCCGCTGTGGTTGCTTCAATGGAGATGCCTTGAAGCTGGAGATGCAGATGAATATTGCTAAAATGTACAAATGTTTATGAAACGGGGAAATGTTTATGAAACTTGTAATGAAAATTTGTACGTCGAATTATAATAATTTTTTGTTATTTATATTTTCATGCACATGTCATTAAACATTAATAAAATAACGAATTTGTTAGAAATAATAAAGTATTATCATATCTACTCTTCTGGCTAAGTATACGTTGCCCATAAGTCATATCATTGCCATGATTTTAAATGTAAGTTTTGGTCCGATTCGATGTGTAATGATTATAAATAAAAATAAAATGTGATTAACGGATAGAAATTGAAAAATGGTTTGTAGCGAAGATTTATTCGCGGCGTGTATTTTCCTCCCACATTCATTCATCATTTTCGTCTTCACATACAAGCGTTGGTGTACTTACATCAGGTGTATAGGGTCTTCTCATGTAAGGCTTGTCTGTTTCACATGTACTTCAACTTCAAATTCATTCAAGCGAAGATTTATTCGCTTCAAATGAATTCCTCATAATTTGCAATTTTCACTGAACAAGAATATATGTTCGCTTCTTTTCATATATAATTAGATGAATTCGTGTGTTTAAAAATTGAAAAAAAATCATAATTTGCAACTTTATTAAAATATAATTTTTATTATTTTTTGTGACGTGACAACAATACTGCACACTGTTCCGATTTGATATGTCATTACAGGCTGCATACAGTAATCCATAGATATGAAATGATTGCTTTTTTCAATGATGAAATATATTTTCAATACATTTCCGTTCAATGTGGTCGACCTCAAATATGAAGATCAAGCGAATATTATTTCGTTTCGTAACAATGTTGTGTTTAATATAGAAACTTACTGGCGAATAATTCTTCGTTTTCAAATTCATCACAGTATGACATGAAAGTGTCAATAATAATATGTAACTTCAAAGATTGGATGCGACATCATCTTCGTTTTCAAGGGTTTTACAGGCGAAGAAATGCCCGTTCGATTTACTGATTAGATATTGTGTAAGGAAGCGAATAACCAATCGATTGATCAATCTAAGGGGTTTACATGAACAGATCAGTTGTTTTACATTATACTTTGAATTGATCATGACATCCAAATTGCAATCAAAGAATCAAACATAACGACAATGAGTCGATTTATATCACTCCTGAATTAAATAACTACATAATGTAAAATATAACTTCAGACTATAATCAAACATAACTTCATAATATTGTTGAATACACAAAACCATTCCATAATCAGTTTACATAAGTATTGCACAGATTAACCAAAAATATAGCTGTTCAACAACACAAATGAAGCTCTAGTCTGATTCATGAGAGGATGACTCGTCTATCGGTCCTGTCAGCGACACGACCTCATGTTCGATGACGGGTGGAATGTATAGCTGAATGGCTTCGTTCACAGCATTGATCCATCGGTTGGGGATGAAAACCGTCAAAGAATTTTCAATTATTGATGCGTACTCTAAGTAAAGATGTTGAGGAGTAAACAGGAAGTCCTCCGGAGGATTGTGTCCATTTGAAGGTAGGGGATTCCGTAGGCCAAATTGCCTGTATATGACACTTGTGCAGTAGGAGGTAGTTCCCTGAAGGCCTAACAAAATGATGAATGGAGAACCCCTCATCTCGTACATCATTTCGGTAAACAGATACCACGGAACAATGAACCTAATTGGGTGAATATCCGAAATAAAATTCGGAGGCACGAGTCCATTGACCCTTTGCACTTGTAGATTGGCAAAGGAAGTGTAGGGAATTGAAGGACGGGGCAACCAATGCAACTTGTCTAACAACCAGAGGTATAGAACCAAAGGTGATCCACGGCGAGAATAGTTGTTTTCCTCGGGAACAAATTCGTTAAGACCAAGTAATGTCTCAGCAAGTACCAGGCTAGCCAGGTTTGGGGCGTTTCCCATCAGTGCAGGAACTACCCGCAGGATCCTTTCCGAAGGCCGGCGTCCTGCAGCCGGACATAAAAAAAATGAGCCAGAACCACAAGCATGATCAGTTTGCTTTGTGTGTGGTTGATGGTCCTCTCAGCTCCCTGGACACGACAAAGGTACTCGTCTATGTTTGTCATATTCAGAAATCCATGTTGGAGGGTAAACAAGAGAGCATCAAACATTGTACATCCATAGAAGCTGTCGCAAATGTGGACGGCCATATGAGGATCTTGATGGACAGGCAAGATCATGAGTGCATTTGTACCACACCTAAGGATTGAAGCAAAGTCCTCTAGCGTCGGGCATATGTGCATTTCCCCAATAACAAAAGAACGAGAGTCCGTATTCCATCTGCTTTGCATGTGGGCCATCAGTCCGTCGTTAACGTTTATTCGTAATAGAGGAAGAATCTCATCTACATGATAGACACTAAAAGGTACAGGGTCATCGTTGATCAGACTTAAGTATCGCTCCAGCTGTTGCTGCGATAAAACAAGCATGTCTGGGTCAATCTCTACATCCATCTTACGAGTTTTACGCTAAAGGAATGAAGGAAAGACACCGGTAGATAGAGATTTGGGAAGGAAAGAGTCAAAACAGAGAGAGAGGTGAGAGTGAGGGTATGAGAGTGATGAAGTTGATACATCAGTAGTTGAAGTAATAAATGAGTTTTCGTTCTTGAATTCACATCAATACATAACTCCGGTAGGTGCATTACATGTTGTGAATATATCTTCGTCTTATATTTTTTATTTCTTGTCAATACGAATATATATTCGTCTAGGAATTTGAAAACATATATTGAAGAAGATATCTTCGTCTCCTAGTTTCGAAATATCGACTGTACCCCAAAATAAATTAAGAAGATATATTCGTTTAGGAATTTCAAAATATATAGTGAAGAAGATATCTTCGTTTAGGAATTTGAAAGTATATATTGAAGAAGATATCTTCGTCTCCTAGTTTCGAAATGTCGACTGTACCCCAAAATAAATTAAGAAGATATATTCGTTTAGGAATTTCAAAATATATAGTGAAGAAGATATCTTCGTTTAGTAATTTGCAAACATATATTGAAGAAGATATCTTCGTCTCTGATTTTCAAAATAAGGATTGCACAAAGGAACATAAGAAGATATCTTCGTTTAGGAATTTGAAAATTGATAGTTAAGAAGAGGGCCACAAGAAGACATAACAAGATAATTCCGTTTCAAGAGGTGGTCATGTCAATCTTACGGTTGCAAGTTTATCAGTTTCATCATGTTAAGAATATATCTTCGTTTAAGAATATTAAAAGATACAGTTAAGAAAATAACATCGTTTAGGATTTCACAAATATGTGTACAAGAAGACATATCAAACATCAATACATTATAAGCAATTCATTATAACTCCATACATTAAGATCTGAACTGCCTTACATACATTAAGATCTGAATTGCATTATAAGTTATAAATCAATATCAAACATCCATACATTAAAAATAGGTCAATTGACCTGTGTGAACATAAGAATTACTGTACAAGTATAATTCCGTATCACACATACAAAACCCTAATATCTTGATCTAATTGCAGTCTTTAACTTGAACCTATTGACATTGTGCTCAGACATAAGAATTCTGTATAAATATTTTATCCTCAATGTACTCAAAGCTTCGTCGGCCTTCAAAAGAACAAGAGAAACTATAAGAACATTTAAAATTGTTAAATGTCATAGAATTACATATAAAAAACACTCACATTATTTTCGTTGATGTCACATGACCAACCCTTCATCTTTCCTCTATATGTTTCCATATGTCTCATTAAATATACACCGCAGTCGGTCTTGTTTGTTTGGTCTTGCCAAGGCAGCTTTGGGGCCGTTATCTTGTACATCTTAACCTTCTCTGCAAATCTTTGTATGCCTTGCCCTTCCAAGAAAGTCGAAAAACTGTCGATTTGATTCCTCAACTGGACATACTTGTCCAAAATTTTCATTCTATGCGGACGACCGGAGTTGTCTAGGACATTTATTTGGGAGTCTTTAATATTCACACATACAAGAAAGAAATGTCCAGAAGTGACGACAGGTAGGAATATCTGCAAAAAGAACATAAACATTTGTTATTTTATGGCAGTCTCGTTACTTGGAATTGAGGGATATGTACATACCAGGTCAGCGAAGATGATGTCTTCTTTTGTGACATGGTAGTTTCTCATGTCTTCTTCAAGGGATTGACAAAATAAGGTCCTATCATACTGCAGATTAACCTGCAAAATAAGGGTGGAGACTCAAAGTCATGAACATTGAAGGATACATAGCACAAAAAAAGAGAAGCACTTACATGTGAAATTGTTGAAAAACATATTATTCGTGGTTCATGCCTTGGCAACCTACGGCATTTGAAGTGCACAATTATGGACCAAGCGTCCACAACTTCGCTCGCAATTTCGCGACCCATTTTCACTGTTTGAAATAGCTTACGGGTGATATTACCCGGTGCACCTTCGTACAGAACGTCCCTGCAAAATACATTCATTTACAAGACCATAACTAACTAATTTCATATTTGAAATTCCGAAAAGCATGAGAGGTAACTTACATTGGAGGCAGGTCTTCATCGAACACAAAATCGGCTAATCTCTGTTCCTTCTTGGTTATGTTGTGGTCCAACATATCTGCAACCTGTTGCATGTAGGGGGATCGAAGGTGCACAGGAATTTTCGTGATCTTCCTCTTAGGATATTCTCTAATGTTGATGCATCCCCCCCCATCACCTTCATCTTCATCTTCAGAAGATTCCACGGCATTAGAAGCCTCAACCTTTTCCTTGCCTTTAACCTGATCATTTGGTGCAACAGACTGAGCTATGGGTTCCGCAACATGTTCCTTCCCTTCACCCTGATCATTTGGTTCAACATGCTGCGCTTTGGGTTCCTCAACCGGTTCCTTCCCTTCACCATGATCATCGTCTTCAAGAGTGGGTGTCTGCACTGGGGGTACCTCATCCGGTTCCTTGACTTCGCCCTCATGATCAGTTGGTTCAACACGGGGTGAGGCATCTTTGTTGGGAAGAACCGCATCCTCAGGTTCGTCCGGTTGAAAAGGGGGTGACTTGGCTTGAATGGGCTGAAATGCAGCCTGTACATCTTCCTGTTCAACAAGGAGTGATTCATCGTCAATGTCATGACCTACATCCTCAACATCTTTCGGTTGAACAGGGAGTGACTGATCTTCATTGTGCAGAACTGCATCATCGAGATCATTCGGTTCCACGTGATCCGAACGATTTTCTTGATGTGGCATAACTGCATCCTCAGGTTCGTCCGGTTGAAAAGGGGGTGACTTGGCTTGAATGGGCTGAAATGCAGCCTGTACAACATCCTGTTCAACAAGGAGTGATTCATCGTCAATGTCATGACCTACATCCTCAACATCTTTCGTTTGAACAGGGAGTGACTGATCTTCATTGTGCAGAACTGCATCATCGAGATCATACGGTTCCACGTGATCTGAACGATTTTCTTGATGGGGCATAACTGCATCCTCTAAATCATTCTGTTCAACCCGTGTTGTTGGATTGTCTGCATGGTCCTCCAATGCAGTCTCACATGTGTAATCAACCCGGGGACTATTGACTTTCAAGCCCGCACACTGTAAAGTGTCCCCAAGTGCCTCCCTTGTAGGATCTTCCACACCTACATGAACCGGACCATCGATCACCACCTTCAAGTGTTTCATGAACCCTTCAGACTCTCTGAGGTTCAGGAAACCGGCCTCAAAAAAGGGCTTCGGATCGATGTTGCGTTTCTCCAACTCCCCTGATAGGTAATTCAGCTGTTGGGCTGTATCTTTAAAAGTTTGCAGGATTTTGGATGTCAACATCTGTACATTAAGAAAAACAGAGATCATTAATCTTGAAAACAGGTTAATAAAGAACAATGGGAGTCAATTTATAGTTTCCACATACCTCATTATCGTCTTCTTTTAGTTCAACCGAGTCAACTGGATTCTCGGGTTGTTTAACTGCTAGGCACGCCCTAGCCCTGCCCAGCCCAAAACCACCGGCACGAACTTCTAAGTTGGTAAACTCTAACACACTGACGTCATCCCAACAGGAGATAATTGGAAATTTTCTTTCGTAGGGGATACGTTCACCTTCCACAAAAATACCATCTAGGTAGCAAATCTGGAGTAAAGGAGTGGGAAACATGTTAGAAAATATTACATATCTAAAAATCATATAAAAGAGAGGCAACAATACTTACCGATAAAAGGGTTATAGGTCCATCGAAATATGGATTTTTATCTTTACTTGCTTTTTCTTTCCAACTTCTTACACTGTCAAGCAATCGTTGTAGTGTGAAGTGGCACCAGTTTAGTTCCTTTATGTTATCAACATTCATTAAGGATTTGAGAATTTTGAACCTGAAATGAAAAAAATACATGTGTTAGTATTCACAAATACAATTACATATATAATAGGTTTGAATACATGTTTACCTTGCTCGTGAATTTTGAACTGAACATAAAAAACTTGAGACAACAAAGACAACAAAGTCGATTTTGAAATCGTTGTCTGCACTTGTGTTACTTAACATCTTGGGGATCATAGAAAGTGTTTCGGGAGGTTTTGAGTCATCCCCGGTCCATCTGGTCTTCCAATCCCTCAAGAAATTAAAATAATTAGGGTCCTTGGTCTTGTCCAACCCAACAGACTCGACTACGTTCGTTGCCCCTCTAGGGAGGTTCATCACGAGCTGTACGAGATCTTCATCGATACGGATCTCATCACCGTTGGACAATACCAGAGAACTCTTATCCGGGTCAAAACATTGGACTACGTGTCTGGAAAAATGAGCCAGGCACTTGGAGACGCCCATTGTAAGAAGAGAACCAAAACCGATTTCCTTCACGGCTTCCCTCTGTTCTACGCTCAATTTAGGAATGAGTTGAGCGAGGTCATGAGGTGATGATCTGGTTAGAAATGTCAGTTTACGTTTCTTGATGGTTTGGGTTTTTTGGGGAGATGGTGGAAACTCTTCATCGAATGGGGTAGTAGACGGAGAAATATTTGTGGTTTCTGGGGGTGGTTCTGGTAACTCTTCAACGACTGTTGGAGTGGATGTAGGAATAACTTTGGTTTTTTTTTTAGAGGGAACAGGTGGTGGTAAAATCTCATCAGTACCTACAGCAACATCAGTAGCTTCGACAGCAACTGTGGAAACTGATTCAGCAGTCGATGACGACTTAGTATTCGTCTTCGGATTTCTCTTCCTCTTCCTTTCATATGTCCTCGAAGTCATTAATTTTGGTGGGATAGCATAAATCAGTATTATAGGAAATAAATTGAATAAACATGTGTGAAATTAGTATAAACACAATAAGATTAACATACCTCTCTGATTTATTGCTGGGATTGACGTTGGATGCCGGAGTGGGTGCAGTTTCGGTTTCGTTTATGCTCCTACAAACTTGCAAGACGACCTCTCGGGAGTCGATGGGATGATCCACTTCCATGTTGTTGCCTTGGTTACCCGTCATGTTCAGAAGAAATCCTTGTAGTATAAACGAAATATCTAGGGTTTCGACGTTCAGTGTTTGGATTATCGCCGGGAGATAGAGAGAGAAGAATATGAACAGTTGCTTATGAAAATGAAATTGAGGGAGAGTCGGCTTGTAGCGGGAAATTGAAGTTATATCAACTAGTCATGGAAGCGAATAAATATTCGTTCGATATCGTAAATTCAAAAAAAAATAATAAAATAAAATTGAACATAAATACTATTCATAGAAGCGAAGATTTATTCGCGGAATGTAAATGCACGGGTAAGTGAATTTACATGACAGGCAAGTTGGCTTCTCATGGGAGGGGAGGTGGTTTTACATGAAGGTCAGGCTAAAAATATTTGAAAAGAAGAAATCTTCGCTTTCAATCGTCTACTCGAAAAACAAAATTGAAGCGAATATTTGGTCGTTTACTGATTGTCATTTTAAATTAATTAAATTAACATTTATTAATAAACGGAAAAAAAAAAGGAAAAAAAATCTAGCCGGTGATTGAGGCGAAGAATTGTTCGGTTGCTGCATGTCATGTCATCTTCAATTAATTGAATTAATATTTAATAAACGGAAATATAAAATCCATGTCATTTTGGTCTTCACATACACGGGTAAGTGTCTTTACATGGTAGGCAAGCGGTCTTCTCATGGGTGGGTAGGGGGGTTTTACATGAGGTTTTTATTAAAATTAATTGAAGCAAATATATCTTCGCTCCTGAGGGTCTCCAGCCAAAAAAATTAAATAAAAAATAAAATTAAAAATAGCAAAGTAATTGAGGCGAAGAATTGTTCGGTTGCTGCATGTCATGTCATCTTCAATTAATTGAATTAATATTTAATAAACGGAAATATAAAATCCATGTCATTTTGGTCTTCACATAGACGGGTAAGTGTCTTTACATGGTAGGCAAGCGGTCTTCTCATGGGTGGGTAGGGGGGTTTTACATGAGGTTTTTATTAGAATTAATTGAAGCAAATATATCTTCGCTCCTGAGGGTCTCCAAGCAAAAAAAATGAAATAAAAAATTAAATAAAATTCCTAGAAAGAAAATGAATGAATGAATTAATTGAAGCGAATATTATATCGCTGCATGTGCTTTTTAATAAATTAAATGAATATTTAATAAACGTAAATATAATATCCCTGTCAATTCGGTCTTTACATGGACGTGTAAGTGTATTTTCATGGAAGGCAGGCGGTCTTCTCATGGGTGGGTATGGGGGATTTACATGAGGGTCATGGCAACGGGCGTGTAGATCTTCGCTCACATCGCATCTCACCCTTCCCTCTGACACGGTCCCGGAGCGAAGATATCTTATCTGTTTATCATCTGACTATTATATTATTTCCTGGCGTTAACAGGCGCTTCCGTTAACGGCGTCTTGTGTGAACCCGGGCCTAAACCCGGATTCCGGATTCTCACTCCCTCCGTCTCCTGCCCAGATTGATTTATTATTAAAATAATAATGCTGCAATCTGATTGGTCCGCCACGGGGGAACACGGCAATCGGTAGCAGAAGATCTGAACTTTTTAAAATTTAGTTAATTTAATGTAAGTATTATACCTAGTACACAATTCAATCAATGTTCATTATAATAAATAAATTCATAACAAGTGTTATAAAATAAAATGAAACTAAACTATAACTTGAATTTGCTTGGGGACTTCTAGGATAAATTTGTTTATTGCCTAATATATGGCAAGTGAAAATTTTCAACTTTTAAGAGATTCCAAATCTCACGGTAGCCCATGTAATTAGGAGAGTTGCAATGTCTTAATCACTAACCCAAATCAATTCATGGCTAAATGTTGTAATATGTTAAGAAGTGGCTTAATTGTTAAATTTTGTAATGTTATAATATAAACATTCTTATTTTGATTTCTCATCTTATTATTATTATTAAATGATAATTATTAAATAAAAATAGACAGAGTATTTTTAAAATTTTAATATCAAATTAAATAATTATCTAGATATCTAATAATTTATATTATCTAAAGTCATTGTTGTCAATATTTTCAAAATAAACATTAATATAGATTATAGGAGAAAGATAAAACTTAATTTGTTTATGGAGAACGCATATAGTATAGTGCACATTATCGAAATAACTAATTTATTATATTTATATAATCGATTAGAAAATAGAATTAATATAGATTATAGGAGAAATAAAACTTAATTAAATGTGGGGATCGCATATAATTTAACTCCAATTTTTCTTAAGCGTTATTATATATTATATATATATTCAAAACACAAGCATACCAAGTTAACTGTTAGAACGGAACGCGTGAGAATGACGTAAACAATAAAAAAGATGGTTCACCAATATAAAGCTTGGTTACGTCCACAAAAATAGAGAATCTTATTAGGAGATCAGAACAAAGATTACAGCAAGATAGACTAGAGTTATGACACGAGTTTATATAACACTCGATCCCCCGAAACCCTAACAGTTATATATTGGGACTGGAAATGATGCTCTCAAGGCAAAGACTTCGACTTTCTAAAGTGCCCGACTGCACATTTAAATAGTCTTCAACTAGGTCAACACAATATTTTGGCAATTAATCTCCAAAATATTATCACAATACTTTCCTAGTTATATTATCATAACAAAAGATCATATTTCCTTTTATGTTAATCTTATTTCCTTAAATCAAGATTACACACCAAAAAGATATACTTTTCTTTTGTTCAATATTCTCTTTCCTTACATCATCAATTCAAGACATCTCAACAAATCTCCACCTTGACTTCAATTTATTCAAATGCCCCAAATGCATTAATCAATGCTCAAATATTATATCTCATCTCTCTGATCTAGAGTTGTCATAATACAACTTAACAGATGCATTCGTCAATGCTAAATGACCCAGATGCACTCGCCGATGCTGGATGGCTCAGATGCACTCACCGGTGTCGGATGACCCAAATGCACTCGCCGGTGCCGGATGGCCCAGAAGCACTCGCCGGTGTCGGATGGCCCAGATGCACTCGTCGGTGCTGGATGACTCAGATGCACTTGTCTCTCTTTTCTAGATCTAGAGTTGTCTCCAAGATAGTTTAACATCTTCTTAGGTAACCCAAATATTCAAGTCTACTCAGCAAATCTCCACCTTGAATTGAATACTCTCATTGTTGCAAACTATAATAACACAAACACATTAATCAATGCTAGATGTGACCCAAATATATTTGTCAATACCAGAGATGACCCAAATATATTTATCAATACCAGAGATGGCCCAAATACATTAGGCAATGTCAGATGTGGCTTAGATGCATTAGTCAATGTAAAAGATGGCTCAAATACATTAGTCAATATCAGATGTCGCCCAAATATATTAGTCAATCCCAGAGATGGCCCAAATGCATTAGTCAATCCTATAAATGGCCCAGATGCATTAGTCAATGTCAGAGATGACCCAAATACATTAATCAATGTCAGATGTGGCCCATATGCATTAGTCAATGCCAGAGATGGCTCAAATACATTAATCAATGTCAGATGTGGCCCATATGCATTAGTCAATGCCAAAAATGACCCATATGCATTAGTCAATGCTATAGATGGCCCAGATGCATTAGTCAATGCCAGAGTATTTATAAATATTTATATTATTTATAAATATTAGTACACATCTGTTTCCAGAAATGATGGAAATAGCCATCGGAGGAGAACTCAAATGATTATATTATCTCATACTTCCTAAGTATTTTTTATCTCTGTTTTATCACCCACTATGTTAAACAAGTGGAACATCATTTCAAAATTGCACTTTATATCTCGTCTTAATCTGTTTGTATTCGCATCTCGATAGATTTTTGTCCAAAATTTGTTATAATTTTTCATCAACATCCAGCAACACCCAGCGACACTATGGCGATTCAAACCGTCACTCGTTGTCATCAACATTCAACAACATTCCGGTGATTCAAACGATCACTCACTGTCACCAACATCCAACGCCATTCCAACGATTCAAACCTCACTAATTGTCATCAACATCTAGTGACACTTCGGCGATTCAAACGGTCACTCGTTGTCATCAGCATCCAGAGACACTCCGGCGATTCAAACGTCACTCGTTGTCATCAACATCCAGCGACACTTCAATGATTCAAATCGTCACTCACTATCATCAACATCCAATGACACTCCAACGATTCAAACGTCACTCGCTGTCATCAACATTCAGCGACACTTCGGCGATTTAAACTGTCACTCGCTATTATCAACATCCAACGACACTTCAGCGATTCAAACTGTTACTCGTTGTCATCAACATCCAGCGACACTATGGCGATTCAAACCATCACTCGTTGTCATCAACATCCAGCGACACTCCGACGATTCAAACGGTCACTCGCTGTCACCAACATCCATCGACACTCCGATAATTCAAACCTCACTCGCTGTCATCAACATCCAGTGACACTCCGACGATTCAAACAATCACTCGCTATCATCAACATTCAGCGACACTTGGGCGATTCAAACGTCACTCGTTGTCATCAACATCTAGCGACATTCCGGTGATTCAAATCGTCACTCACTACCATCAACATCCAACGACACTCTAGTGATTCAAACGTCACTCGCTGTCATCAGCATTTAGCGACACTCCGGCGATTCAAACTGTCACTCGCTATTATCAACATCCAACGATACTTCGATGATTCAAACTGTCACTCATTGTCATCAACATCCAGCGACACTTCAACGATTCAAACTATCACTCGTTGTCATCAGCATCTAGTGTTACTCCGGCAATTCAAACCGTCACTTGCTGTCATCAACATCCAGCGATACTCCGGCGATTCAGACGTCACTCGCTCTCATCAACATCTCATCCCCTTGGAAACATCCTCTTTGTTCTAATAGCTGTCCAAGGGTCTTCCTCTTAGGCTGCTAACAATCCCATCAAAGCTCTTCCCAAGTCGATTTGAGGAAGTATGTGACAAGTTGGATAATCTCAACATCTATTACCCAACTTGAGAGGAGTGTATAATTATCTCTCAATCTTCCTTAGAGGGAAATACCAAAAGTTATTAGCAAATCAATTAGTCTAATTGATTTGCTAATTAACCGAGAATGAAATATTAATCAATAGGAAATCAATTAGACTAATTGATTTTCTAATTGATTGAAGATCTGCTGCTGATTTATAAATCAATTATAATTCATATGAATTTATTTGATTCACTATTTAAATTATTTCCTTTCCTGCAAATGTAATTTTTACTATTTAAGCACTAGACTTCTTATGTAAGCAATAACAAGCAAGAAACAAGCAATACAATTCTCAACATATTTTCTATCTCAAATTTCTACAAATAATTATTCTTAAATCAAATAAAACAAACTTAGTAAATACTTTTGGAAAATTTTATGTCCTTGTATTTTAATATATTTTTGTTGGAATTTTCATCATAAATTTAATATTCCTGCAAATATGTGGACTAATAAAATGGTTATTTCCATTAAATGTAATTTTATTGGAAAGAATTAGGGGTAAAAAATTACCGATATCGAAAATTACGTATCACAAAATATAGAAAATATTGTTTTTCTCGATATCTTGGAAAAAATTTTAAATATGATATCGATACCGAAATTATTTGTACGGTAAAGGTATAACCATGAAAATGTCAGTATATCGGTATTGCAAGCATGAAAATTTAACATACCTTAATTTATAATAATATTATTAATTAACAATAATACTAAAATATTATTTTAAATGTTTTATTCAAAATAATCAAATTAGGGCTAATTATTGTAATAATTAAACTATAATTAAAAAAATTAAATAAAATCAAAAATAATTTGTGGTTAAAATATTGTATTTATTTTACCCAAATTAAACTCAAAAAGGGGTTGAAATTATTTAATTATGATTTCAAACATAAATTATGTATAATTTATGGATTAAAACAATTAAATAAATACCCCAAAATACTCAAATATAAAATAAATGAACATAATTTTTATTATGTTGTAAAAAATATTTTTGTGTACAAATTTGGTGAAGAAGAATGCAAGAAATTATTAAAAATTTGATTTCAAATAAATCTTTTATTAGAAATATAAACTGATAATCATGTATGACAAAAATTATGTTTAAATGTTGTAGCAAGATTCATAGCCAATGGATCAACGCCGAATGGTCCACACCAAATCAAATAATGGAACGTCCTGTTAGCTCAATCGCCCAAACGTTGACGGATGGTTAACGAAAACGCAACGACGCATTTCATTTTAAACGAAGCAAAGTCATTTTGTTCGTCTTTCTCGATCAACTGGGCGGACGCCGGAGGCTCGCGATCGACGCCGACGATCCTTCCATAAACCTTATCTCCTCCGTTTCTCAACCTTATTCCTCCATTCTCAACATTATCTCTCCATTCTTTCACCCATGTGTACGTCTCCTCCTCACCATCATTTCTCCTAGGATTAAAATTCAAATCCTACGCTAAACCTAGGCTGCTGAAGACAAAATAGAAATGGGGAAGAAGGACTTTGAAAACAAAATCGAAGTTGAATTCGATCTCAATAACCGACCTAACTTAGTATAAATAGTCTCTATGTATCCTTCTTCTAATCCATCAAATAAACATCAACAATTACAGCCTGATTGAAGATCTACCAAGAAACTTTGATGACTGGTTTTTGAAGAAACTTCTTTGGCGATCTAAGCTTCGATCAAGGACTTGAGAAAGTTTCCTACATATCATTGCAGTGTTCTCTAATCATTAGTAAGATTCCAGACTCACTATAATTTGAATTATGATTCAAAATTGGATTTTTCCAAGTTCGATCGGGTTGATCATATTTATGGTTCAATTTCGTATTTTCTTTAGTTGAAATCATTCCCTAGATGATTTCTAAGTTTTCTATCGAAAGAGATTATATCAATTAAACCTTAATAACCCATCCTATCAGCATTCGTGCGCTCATTAATGTTAACTTCAGATCTGTTCACATTTCTAGCAGCTTGGTTAGATTCATTCAGACCACCTTCCTGGACTTTGTTATTGGTCTTCGATTTAAGATTATTATTGACATGTCAATTTCTCGTTGAGTGTGTGAAAGTGATACACCACGTACATCAATTGAGCTTCCATTCATATTGAACTCTAATATCAAACAGATTCCCCAGTCTATCCTTTAGTTCAAGCTTGATCGGGAGAGAACTGCTTGGATGTATTTCAACACTAACTCTGGCCACAATATCTCTCTTTTAGCCTTCCATTGCCGGGTCAAACATAAGTGGTTTACCTATTATACTTGATATATAAGCCAAACCCATTGGGACGTTGCATAGGTGTGGTGGAACATTCTTCAGATACACCCAAATTTGTTCTAGTTCAGACGGTGTATGATTGGTATTAAGTTTCTCGCTACACTTGTACAACTTGAATCTTCTACTTCTTATAAAGGTATACTCACTTTCAATAATCAACTTTATTTCGCTTCCATTCTGGAATGATAGAAAATAGAATCCATGATCGTTGATTGTGATTCTTTCCAGACCAGATGAATATTTATGAATATTATGATAGATGCGGGCTGAATTATTAAAATCTATTCAGATTGGAGTAGTTATAAAGTCATATTAGAATATCTGGCTGTCGTGGTTTAAGGATTCGACAATAGCATAGATTGTAAGAACCACTGACGACCATCAAGAATTCTTTGGTTTCGCTGTTTGGTAAAGAATCCAAAATATTTTTCGTCAATGATATTGATTTGAATATTTAGTAAGGACTAGGTTTTAAACCATTTTTTTGGATGGTTCAAAAGATGGATTTGAGCATATATAGAGACATTGTTTCTAGGTTTGATTTTATGCATGGTGGATTTAATAGTGGTGTTAATTGATTTATATTATAATTTAAATCAGGCGGTTTAAGTCATGATTAAAAATTAAATGAAAAGTGGTGGTTGAAGAGGATAAGAATAATTATAAAAAAAAGAAATATGTAATGATTTTAAATTGATAAAGTTGCATGTAAATTTTAAAAACTGATTAAAGATAAGAATCGATAATAAGAGCAAATATGTAATGATTTTTCCAAATCTACAAGGTGATCGAAATGGCAAAGTAATTTAATGCGATTTCAAAAAGTATGAGAAATAAGAGAGCGATGTAGATGATAAAACATGTGATGATAACGCTTTTATAGCTCAGATTTAGGTAAGGAAACATAAACATAATTTTACCCGTTAAAAACCTATATAAAAAAGAACACAAGCAATAACCAACCACCAAAATCACAAAGCAAGAACCTGAACCAATATAAAAGAAAATGATTGTAAGTAAAATAACAACAAAAATACCTAGCCCAAATAAATATCAAACTTAAAGATATAAGCTAAACAAAGAACAAGATCATTACTCAAACGATTGATCCAATTAATTCATGATTTTTGCCACCATTTTATTGAGATCATTTCGTACGGCTAATTTTTTTCTTACATTATTTTTCTTCTTAGAATAGATCACCTTAAATTTTTTTTTTTTTGGAGAGAGATTCAAGTTTTTTTTTTCTCTAAGGATATTTGTTTCAAGATGACCATTTAAAATTCACTCTAGGTTTAAGAGAGTTTGTGATTTTTTGATGCAGTGTGAAAGCTGATGAGCCGTGAGATTTACATTCCCAATGGTTTTAACAATTTGTTTGAAAGAAAAAGCTTTGAATTTGGGTGGTCGAGATAGTGATGGAATTTTAGAATAGCTAGATGATTTTTAGGGTGGGACTTGAACAAATGTTCTAGAAAATTTTGTTTGCAAAGTGAGGAGACCGGTCGAGTCTGTTATAATAAATATATTTCCTTTTTGCCTATTGCGTCATGTAAATTTATAACTGTGAGTTTTAACATTAACGAGTTTGGAAGTATTTATGAAAAGTCGTAGTCACTTTGATTGTGGTTTAAATTTAGAAATTTAGACAAGTAAAACTATTAAAATTATTTAGTAAAAAAGCCAGTGGTCAAGAGCTGAATGACCGAGTTCAAGGAGGTTTTCCCAAAATTTGAGTTTTTATTTTCTAAATGGTGTAAACTCTAGTAAAAATTCATTAAAAGAAAGGTTTTAAATGTTTGTGTTTATCCTGGTAAATTACTTTTACTTTAATAGAATTAGACCAAGCAAGACATATCTCATTGGATAATGCTGGTTCTTTTTGTTGTGTGTTAAACTAGTTTACGCTCACCACAAACAAAGTTGAAGAAAATTGAGTTTAGCAAGGAATTTATGAATATTATGGTAGATGATTGGATAATTTATGAATATTAGAGTAGTTGTACAGTCATATTAATTAAAAGATTTATGTGTCGTGGTTTAAGGATTCTGCAAAAAGTTTGGACTAGATTTTATGGAGCACAGACGACCATTAAGAATTCTTTGTTTTCTCTATTTGATAGAGAAATCCAGAATACTTTTTCGTCAATAATATTGATTTGAATATTTACTAAGGACTAGATTTTCTACCATTTTTTTGGATGATTCAAAAGCAAGATTTGAGCATAGAGACATTGTTTCTAGGTTTGATTTTATGCTTTGTGGATTTAATAGCAGTGTTAATTGATTTATATTAGGATTTAAATCGAGCGGTTTAGGTAAGATTGTAATGTGAAAAACATTTATTTAAAAATGCGTGAACATTTCCCATTCGTCGGGATTAAAAATTAAATGAAGAGGGGTGGTTGAAGAGAATAAGAATAGTTATAAAAAAAGAAAATATGTAAAGATTTTAAATGAATAAAGTTGTATGTAAATTTTTAATAACCGATTAAATATTATAGATTAAGAATCGGTTAGCAAATATGCAATGATTACAAGGAGATCGAAATAATTAAGTAATTTAATGCGATTTGAAAAAGTGTGAGGAAGGAGAGAGTGATGGAGGTGATAAAATATGTGAAGATAAACGCTTCTATAGCTCAGATTTAAGAAAGAAACATAAACCTAATTTGACCCGTTAAAAACCTATAGAAAAAAATGATTGTAAGTAATAACTAGCCCAAATAAATGAAAACTTAAAAGATATAAGCTAAAAAAAAGAACAAGATCATTAATAGAACGAGAATGGCTTCTCTAGAATATATCGAATTGGTATTTCAAATAAAGGGAATAATCAAATTTGTAACCAAATAAAATAATAATATAATCATATGAATAATTTAAATCTTTTGTTTTTTTTGTCAATTATATCATAAAATATTATTCAAATCCTCTAATATAATATATATGTTAACAATTAACAACTTGTTCATTGTTATACATCAAAGTACTATGGAGACATCCACATCCAAGTCAAACTCATGTTATGGTTTGTCATGAAATAATAATAATAAATGATCACTGATTACTTGGTTTGATTGTTATTAAATATCATGTTAGAAGCACAAAATGGTGCATCTTTCAAAGTAAAGGGGTGAGTGAGGCTTTACTTGTCTCCAGCTAACATGGAAAAGAAGTTTACTATTTTAGGATCTTGATGTGAAGCTTGAACTCGCTCGTCTCTTAGAAACCTCCAATAAGGCCCATCAGTGGCATTACAATGGTCATCAACCAAGTTGGTGCCATCGCCCCAATGGAGACATGGTGCAATTGTATCACAAACATAACAGTGACACTGAAATTTTATGATAAACATATCATCAAACACTAGATAATGTTATTAGGTAAATGTTTTAGAAAAAACTGGATCTTGGTCTGGACCCGAATCTATCTTCAAGACACGTACAGATCCAAACCAATACAGAAAGTGCTTGATTATACCTGGCTACAATGTTTAGAACGTGGAGTGCTGGCAAAATTATAGTTGGCACAGAGGTGGCGAGGATGAGGAAAATCTCTGCAAGCAATCTGCATAAAAATTATGTAAGAAAGTAAGATGATGAATGAGCCTTTTAAGATCAAATTAACTGATTGTAAATATTAATTTATATAAAATACTTTGAAACAAAGTTTTGTATCAATGGATTTTTAGATAAATGTTCATATAAATTTGATACGAAAGATGTGAATGAATATATCTGTATACAGGGAAAATAGTACTAGTTTATAGATTTCCAAGACATATTTAACCCAATTGGGCATCCACTATAACTCAGTTAAGCACTAAGAATACTAATCTTACTCCAATGTGCCCACTTTGGAATCTAAATAAGATAAAGTTTTAAAATATAACTTATTTAGACATAAATTCATTAATTTCTTAGTATTTTCTTATTAAAACTCAATTTAAGACATCTTATAGAGAAACTTGCACATTTCAAACTAAATATATTTGTATATGTATGCACATTTCTAACTTAATTTCCAAACACAAACCCTACTAGTATTGATGGGTTTTGTCCTTCTAATTGAAAAGACCTAACTTGGTGTGCGATTTATTTAGGCCCACAATTTTAATGTGAAGATAGATTATTTTTAGTTTAAATTTTTAGTGAGTTTTACAGACCAACAAGAGAGAACATAGTAAAAACAGATTCAGGGAGGTGTAATTTCACAAACAAAGTTACCGAAATACTTTAAGGGTGAAGCATTGAGTTCAATTGTACAACTCAATGTGTTCATTTGAACTTTGATGTTTCGAATCAGGTTTGGAGTGGTAAATGTCTCTTATGATCATCTTAGAGTATTTGAGTGTATTACTTATGTATATGTTCCCAAAGATGAGAGGTCAAAGTTGGAAAACAAGACTTAGAAGTGTGTGTTTTCAGTTATGGACTAGATGAGTTTGGATATCGGTTTTTTTGATTCGGTTAATAAGAAGTTTATTCGTAGTCGTGATGTTATATATATGGAGAATTATACCATTGAAGATATTGAAAATGTAGATGAGGTTGTTCCCACTCAAGTAAATGAAGAGATGTTTGAAATGAATTCAATTCTAGTTGCTCTTAACTCAATAAGTACCATAACGAAACTTAAAATCAAGGCATGGATTAAATGATTGTAATCCTTTAAATATTAATAATTTTGTTGATGTTGGCAAGAATCAGTAAGGAAATGAAAATGTTGATGAGTCAATTCTTCTAATAAACCAATACGGTCTACTCAAGAGAGACGTCTTTCAGTTAGATACCCATCAAATTAGTATGTATTTTTCACTAATGTTGGAGAACGTGAGAGGTTTTAAGAAACATTGGAAAGTGGGAATAAAAATTAACGGATGTATTCCATGGAGGATGAGATGCAATATCTTCATTTGAATAACACTTTCGAGTTAATAAAGTTATCTAGGGCAAGCATATTTAGAAAAATTGATGGTTTTATCTGTTGAAGCAAGATGAACATAATTCAAAAACTAGATATGAGGCTCGATTGGTTGTAAAAAGTTTTTGATAAATGTGTTGTCACGAAACAAATTCGAGTTTTGTTACTCGGTTTCCAGGTTGACATTTTCCTCCAACTAGTCGGTCGGGGGAGTTTGTTGAGTTTTGTCCCCTAGTTGTAAGGACCTAACTTATTGTAGTCTTTATTTAGGCCCACAGTATACAATATGAAGGGACATTATTTTTTATTTAGATTTTAGTGTGATTTATAAAACAACAAGATATATAGTAGATCAAAAACAGATTCAGGAGTTTGAGGTAATAGCTAGAGAAGATTTTTGTTTGTCAGAGTTTGCACTGTTTGATGTACTTTAAACATTAATAGCTTGTTCGTTATTTATGGGGCTACATTCTGACGGTGAATATCTGTTTTTTGAAGTTTCTAAGTCAATCTAAGAGAAACAAGAATTGTAGAATTGATAAGGTTGATTGATTTTGCTATTTTTGTCTTCATTATTATTTGCCAAGATTGTTGTGTGATCTTGATGCAATTGATTTATAGTTTGGTTATATCTAGAGTAAACTCTTATTTGTAACCTTGTTGATGATAGTGAATTGTTAAGAGACATGTTTAGGTCCCGTGGTTTATTCTCGATTTGAAGAGAGGTTTTCAACGTTAAAATTTATTTTGCATTAACGTTTTGATTTCATTATGTTTTGTTCATTTCGTATACTCAATTATTTAGGAAAGTGTTCTATTTTGAAGAATAACTTTTTTTTCATCATATTTCATCTTTCCCTCATATTCATGACCCGAACCCAATTTGAATTACTCATCCCGACCCAACTAGAGAATATAGGTAATATTTTTTTGACATCCATTGTCATCCCTAACCAGATCATATACAAAATCATATGAAAACAATATTGCAATAAATGTTTATTAAAAATCATAATAAGAATTAAAGAAAAGTTAAACAAAAGAATTATACTCTTAAATGAAGATTTTCTTTCTCAAAACAATGACAACAGTAAAATACCTGGCCCTTTACTCCAACAAGAAGCAAATCGTCTGAATCACTAATAGTTGAATGGTTGTCAACAGTAACTGGCATATCTGGATCGCCATTTAAAATCACGCAATCATCATCCATTTCTTCTCCTCCCATATCTTTTCCATCATCATCGTCCGAACTTATATCGATTACAAATGGCTCTGAATCCATAATTCGCAGAATAGGAAAGCCGATGAAAGATTGATGAAAGAGAGGTTGAAGGTATGAAAAGGGAAAACTATAGGCTGGAAACTGAACTGAGTCCTCTCTCTTGAGAGAGACTGCTGCAACGTGCTGTTTGTTTAGACATAATGAAATCATTGTCTTTCGGAGAGAGGGAAACCCTAACCTATTTTTGTTTGAATTTTGCAATTTTTGATTTAGTTTATTTATTTTTCAAAACAATTATTTCAGAATTTTTTTTATAATAATTTTTTTTTTTTAAATCTTATATATTTATATTTATTCATTATTTTATCAATTATATAACTTAAATAATTAAAAGAAATATTAAAATACTTTTTATTTTAAAAATATATTTATTATTATATATTAATATACACTTTAAAATATTTTATGAAATAAATTATTTTTCAAAATTACTATTAATCAAGTATTTGTAAATAATTTAAAATTTATTCAAATAAACCCTAACTAAACAAACACTTATTTATTATGAACAAAATTAAGCAAACACGAAATTTATTAGAATCGAGTACAATTTCAATTTTTATTTTTATTTGTTTGTCAATTAAATATTCAAATTTGAAATAAAATTCAAATTAATTTTATTTAATTATTTATATCATTTTCTAGAAATGTAATTATAAAGAGTGGTCTTAAATGTCTAACATATATTTTTGACAAAATAAAGTGACTTTGACTTGTTGATAACATAATTTCAACAAGTTTAAAATATTTTGGACCAGTTTAATATAATGTTTGTTTAATTAACATAATTTAACTTGATTAAAAGATGGATAATTAGTTAATTTAAGATAATTCACCTAAGTTAAAAAATTAAGTTAACTAGTTTAATATAGTTTTAACACAATGTTAATTTTGAATTCTATATCAAAATTTCTTATTGAGTTTCCATTTAGTAACGATGATAGAAGTTAGATCCTAAATATTTAAAAATATACTTCTAACCTAGAATGATCATTCTAGACAGGCCTAGAATGATTTTGAAGTCGTAACATTCTGAATAAAAGTTAAAAAGCTAAAAACGTAAATGAATTATCTAATTATAATGCTTTCAATTCTAGTGAGTTTAAAAAACGATAAATTCTAGTTTTACAGATTTCCAGTTCTGCTCCGTGCTTGGAATTCTTGTCCACGTTTCTGCGAGGGCGCTGCAATCCGATACAATATCTTTCCATAACTCTTCAACGCTCCTGCAGGTTCTGTCATATACCATTGCATTCCGTTCTTGTCAAATGTTATACACCACTGCTCCAAATCCGCACTTGAACACGCTTGTTGCAAATCTATTTCCCTTGTTTTGAGTAGTGCTGCATCTTTGATTTCATTCCATTCGCTCGAGAAACTGATTAGCTTCAGGTTTTTATAGAATCTGTTCCAAAGCTCTGAAGCAATACAGCAGCTCCCGAATAGGTGATCTATGGTTTCTTCATTTTCTCTATATAGAAGACAATTTGTGTCTGGGATGCTCATATACTTGTTGATACGATCACAAGTGTTGAGTCTTTCTCAGAAGGCGAACCATAGGATGAACTGGTGTCTAGGGATAATCTTCATTCACCATACAAGAGGAGCCCATTCTACTTTTAACAGTAACTTTGATTGTGATTTAAATTTAAAGATTCCAACTTTTTTTTTGGTTTAGAGTAGTAAACAATTAAAATTACATAGAAAAAAGTTTAGTGGTCAAGAGCTGAATTACCGAGTTTAAGAAGGATTTATCAAAAGATTAAGTTTTTATTTTCTAAATAAGGTGCATAAAATCTATTAAAATTTCATTAGAAAGAGTCAATGTTTCAAATGTTAGTGTTTATAATATTTTGGTCCAGTTAAATTATTTTTAGTTTAATAGAATTAGACCAAGCAAGACACACATCAAACTAGAGAAGCCTTCTGATGCGATATAGGCTATAGCTGGTTATTTTTGATGTGGGTTAAACTAGTTAACATCACACAAACAAGGTCGATTAGTTTAGCTCAAGAAATTTATGAATATTATGATAGATAAGTGATGAATTATTAAAATTTATTCAGATCGGAGTAATTGTAATGTCATATTAGAAGATATGTGTGTCGTGCTTTAAGGATTCGACAAAAAATGGCAGACTGTAAGAACCACGGACGACCATCAAGAATTCTTTGGTTTCGCTGTTTGGTAAAGAAATCCAGAATATTTTTTCGGTAATGATATTGATTTGAATATTTAGTAAGGACTAGATTTTCCACCATTTTTGTGATTATTCAAAAGCGGGATTTGAGCATAGAGACATTGTTTCTAGGTTTCATTTTATGCTTTGTGGATTTTAGCGGTTTTAATTGATTTATAAATCAGGCGGTTTAGGTAAGATTTTTAATGTGAAAAAACATTGATTATTTAAATTTGTTCAAAACACATGATCATTTCACATTCTTTCATGATTAAAAATTAAATAAAGAGTGGTGGTTGAAGAGAATAAGAATAGTTATAAAAAAAAAATTGTAATGATTTTAAATAAATAAAGTTGCATGTAAATTTTTAAAAACCAATTGAAGATATTAGAGTAAATAAGCAAATATGTAATGATTTTTCCAAATCTACAATGATATCGTAATAACAAAGTAATTTAATGCGATTTGAAAAAGTTTGAAAAAGGAGAGCGAAAGAGATATAAAACATGTGATGATAACGCTTCTATAGCTCAGATTTATGTAAAGAAACATAAACCTAATTTGACTTGTTAAAAACCTATAAGAAAAAAGATAAAACCTGAACCTACTAAAAAGAAAATGATTCTAAGTAAATAACACCGAAAATAACTAGACCAAATAAATTACAAACCTAAAGATATAAGCTAAATAAAAAACAAGATCATTACTCAAATGAGAATGGCTTCTCTAGAATATATCGAATATACACCAATTTGATTTCAAAAAAAGGGAATAATCAAATCATAATATAATTATAAGAATAATTTAAATCTGTTTTTTTTTTTTGTCTATTATATTATAAAATATTATTCAAATTATCTAATATAATATAATTATATGTTAACAATTAACAACTTATTCATTGTTATACATCAAAGTCTATGGAGACATCCACATCCAAGTCAAACTCATGTTATGGTTTGTCATGAGATAATAATAATAATAAATGTATCACTGATTACTTTGTTTGAATGTTATTAAAAATCATATTAGAAGAACAAAATGGTGCATTTTTCAAAGTAAAGGGGGTCAAGCTTTGTTTGTCTTCAGCTTGGAAAAGAAGTTTATTACTTTAGGATCTTGATGTAAAGCTTTAATTCGCTGCTGGTGTCTTTGAAACCTCCAATAAGCCCTATCAGTGGCATTGCAATGGTCATCAATCAAGTTGGTGCCATTGCCCCAGTGGAGACATGGTGCTGTTGCCTCACAAACATAACAGTGACACTGAAAATTTATGATAAACATATATCATCAAACACTAGATTATGTTATTTGGTAAATGTTTTGGAAAAAAACTGGATCTTGGGCTGGACCCGAATCTATCTTCAAGACACAGATCAAAACCAAGACAGAAAGTGCTCGATTATACCTGGCTACAATGTTTAGAATGTGGAGTGCTGGCAAAATTATAGTTGGCACAGAGGTGGCGAGGATGAGGAAAATCTCTACAAGCAATCTGCATAAAAATTATTTTAAAAAGTAAGATGATGAATGAGCCTTTTAAGATTGATTTCAAATTAACTGATTGTAAATATTAATTTATATAAAATACTTTGAAACAAAGTTTTGTATCAATGAATTTTTAGATGCATTTACATATAAATTTGATATAAAAGATGCGAATGAATATAGCTGCATATAGATGTCCAAACAAATTTAACCCAATTGGGCATCCACTATAGCTCATTAAAAACTAAACTACTAATGCTACTCCAATGTCCCCACTTTGGAATCTAGATGAAATAAAGTTTTAAAATATAACTCAATTGATGACATCTTATCAAGAAACTTGCACATTTCAACTAAACATATTTGTGTATGTATGCACATTTCAGACTTAATATTTTTCAAACACAAACTCTACTAGTATAGTTGGGTTTTGTCCTCGTAGTTGGACAACCCAACTTGGTGTGCGATTTAATTAGGCCCAAAGTATATAATATGAAGATACAATATTTTCATATAAATTTTTAGTAGGTTTTATAGAATAGCAAGAGAGAGAGTAGAGCAAAAACAAATTTATGAGTTTGAGATAGCAGCTGAAGAATATTTTCTTTTGTCATAGTTTACACCGTCCGATCTACTTCAAATGTTGACAACTTATTTGTTATTTTTAGGGTTACGTTCTGAACGATGAAGATATGTTTTATGAAGTTTCTAAGTTAATAAAAGAGAAACTAGAATTGTAGAATTGATAATGTTGGTTGATTTTTCTCTTTCTATTCAATGTTGTTATTTGTCAAAATTGTTGTGTGATCTTGATACGATTGATCTCTAGTTTGGTTATATTTATAATTAACTCTTACTTGTAATATTGTTGATGATAGTGGATTGTTAAGCAGCATGGTCAGGTCCCTGTGGTCTTTTACTCTCGATTTGAAGAGAAGTTTTTCCACATTAAAACATGTTTTGCATTGTCGTTTTGATTTCATTCTATTTTGCTAATCTCTTATAGTCAATTAGTTGGGAAAATATTATGTTTTGAAGAATACATTTTCCCATTAAATTGATATTAGAGTGTGGTTTATTTGAGTATAAGGATGGAGACTAACAACTCTAGAATGGTTAGTTTGAATGACTCTAATTATAATATCTGTAAGGTTAAAATAAAATATTTATTGTATGTGAAAAAAAATATTTTTCATTAATGTTCTTTCAAACTAATCCTTTAGAAAAAAAAAATATGAATGATTGAATTTTTTTTTGCAAAGACTAATATGTGGTTATATCGTCAATGGGTTGATGACAATATTTTGAATTATGTGATTTCTATTACCGATTCTCGTACTCTTCGGACTAAATTTGAAAATTGTATGAGAGAAAAACAAGTAATAATAAGTTATTTTTGATAAACAATTGATGTCTTTAAGGTATCAAGTTGGTTATCTAATAACTAACAACTTGAACACTTTTGTGGGAATTATTAATCAATTGTAAGCAATGAAACTCAGTTTTAATGACGAGATACAAGGCTTATGTTTACTTGGTACTCTACTTACCTAAAGAGAGACTTTTTGAACAATTTTGTCCAATTTAGCTCTAGATTGTGTTCTCTTAATGGATTTGGTAAAAAAAAATAGTATGTTGAATGAAGAGATTAGACGAAAGACACAAGACTGTTTTTTACAATCAAGGGTCTTGGTTATAGAATATAGGGGAGAAGTAAATGGAGAGTTATAAGTAATCGTAGCAAATCTCGTGGGACTTCTAATAAGTGAAAAAATGTTAAGTGTCATCATTGTGTCTAAAGAATCATGTTAAGAAAATTTGTTTTAAATTGAAAAAGGAGAAGAAGAAAAAAACTCAAGAACACACCCGCTACTTCCAACCACAAAGAAGGTAAAATGTATTTGAATGGATAACGGGGAGAATAGATTAGGTCTTTTGATGAACAACCAATAGTGTCATCCCTAACTAGATTATATGAATATACAAAATCATATAAAAACAATATTGCAATAAACGTTTATTAACAATCATAATAAAAAATTTAAGAAAAGTTAAACAAAAGAATTCTACTCTTAAATGAAGATTTTCTTTCTCAAAACAATGACAACAGTAAAATACCTGGCCCTTTACTCCAACAAGAAGCAAATCGTCTGAATCACTAATAGTTGAATGGTTGTCAACAGTAACTGGCATATCTGGATCGCCATTTAAAATCACGCAATCATCATCCATTTCTTCTCCTCCCATATCTCTGCAATCATCATCATCGTCCGAACTTATATCGATTATAAATGGCTTTGAATCCATAATTCGCGGAATAGGAATGCCGATGAAAGATTGATGTTCCTAACAATCTCTCTTGAAGGTTGAAGGTATGAAAAGGGAAAACTATAGGCTGAAAACTGAACTGAATCCTCTCTCTTGAGAGAGACTGCTGCAACGTGCTGTTTATTTAGACATAATCAAATCTTTGTCTTTCTGAGAATAGGAGAGGGAAACCCTAACATATTTTTGTTTGAATTTTGCAAATTTTGATTTAGTTTATTTATTTTTTTTCAAAACAATTATTTTAGACTTTTTTTTAATAATTATTTTTTAAAATCTTATATAATCATATATTTTATCAATTATATAACTTAATTAATTAATTAATTAATTAATTAATTAATTAAAATATCTTTTATTTTATAAATATATTTATTATTATATATTAATATACACTTTAAAATCTTTTATGAAATAAATTATTTTTCAAAATTACTATTAATCAAGTATTTGTAAATAATTTAAAATTTATTCAAATAAACCCTAACTAAACAAACACTTATTTATTAGGAACAAAATTAAGCTAACACGAAATTTATTAGAATCAAGTAAAATTTCAATTTTTTTATTTGTTTGTCAATTAAAAATTCAAATTTGAAATAAAATTCAAATTAATTTTATTTAATTATTTATATCATTTTCTAGAAATGTAATTAAAAAGAGTGGTCTTAAATGTCTAACATATTTTTGACAAAATAAAGTGACTTTGACCTGTTGATAACATAATTTCAACAAGTTTAAAATATTTTGGACCAGTTTAATATAATGTTTGTTTAATTAACATAATTTAACTCGATTAAAAGATGGATAATTAATTAATTTAAGATAATTCACCTAAGTTAAAAAATTAAGTTAACTAGTTTAATATAGTTTTAACACAATTATAATTTTGAATTCTATATCAAAATTTCTTATTGAGTTTCCATTTAGTAACGAGGATACAAGTTAGATCTTAAATATTTAAAAATGTACTTCTAACCATAAAAAGAAATGAGATTCTCAAAAATCTATTATAAAGAATTATCCAAAATTTCCGAATATAAATAATAAAAAATGCTACACGAGTAAATATAAAATTTGAAGAAAAAAATATATTAATTTAACTCATCTTACTTGCTCAATAAAACAAAATGTATGTAATTTTGGTTCTAATTAGGACAGATCTTAACCAAAGCACACTGGTGAAAAAAGGGTCAAAACTCTCGGTTTTGACCCTATAACTTTCGGTATAGACACATACCGAAGGTTTTGGTAACTCTCGCCATCCCTCGGTATTGACTCTCTCGTTAAAAACAATTGGGCATTTACCGAGAGATATTGTAGAGTTTTCGGTTTAGATACCCTAGAGTAAAACCAAAAGGTAATTGAAAAACTTTCGGTTTTTCTCTTTGTGGAAAAACCGAGGGTTTTACAAATAACTCTCGGTTTTCTTCAAACGGAGAAAACCGAGAGTTTTCAATATTACTCTCGGTTTTCTCCATTAGAAGAAAACCGAGAGTTTTCATATAACTCTCGCTTTTCTCCATTTGAAGAAAACCGATAGTTATTAGAAAACTCTCGGTTTTCTTCTAATGGAGAAAACCGAGGGTTATATGAAAACTCTCGGTTTTCTCCATTTGAAGAAAACCGAGAGTTATTATAAATTTTCCGGTTTTCCTCTTTGTGGAAAAACCGAGAGTTTTCTAATAACTCTCGGTTTTCGTTTTTGGGTAAAAACCGAGGGTTTGTCATATAACTCTCGGTTTTCTCTTTGGGTAAAAACTGAGAGTTTTCTAATATCTCTCGGTTTTTCCATTTGAAGAAAAACCGAGAGATTTCAATATTACTTTCGGTTTTTTCCCGTAAATTTTTAAAAATGTGCGGATTATTTTGCTCGCAACTAAAACCTGTTCAGCCAAACCAATATATCAATGATAAAAGAAATGCCACATACATTAAACGATCACATTAATTGATCATTATCATTACAAAATTCGAAACCAAACGAATAATCCGAACAATCTGTTATAAATTCAAATTGATACAACTATTAATGAAAACATGTTTTGAATCGAAACAACATTAGCTTGTGGGGGGGAGGAGGTGGTTGTTGCCTCATATACAATTCGATTCTCTCCATTCTTGCGTTCATCTCTAACTTCTCCCTCTCCATTCTTGTCACAATTTCTTCCTTTTCCGCTTCTATTTCTTCCATTATGCGCCTTCTTTCTTCATCCCTCTTCTCCAGTTCCTCCAGCTTGAGCTTCATTATTTGATTCTCTTCTAACAATCGCTCATTGTTTCGCTGTGAACTGTTTCCACTTCGACGATCCTCACGAAAGTGTGTGGGCCGGACGCCTGATCCCATTCCGAACACGACCCCGTGTTTTTGTTGTCCGAACACCCTCTCCGTCAATTCGAAATCCGATATTCCCGGTTCGTTACTAATAACCTCCTCCATCTCAACCTGCACAATTCAAATAAAATATCATTTCTATAATAAAAAACTAGGCATATTCAATTCACTTACAATTTTCTCTTGCACGTGTTCGTCCGGGACGGGTGTTGGGTTTTCTTTTGTCGGTTTTGGGGTACGGGTCCTCTTGAATACTTCAATTACAGATGGTGCCCGTCCCATTTCAATCGTCTGTTGAAATAAATGATTT